>NC_139224.1:175163583-175545279 GCF_055691185.1 Crinia signifera | reverse complement strand
TTTTCCATGTGCAATTTAATGCTGGAGCTGCCGCGAATCACGGGGGGTGCAGCGAATTGCGGGAGGGGGGTCGCAGGGGTTGGGTGCCGCGAATCGCGGGAGGGCGGGGTTCACAGGGGTTCCGTGGGGGGTTGCCGCGAATTGCGGGAGGTGGGGGGTCACGGGGGGTGCCGCGACTCGCGGGAGGGGGGGTTGCGGGGGGGGTGTGACGCGAATCGCCACAAGAAAAAATCAACACAGAAAGGACAACACATGTAAATGTTGACATAAGTGTGCCACTTCATTGGTGTCCATGTTGACACATGACAAGAATATGAAAACATTCAAAAAATGAAATAAATCTTCAAAAACCTTTTTCATTGTCGACCATAGCCGTGCCAGTGTTTTGCATGTGCCATTTAATCCTGGGGCTGCCGCGAATCGCGGGGGTGCCGCGTTGCGGGGGTTGCTGCGGGAGAGCGGGGTTCATGGGGGTTGCCGCGAATTGCGGGAGGGGGTCGCGGGGGGTGCCGTGAATCGCCGGAGGGGGGGTTGCGGGGGTGTGACGCGAATCGCCACAAGAAAAAAATCAAACACAGAAAGGTCAACACATGTAAATGTTGACATAAGTGTGGCACTTCATTGGTGTCCATGTCGACACATGAGAATGAATATGAAAATATTCAAAAAATGACAAAAAAACTTCAAAAACTCATGTCAACCTTTTTCATTGTCGACCATAGCCATGTCAGTGTTTTCCATGTGCAATTTAATTCTGGAGCTGCCGCGAATCACGGGGGGGTGCCGCGAATTGCGGGAGGGGTGGTCGCGGGGGTGGGTGCCGCGAATCGCGGGAGGGCGGGGTTCACAGGGGTTCCGGTGGGGGGTTGCCGCGAATTGCGGGAGGTGGGGGGTCACGGGGGGTGCCGTGAATCGCGGGAGGGGGGGTTGCGGGGGGTGTGACGCGAATCGCCACAAGAAAAATCAACACAGAAAGGTCAATACATGTAAATGTTGACATAAGTGTGCCACTTCATTGGTGTCCATGTCGACACATGACAATGAATATGAAAAAATTAAAAAAAATTAAAATCTTCAAAAACTCATGTCAACCTTTTTCATTGTCAACCATAGCCATGTCAGTGTTTTGCATGTGCCATTTAATCCTGGGGCTGCTGCGAATTCGGGGGGGGGTGCCGCGAATCGCGGGAGGGGGGTCGCAGGGGGGGTGCCGCCAATCGTGCAAGGGGGGGTCGTGGGGGGGTTCTTTTTGCCGCGAATCGCGGGAGGGAGGTCGCGGGGGGGGTGTTTTTCCGCGAATCGGGGGGGGGTCACGGGGGAGGGTTGCCGCGATTCGCGGGGGGTGGGGTCGCGGGGTGGTGGTTATGCCGCGAATTGCGGGAGGGGTCGTGGGGGGGTTCTTTTTGCAGCGAATCGCGGGAGGGGGGGTCGCGGGGGTGTTTTTGCTGTGAATCGCGGTAGGGGGGGTCGCGGGGGAGCGGGTGTTTTTGCCGCGAATCGCGGGAGGGGGGGCGCGCGGGGGGGGGGGTTTGCCGCAAATCGCGGGAGGGGGGCGCTCACCTGGTGGCTGTGGAGTAGCAGTGCTGGGCAACATGGGAAGGCAGTGGGTGTCTGGCACTGTCTGTGGGCTCACTGGGCTGGTTCTCTGTCACATACCTCCCAACATGACCCTCTCCAGGAGGGACACAATGCTCTGTTTCTAGACTTCCCCTTAATGTATGATTGCCATCACCTGTTTTAAACAGGTTAATTTCTCAGAAAGGTGTTCAGCACAGATGAAGGCAATCACACATTAAGAGGAAAGTCCAGGAACAGAGCGTTATAGACACAGACACCCACTTTGAGTGACAGATGTAGCCAAATATATAGGAGATGTGCTATAAGCACATGAATAAAAATAGCATGCCCCTTCACAGAAAAAAAATCCTGATTTTTTTACACCAAAATTAAAAAAAAAACCTTTTAGTTTAAAAGTTCACATTCCAGTTCTCCTTGAAAAGATGGAGAATTGCTACACGAGAGACACGGCGAAAATCACTTAAAAAGACGGCGAAAATATCACATTGAATAGGGTGGTTCACTTTTGGAGAGCAAAATGCTCCTTCCAACGCGAAAACAGCACAAACTCGCCATAAAACAAGGCAAATTTTTCTCATTGAATACTGGCCTTAGAGTGAATGTTGACTACAAAAAATACTGATAGGTTATTAAAAATACAACATAAATAGTTAAGAGCTGGATAAAGTCATGTAGGATCAAATTTCACGTATACAAAAGTTATAAAGGAGATGGAGGTGAGGTCTCATAAGCTGCCCGACATGTGTCGTCTCACAGGACTTCCTCAAGACTTCTTGCCTCTCCCGGGCTCTCTTCGCTCACCACTCTCCGCTTCACTCACCAAGTTACTAAAGGCAACCGGTGGTGGCGTGGATAGTCACATTGTTGTTCCTCCGACCTTGCTGCTGCTACTGCCGTTGCGGATCACATGGTATGTTCCATTGGTCACATGGTGCAAGCTTCACTTACGGCCTGGGAACTAGCTGCTGCCATATCACCTGTTCAGACCGCCGGGAGGGTCCCATTGATTTCTTGTCAAGGGCACAATGATGCAACATGCCTATCGTACATCAAATGCCCACCAGATGCTGAGGCTGCGACACCACACGGCACCCCGCCAGTTGCTATAGGGAAGTGTCATCCATCGCCATGGTCATATATAAACTTCTACATAAAAATATTGCTTGTGAGTGACCATTGAATGACTTTTCCTTTATGCGGCCACATGCGAGTGGATGTGGAAACTGCTAATGCAGGGATTCATGCGGTGGGCATTTGGAGGGATGGCATGCGCGTTTGCATCTCCAGCTGCAATGAGAATTATTCCCACCGCACTGCCACCATGCAGGGGCTAGGAAACGTCCCGTTTGCAAAGTAGAAATGCACCTTGCGGTGGAACAGAGAACAATCTAAAACACAATTCACTTTTTACGTTTTTTTTTCAAATGAAACATTTTTCTTTATTAAAAGTAATCCCAAGTACGGCTGGCACGGGCACACGTTTGGCATACTCCACTCCTGCCTTCGCTTGCCCACTGGAACGCTGTCAGCTGTAGAAAGGATAATGGATGGAAAAGAAATAAGGGAAAGAGAGAAAACTTGTCAGGGCTGATGCTGGAGCGCAGGTTTCTAAATTCTAAATTAAAACAGTGAATCTGCAAAGGTAAAGCTTGTTTGGAAACGTTAATGAAACAGAGGAACAACAATAACGGGATATGAAAAAAACGCAAAACAAATGGAATATATTATGTGAACTTTATAATTAAAGTAAAGACTTATAAACAAAAGCTGAGGTATTGTCCTGCATTAGGGATTAGTCTGAGGTATTATCCTGCCTTATGGGGTCAGTCTGAGGTAATATCCTGCCTTAGGAGTTAGTCTGAGGTATTATCCTGCCTTAGGGGTTAGTCTGAGGTATTATCCTGCCTTAGAGGTTAGTCTGCGGTATTATCCTGCCTTATGGGTCAGTCTGAGGTATTATCCTGCCTTATGGGGTCAGTCTGAGGTAATATCCTGCCTTAGGAGTTAGTCTGAGGTATTATCCTGCCTTAGGGGTTAGTCTGAGGTATTATCCTGCCTTATGGGTCAGTCTAAGGTAATATCCTGCCTAAGAAGTTAGTCTGAGGTATTATTCTGCCTTAGGAGTTAGTCTGAGATATTACCCTGCCTTAGGGGTTAGTCTGTGGTATTATCCCGCCTTAGAGGCTAGGCTGAGGTATTATCCTGTTTTTGGAGTTAGTCAGAGGTAGAATCCTGCCTTAGGGGCTAGTCTGAGGAATTACCCTGCTTTAGGGGTAGATCTGAGGTATTGTCCTGCATTAGGGTGTTAGTCAGAGGTATAGTCCTGCCTTTGTGAGTTAGTCAGAGGTATTATCTTGCATTAGGGTTTAGTATGCGGTATTATCCTGCTTTAAGAGTAAGACTTAGGTATTATCCTCCCATACGGGTTAGTCTGAGGTATTATCCTGCCTTATGGGTCAGTCTGAGGTATTATCCTGCCTTAGGAGTTAGTCTAAGGTATTATCCTGCCTTATGAGTTAGTCTGAGATATTACCCTGCCTTAGGGGTTAGGCTGAGGTTTTATCCTGCATTAGGGCTTAGTTTGCGGTATTATCCTGCCTTAGGGGTAGATCTGAGGTATTGTCCTGCATTAGGGGGTTAGTCCGAGGTATAGTCCTGCCTTTGGGAGTTAGTCTGAGGAATTATCTTGCATTAGGGGTTAGTCTGCAGTATTATCCTGCTTTAGGATTTAGTCTGCAGTATTATCCTGCTTTAAGAGTAAGATTGAGCTATTATCCTCCCATACGGGTTAGTCTGAGGTATTATCCTGCCTTAGGAGTTAGTCTGAGGTATTATCATGCCTTATGGGTCAGTCTGAGGTATTATCCTGCGTTAGGAGTTAGTCTGCAATATTATCCAGCCTTAGGGGTAGGTCTGAGGTATTGTCCTGCATTAGGGGGTTAGTTTGAGGTATTATCCTGCCTTAGGAGTTAGTCAGAGGTATAATCCTGCCTTTGGGAGTTAGTTTGAGATATTTCCACGTGTTAGGGTTTAGTCTGAGGTATTATCCTGCCTTCAAGGTTAATCTGAAGTACAGTATTATCCTGACATAGGGGTTAGTCTGATTTTCTATCCTGCATTAGGGGTAAATCTGCATTATTATCCTTAGGGGTTAGGCTTATGTATTTTCCTGCAATATGGGTTAGTCTGAGGTATTATCCTGCCTTATGGGTCAGTCTGAGGTATTATCCTGCCTGAGGTGTTAGTCTGAGGTATTATCCTGCGTTAGGAGTTAGTCTGCAGTATTATCCTGCCTTAGGGGTAAGTCTGAGGTATTGTCCTGCATTAGGGGGTTAGTGAGGTATTATCCTGCCTAAGGAGTTAGTCAGAGGTATAGTCCTGCCTTTGGGAGTTAGTCAGAGGTATTATCTTGCATTAGGGGTTAGTCTGCAGTATTATCCTGCATTAGGGTTTAGTCTGAGGTATTATCCTGCCTTCAAGGTTAATCTGAAGTACAGTATTATCCTGACATAGGGGTTAGTCTGAGGTTCTATCCTGCATTAGTGGTAAATCTGCATTATTATCCTGCCTTAGGGGTAAGTCTTATATATTGTCCTGCAATATGGGTTAGTCTGATGTATTATCCTGCCTTAGGGGTTAGTCTGAGGTATTATCCTGCCTTAGGGGTTAGTCTGAGGTATTATAATGCATTAGGGGTTAGTCTGAGGTATTATCATGCATTAGAGGTTAGTCTGAGGTATTATAATGCATTAGGGGTTAGTCTGAGGTATTATCATGCATTAGAGGTTAGTCTGAGGTATTATCATGCATTAGGGGTTAGTCTGAGGTATTATCATGCATTAGGGGTTAGTCTGAGGTATTATCATGCATTAGGGGTTAGTCTGAGGTATTATCCTGCATTAGAGGTTAGTCTGAGGTATTATCATGCATTAGAGGTTAGTCTGAGGTATTATCCTGCATTAGAGGTTAGTCTGAGGTATTATCATGCATTAGAGGTTAGTCTGAGGTATTATCATGCATTAGGGGTTAGTCTGAGGTATTATCATGCATTAGGGGTTAGTCTGAGGTATTATCATACATTAGGGGTTAGTCTGAGGTATTATCCTGCCTTAGGGGTTAGTCTGAGGTATTATCCTGCATTAGGGGTTAGTCTGAGGTATCATCATACATTAGGGGTTAGTCTGAGGTATTATCCTGCCTTAGGGGTTAGTCTGAGGTATTATCCTGCATTAGGGGTTAGTCTGAGGTATTATCATACATTAGGGGTTAGTCTGCAGTATTATCCTGCATTAGGGTTTAGTCTGAGGTATTATCCTGCATTAGGGGTTAGTCTGAGGTATTATCCTGCATTAGAGGTTAGTCTGAGGTATTATCATGCATTAGAGGTTAGTCTGAGGTATTATCCTGCATTAGAGGTTAGTCTGAGGTATTATCATGCATTAGAGGTTAGTCTGAGGTATTATCATGCATTAGGGGTTAGTCTGAGGTATTATCATGCATTAGGGGTTAGTCTGAGGTATTATCATACATTAGGGGTTAGTCTGAGGTATTATCCTGCCTTAGGGGTTAGTCTGAGGTATTATCCTGCATTAGGGGTTAGTCTGAGGTATCATCATACATTAGGGGTTAGTCTGAGGTATTATCCTGCCTTAGGGGTTAGTCTGAGGTATTATCCTGCATTAGGGGTTAGTCTGAGGTATTATCATACATTAGGGGTTAGTCTGCAGTATTATCCTGCATTAGGGTTTAGTCTGAGGTATTATCCTGCCTTCAAGGTTAATCTGAAGTACAGTATTATCCTGACATAGGGGTTAGTCTGAGGTTCTATCCTGCATTAGTGGTAAATCTGCATTATTATCCTGCCTTAGGGGTAAGTCTTATATATTGTCCTGCAATATGGGTTAGTCTGATGTATTATCCTGCCTTAGGGGTTAGTCTGAGGTATTATCATGCATTAGGGGTTAGTCTGAGGTATTATCATGCATTAGGGGTTAGTCTGAGGTATTATCCTGCATTAGAGGTTAGTCTGAGGTATTATCATGCATTAGAGGTTAGTCTGAGGTATTATCCTGCATTAGAGGTTAGTCTGAGGTATTATCATGCATTAGAGGTTAGTCTGAGGTATTATCATGCATTAGGGGTTAGTCTGAGGTATTATCATGCATTAGGGGTTAGTCTGAGGTATTATCATACATTAGGGGTTAGTCTGAGGTATTATCCTGCCTTAGGGGTTAGTCTGAGGTATTATCCTGCATTAGGGGTTAGTCTGAGGTATTATCATACATTAGGGGTTAGTCTGAGGTATTATCCTGCCTTAGGGGTTAGTCTGAGGTATTATCCTGCATTAGGGGTTAGTCTGAGGTATTATCCTGCATTAGGGGTTGGTTAGTCTGAGGTATTATCCTGCATTAGGGGTTGGTTAGTCTGAGGTATTATCCTGTATTAGGGCTTAATCCAGGGTCTACCCTCCAAGAATGGCTAAAAAAAAATGGGCTCTGCACAATCGTTGGATCCGCTCACTCTGGGCACTCATCAGTTTCCTGACATTGGGCTCTGCACATTAATTGGCTCCGCTCACTCTGGGCACTCATCAGTTTCCTGACATTGGGCTCTGCACATTAATTGGCTCCGCTCACTCTGGGCACTCATCGGTTGGCTGACATTGGGCACTGCACAGTCATTGGCTCCTCTCACTCGTGGCACTCATCAGTTGGCTGACGTTGTGCACTGCGCATTAAATGGCTCCGCTCACTGTGGGCACTCATCAGTTTCCTGACGTTGGGCACTGCACAGTTATTGGATCCGCTCACTGTGGGCACTCATCAGTTTCCTGACGTTGGGAACTGCACAGTTATTGGATCCGCTCACTGTGGGCACTCATCAGTTTCCTGACTTTGGGCACTGCACAATCATTGGATTCACTCACTCTGGGCACTCATCAGTTGGCTGACATTGGGCACTAGGCAGTGATTGGCTCCGCTCACTCTGGGCACTCATCAGCTTCCTGACGTTGGGCACTGCACAGTTATTGGATCCACTCAGTCTGGGCACTCATCAGTTTCCTGGCGTTGGGCACTGCACAGTTATTGGATCCGCTCAGTCTGGGCACTCATCAGTTTCCTGACGTTGGGCACTGCACAGTTATTGGATCCGCTCAGTCTGGGCACTCATTAGTTGGCTGACATTGGCACTGCGCAGTGATTGGCTCCGCTCACTCTGGGAACTCGTCAGCTTCCTGACTTTGGGCACTGCACAATCATTGGATCCACTCAGTCTGGGCACTCATCAGTTGGCTGACATTGGCACTGCGCAGTGATTGGCTCCACTCACTCTTGGCACTTAACAGTTTCCTGACATTGGGCACTGCACAATCATTGGATCCACTAAGTCTGGGCACTCTTCAGGCGGCTGACGTTGGGCACAGATTCATTTGCTCAGTGCTCACGCTGACCCAGGTATTTGGAAGATTACTGGGACTGATATCTATTTTGCAAAAGTAAAATCCACCAAAAGTTAAATTTTCTCTTATTTTAACTTTATACTGTAGAATAATACTGAGAATGATTCTGCTTTATATACCTATTCATTCCTGGCAGTAAAACACATCAATGTCAATACAAAAAACCCATTACCTCTTCTTATAATGCTGCATAACATCAATTTTGTCAGGAGTTATAGTAAACTGACACTTCCTCAGAACTAATGTAAATCATTACTTACACAGGAGCTATACTTTCTATGTGCCAGCCGCTGTGAGTGTGCCATTATCTCCTCTGCCGCATCATTTCATACTCTATCATACAATGTGATATTATCTACTGTGTTATACCGACAGGAAACCAGATAGATAGAGAGAGAGATGTAAGATGGATGGATGGATGGATGGATGGATAGATAGATAGATAGATAGATAGATAGATAGATAGATAGATAGATAGATAGATAGATAGATAGATGTGTGATGGATGGATGGATAGATAGATAGATAGATAGATAGATAGATAGATAGATAGATAGATATAGAGATGTGAGATGGATGGATGGATAGATAGATAGATAGATAGATAGATAGATAGATAGATAGGAGATAGATATGAGATAGGTGACAGATAGATAGATAGATAGATAGATAGATAGATAGATAGATAGATAGATAGATATGAGACACAGATAGATAGATAGATAGATAGATAGATAGATAGATAGATATAGATAGATAGATAGATAGATAGATAGAGTCACTTACAATTTAATTTACACATAAATACCAATGAACTCATGCTAATCCCTTATTTATTATGCATCCAATCAGCATCGCTGTATATACTGTACCCATATAATTAGAAGAGGACTTGGTTCGTCACTTGAATTGTAAATTAAAATGAAAGTTCTTGAAAAGTGACAATGTTCCGACATAGCAAGGAGAGGTGGGCAGGTTTTGATTTTGGTTTCTGCTTTTTTTTTTAAACATGCAGTTTTTGCAAACCAAAAATTTAAAATTCAGATTTAAATGACTAATTCTGTACTGTGGGAAGATCAGATTCTGGGACTCAATTCGCAACCTATCTACTTGGTAGATCCGGAGTGGGATTTACTGTTGTTCAGGTCCACAAAATGTGGGCGATTTGGATTTCTGGAGAATCGCACATTATTAATAAATAAGAGCTGTATGGTGGTTATATTTTTCATTGTTTTTGGTACATTAAACAGTTCCTGTAAGTCTCACCCACTTATGAGTTACATACACTAATTATTTACCTTTTGAACCATTTCTAAAAAAAATAAATAAAAACAATTCGGAGGATTATTTACGAGGATTCCCAACATCATTATCGGCCCAGCGTTTCAGATTCAGAGATCCTATACATCTGTTGTACGCTGTGGTATTATAGAATCATTCACATCAATATCATTATCATTATAGATCTCTAAAACCAATAAAGAATATTCCGTTCTTAGTGATAATTCATTTACAAGATAAATTACAGTTATGTTTATTGAAATGTTTAGAAAATGTAATTTCCTAAAGTGACAGCGTTTCAGTTAAAAATCCCATTACATTTACACAGGTTCTAATTCCATACTGTATATGCGTTCTGAATCCCTATGTGCACCAACATATCTGGGAGAGATTAAAATATCCCCTAGAAACACCAGCGTTCCTCACAGGAGTTTGGGGACAGGCTTTCAAGGAGAGTCCCAGGCAGAGGTGGAACTCTGGGAGGCAATGGAGTTATCTGCTACTGGGCTCCTGCTCCCAAGTGGGCACCTCTCCTCCCCTGCAAGTTTGTATCAGTTAATTGAAAGCCATCAATATAACTTCTGTGCCTGACTCCAGCAGGAGTCCCAGCAGGACCATAGGTGTCACACGCTCTTTAATTTAAAAAATAACATACTTACATACATACATATATTTATGTAAGGCGGTGTGTGTGTGTGTGGGCGGGGGGGGGGGGGGGGGGTACCATTTTTTTTTATCTTGCTTCCAGGCAAATGGGATGAACTTACACCCCTGGTCCCAGATAGACACAGCGCCATCGATTCCCGGGGATGTGCAGCCAATAAACATGTTGCATACATAACTGCATTTATGTATGTATGGGTTAAGCAGTCCACAACCCCCCCCCCCCCCCCCCACCACCACCACCCCCCCATGCACTATGTAGTTTGCATGCGGCCCAGGGGCTGGAAGAGCTGATGCAATAACATCATGGTTTTCCTTTTGAACAATTTAAAAAAATCAGATTCTTTGCATTGATTCCCTTAAATAAGAACATAATCAGCAAATACGGTATTCACAGAATAGATGTTAAACAACTGATTCAGAAAATCATTGGTTTCCATGGAGATTTAAGCTTATCCTTAAGCATTTAGTACAGAACTGTGTGATTATATTCAAGGTAACTGATTTTGAATCTTTCAAAAGTACAACAGTAAAAGTGCGTTCACATCAGACGATATTATAAATGATATGCGCTATAAAAACCATCGCTAACAATATTATTCTGCATATCCTCTAGCGTCTTCTAACTATATCGTTTACGATGCGTGCTCCTGTAATTCGATTGTGACCCCCTCTTTTTGTCTGTACAGTACGTGCAGCTCAATCCTGACTATGGGGGTTATTCAGACCTGATCCCAGGCTCGATGATTATCAATAGACTGCGCATGCATATGAATTGTTTTGCGCATGCACGAAGCCGATCTGTGATTAAATCCAGAGTATTTTTTTATCGCTGCCATACGCAAGGTAATTAACAGGAAGCTGATGTTTGGCGGTGGTAACTAGATGTTATCTGGGAGTGTCAGGGAAAACAGCGCGCCCAGGCGATTTCAGGGTGGGAGGCGTTATACCCTTCCAGAGGTGGATTGGCCCACCAGGAAACCGGGCCGGACCAGATATACCTCCGGCTGGGCCGCCTACCTTGGTTCCAGGGCTGCCGGAACCAAGCGGACGCAGCCTTGTCACAAACGGCAGCATTGCCCAAAACAAATATGGCCCCCGGGCTGTGGTGTCAGGAACCCCCCCCCCCCCCCGGATGTAGCGTCAGAACCGCCCACCCGCCCCACCACCTGGGGTTGTAGCGTCAGATTTCCCCCCCCCCCCATTCCCGGACCGGATTTCTATCCCAATCCGCCCCTTTACACTTCTTGTAGGCTACATTGTATTTCTTATTTTTTACTATAGTATTTGCCATTAACTCCGACCCAGCTACAAAAAAATGGGTGAGACTTATCCCACCATCAGGATGTGGATAGAAATGATACAGTGTCTCAGTAGACAATCAACACGTTGACGCCGAAATGTTGACATTGGCAAAAGGTCAAAACTATCTACCTAGGCAATGGAAAGCTATGAAGCGGATATCATTTTTATTTCTTACCAAACGTTCTGGATGAATCTAGATATTATGGGGTGTCCTTCATCTACTGAGCATGAACACTTCCGGCATATAACCTGCCTTCATCTTTTTATCATGTAAAATACTCTTTGATATTTTGTGAATATTGTTCTTTTCTCTTTTGAACGTAACACCCCGTCCACCCCGTCCACCTTCTCGACCTTATCTTTGGTCTTCATTTCACGAGAGGTATCATTCTAAATATTTTCATATTGTACGGGTCTAATTCCTTTTGAGTTGCCAGACTTTTTTCATCAAGATATAATAAGATCTTTTTTTTCTTTGTGAGATTAATAGTTTCATAACTTCAAAAGAGCAATTATTTAATATCTCGTTCCAGCCCTTAAAGAACTGTTAATTATTTAGCTGCTAAAAAGTTTGCATTTTATTTATTCTTGAACCACCGAGGACCCTACTGTACGTACAAGGGGAGTGCAATAAGTTTCCAGTTGTAGAAAAAATATTATATTTACAAACAAAGGGAACACGACATTTTATCAAAGTTTTCTCCAATGTAGTCTATGCAAAGTTTCATGGGCTCAAACCAGGGTCGCTGTAAAACAGAAAGAGACATTGAAGCCCCCTCCATCTGTGCCCCCCCTTCTCTGCTGACAGTACTGCAGAGTCTAATGCATATGCCATGATATTCAGGAAAATGGCACAGCAACCATTCCCCTGGTGACTTATAATATTCCGGAACCGCCGACATAACCCTCAAATTCTGTCCTATCCAAACACATCCCACTGTACCGTCCTCACACATCCTCACTTATTTTCTTGTTCTTTCAATTCCCATCCTCCTGATTCTTGTCCAACATTGAATGGATCATACAGCCCACCTCTGCAATCTGGTGACCATTATGCAATAGATAACACCTTTCAATGCCTATTCCCCTATAGATTGTAAGCTTGCAAGCAGGGCCCTCTTACCTCTATGAGGACTTTATAAGAAGAAGGGCACCATGAGAGCAGGCTCTTGGACAGCACCTGGACATGGCTTCAAGCACTTGTGACAGGCATTGGTTGGCGTACCAGTCCACAGTGATGGCACATTGCTGCATGAGTGGTACGGTAGCTTCATGACCGGTCTTGGCCAAAAAAAACAGACACCATCTGCTTAGCCACGCTGCACTCGTGGAATCATTGCCAATGATGAGAGTGACCACCATCAACCCTAGCCAGAATGTGGTGGCACCAACCCACCAGAGCCTCTTTCTGCTCTCTGGTCAGCTGTAGAAACCTTGGAGTATCAAGTGGATGAATACTAATAGCGTTCCCAATCAGAAAAAAATTGTGAAAATGTTGAATTTTGCTGTGTCGACCAATTACTTGTGTCAATTTTTTGTTCATGTTGACTTTGTGCCTGTCAGCCATCCATGGTCGACCTATTGACTGTAGGCCTAGACACTGTTGACCTATTATCCGGTTACCATGTTATACTGTACAGGACTATGGTGTATGTTGTACAATGCATTGCTGCTATTAACCTGGTACATTATCATGGATGTACTAGCAGACACAGGCGTCGATTTTATGGGTGCATAATGGCCCAAAACACCCACAGAAAATGGTGAGCACCCACAGGCCCGTCCCCTTCCGAGTCTCGCTGCCGGGCTGCTGCAGCATTTACTTGCTGATTTGCGGCCAGGGCACTTACACTGTCAGATGTGTGGCATTATGTGTAAGAGGCGTTACAACGTGTGGCATTATGTGTAACGGGCATTACGGTGTGCGGCATTATGTGTAACAGGTATTATGGTGTGTGGCATTATGTGTAATGGGCCACACCCCATCTCCAAAAGACACACCCCTTTTCAAGAGACCACACCTCCTTTCTACAGACTTGAGCACCCACCAGCAAAAACATAAAATGGCACCTATGTTAGCAGTATATATATATGGAAAGATAGATAAAAAAAGATAGATAGGTAGATAGATAGATAGATAGATAGATAGATAGATAGATAGATAGATAGATAGATAGATAGATAGATAGACAGTATTTATATTTCTGAGTTTTGTTTTTTTATTTAAAAACCTTCAAAACAATGACTTCAACCTTTCTATTTTCTTTAAAAAAAAAATGAATTTCTCTGCATTTGTATGAATTTATTTTTCTTCTATTTGTTTCCCAAGGCTCCATACTGATAAGTGTATTTATTTAACAACATTCAAAAGACAGTCAATTTTTCTTCCATGTTTCCTGTGAAGACTTCCTTCCAGTGAGCGCGCTCCGCAGATGCCCTCCGCAGATAAAAAATGCACTTTTAAAAAATGATGAGCCTCAGCAGTAAGTCCCAGAAGTTCAGGATGCGAACATTCTGCCTGGGAAAACTTTGCAACGTTCATGAAAAAACAAATGATCATTTATTACAGTCAATTACAGCATCTGATATAGATAAAGCTACATAAGAACATGAACCTCAGCTTTCCATATTCTACAGCGAAATATACAATTTAATAAAATAATTATGCACCTGGATATATACAGTAATTGCTATAGGCTTGAAGCTGCCACATTCGTCACATAAAATTATACAGGTTCAAAATACAAGAAGGACCGGAAAATACTTCGATATTATATATAATGTTCCTGCAGTTATTGATTGTTGAGGTTAAATCAAGCATTCATTTATGTAAGAAAGACACAGAAAAGTAATATCCTTTCTTCATGTTCATATGGATTTTATTGTGCGACATAAAGCAGCCGTCTAAGCAGTTATCACGTTATAATCAGTATCCTTTGTTAGTTAAAGGTTACATTAGGCTTTGGGCCAGATTCTCTAAGCATCTTTTATGGCTATATAAAGGTCTGGAACCACTGATTTGAAGAGCTTACAATCTAAATGCCAAAAAGTGTCTGGTTCAGATGTATTATCATTTTTTTACCTACATGCTCGATGCTAGGAGTTTCATGCTCATTGCCAGGGGCTTCTTGCTTGTTGCCGGTGTGCTACAGTACATGCTTATTTCCATGGATTTCATGCTTGCTGCAGGGGGCTTCTTGCTCAGTTGCCAGGGGTTTCTTGCTTGTTACCAGGAGTTTCATGCTCATTGCCAGGGGCTTCTTTCTTATTGCCTGGGGCTACATTCTCATTGCCAGAGGTTTCTTTCTTGTTGCCAGGAGTTTCATGCTCATTGCCAGGGGCTTCCTGCTTGTTGCCGGGGTGCTATAGTACATGCTTATTTCCATGGATTTCATGCTTGCTGCAGGGGGCTTCTTGCTAATTTTCAAGGATTTCTTGCTTTTTGCCAGGAGTTTCATGCTCATTGCCAGGGGCTTCTTGCTTGTTGCCGGGTTCTACAGTACATGCTTATTTCCATAGATTTCATGCTTGCTGCAGGGGGCTTCTTGCTCATTTCCAAGTATTTCTTGCTTGTTGCCAGGAGTTTCATGCTCATTGCCAGGGGCTTCTTGCCAGGTGCTACAGTACATGCTTATTTCCATGGATTTCATGCTCATTGCCAGGGGCTTCTTGCTTGTTGCCATGGTGCTACATGCTTATTTCCGTGGGGTTCATGCTTGCTCCAGGGGGCTTCTTGATCATTGCCAGGGGTTCCATGCTGTTGCCAAGAAACCCCTTGTTATTGTTATAGCCCCCAGCCCTTTCCCCCTCCCATGATGGCTGCAGGTCTGTCATACCTGCCCAAACTAAAAATGCCCCTCCCAAATGGCCGCTGCCTCCTCTGGAATTCCTAATTACTTGGAGGGACATCTTCTATGGGGGCAGGGGCAATGGGACCGCACACAAGTATATTAACGTCCATACAGTGGCATAGCAATAGTCCCCTCAGTTCCCAAGCCACAATACAAGGATTAGATTATAATGTGTTTCTATGTGTTGTGGGAGATGTGCCTTCTGGGCCAGTGTTGGCTGGGGGATGTTCCTTCTAGTCCAGTGATGGGCGTAGGATGTTCCTTCTGGTCCAGTGACAGACGAAGGATGTTCCTTCTGGTCCAGTAATGGCCCGGGAGATGTTCCTTCTAGTCCAGTGATGGCCCGGGGGATGTTCCTTCTGGTCCAGTGATGGCTGGGGGATGTTCCTTTTAGAACAGTGACATTCGCTGGATGTTCCTTCTGTCTTCTGGTCCAGTGACAGCTGGGGTGTGTTCCTTCTGGTCCAGTGATGGCTATGGGATGTTCCTTCTGGTCCAGTGGTTGCTGAGGTATTCCTTCTGGTCCATTGATGGCACAGGATGTTCCTTCTGGTCCAGTGACGGTCTGGGGTTGTTCCTTCTGGTTCATTCATGGTCCGGGGGATGTTCCTTCTGGTCCATTGAAGGCTGGGGGTGTTCCTTCTGGTCCAGTGACAGCTGGGGGGTGTTCCTTCTGGGCCAGTGACTGCACAAGATGTACCTTTTGGTCCAGTGACAGTTGGGGGTGTTCTTTCTGAGTCAGTGACGGCACAAGATGTACCTTTTGGTCCAGTGACAGTTGGGGGTGTTCTTTCTGAGTCAGTGACGGCACAAGATGTACCTTTTGGTCCAGTGACAGTTAGGGGGTGTTCCTTCTGGCTCAGTGATGGCACAGGATGTACCTTTTAGTCCAGTGACAGTTGGGGGTGTTCCTTCTGGCTCAGTGATGGCTGGAAGTGCTTGTATGCAGGGTTCAAGACCCTCAGACAATGTTTTGCATTTTTGTTGGATAAATTGAACAATGTTCTGCAGCTAATTTCCTCATCACTTATTGTTCTCCGCTGCATTAAATAATCCCTATGATATAAACGAATGACTTTAATAGAAGGAATAGGCTGGAAACACCGGGAGACGCGCTGCCTTGCCGCCTGCTCGCTAAGGTGCTTCTTATTGATCACGGCTCCTAAGCTGATGCAACTAATTCAATTTATTACTAAACCAGAACTAGCTGCTAGGAAAAGTTTCTTTTATTACATATATAAATCAATACGGATACGCTGTGTGACTCATAAAACATCAATGGAATCCTACACCTGTAATCAGAAGCATTGTGCTCATGGATGTGAGAGATCCCTCATCGGGAGGTCAGGGCGAACGCTGGGATCCAGAGGTTTAGTAACTAGGGGTACGTACACGGCAACGGTGCAAACGTGGGAAGACGGAATCTTATCATTACAGATTGCAGCGTGGTCCATGCAACGTGGCTGCTAATGAACCAGGCATGAGATTGTACAATGCAGATGTCATTCTCATTATCCTGGGTCATTTCCATAGCACAACAGAGAAAATAAACTTTTATCTATCATTCTTTTCTAGTACTAGTAAAAGCACATACAAAAAACAACATATCATTAAAACACTCAAAATCTTGACACTTAGGTGTAAATTTACTAAAGCTTATAAAAATGAAAAGAGGTGCTGTTTCCCATAGCAACAATCAGACTCTGTCTATCATTTTCTAGGAGGCAATTGAGAAAGGATAGACAGGATCTGGTTGGTTGTTAGGCGCAACATTACCTCTTCATTTTTAGAAGTTCAGTCAATTTGTTGGCAGGGGGTGTGGTCACCGGACGAGGCCACTGGGAGGGTGTGTGGCCACGCCCCCGTGGAAAAAAATGAGAGGGAGAGAGAGGACAGACTGCCGCTGCAGCTGTTTCTCTCCGTAGCTCAGCATTCGAGTCCAGAGTCCGCCGCAGCCTGTCCTCTCACTCCCTACTGCCCAGCTCCATGCAATGGGGCAGCGGGACCCTAGTTTGGGTAAAATATTACCCCCCCCCCCCCCCTTTTTTTTTTTCGACGCCACCACTGCCTGTGGGGAATATGTGCTAAAGGTCGATTTGATAAACTTCAGGTTAATTAAAATCGATTGTTAATCAATATTGAACTTCCAGGGCTAGAACACACATTTACTTACTTTAATAATAATAAAAACATATATATATATATATATATATATATATATATATATATATATATATATATCAATCATGTTAGTAAATGTGTTTTAGCCCTGGAAGCCCAACATCAACTAAAGATCAATTTGAATCGGTTTGCAATCGACCAAAATCAACCTTTAGTAAATATTCCCCGTAGTGTTTAATAATGCATTTCTCACTGCGCTTACGTGTACAAATATCAATGAAATAATCAATTACATGTGTTAGTATCACACAAATGTACACAACACAAATGTAAATAGTATCATCAAGTGCAGCCGCTGCTTTTTTGACTGAACACAGACAACATCTATCAACTAATTAATGAATAAAATTAAATATCCAAACAATTGCAGATGGTAATTAATATGTAATCTAATAGGTACAGATGTAAAAACGCTCACCGTTTCTGCAGGTGCGCGATTCTGGCATCCCAGTCCTGCCATAATGATCTCATGTTAAGACACACAAGGGCTCCCATACACTAGTCCGATTTGGGCCGATTTCACCAAATTCCAACCTATCAGGCTGATAAAATGTGTTTGATATCCAATCCATCCGATACAATGCAACCTGGTCCGACCTCCAACTTGGACCCCCATTTTTTGTCAGCAGGGAACAGGGGCGCTGTGCTGTACAGGGGTGCTGTACCAGAAATTAGACTGCAATGAAGACACACTGGAGTGTTATGTGTATATTAGGATTGACCATAGTAAACTTATGGAGCTAGACTGAATGTGGTCCAAGGTTACATGTTTTACAGTGTTGTTTTAATTATTAAAGTAATGTACAGCTATTAAAGCCCCTGTGTGATAAATATAACTGGTTGGATTCCCATCAGCTTTCTCAAAGAAGTTGGAAAAACACATAATCTACAGCGTAACCGATTGTCCACACCCACCCAAACCACCGAATACCAATAGTGGGGTGTCACACACAAGTAAACACATCGCAGTGGGACCATTTTACCACTTTGGGGGCATGGCCAGAATTTCTGTGACCTGCTGGCCTTGCCCCCATCCCCTCTGGCTGTGGGAATAGATGATGTGCACATGCGCACAGTGTCTGTTCATGAATGACAGGGGGGGAATCCCAACTGCCCCACCACGGGACAGTGTTGGCCCCGGGCAGGACACGGGAATGTCCCAAAAAAATCGGGCACTCCCATGAAAATCAGGACAGTTGGGAGGTATGAGGACACATCTGTACATGTATAGACAGAGTAGCGAGGTGACATTGTGCCCATTATGCCACACATCATAATGCCTATTACATATTATACCACACACCAAAATGCCTATTACATTTTTTGCCACACACCGTAATGCCCATTACATGGTATCCCACACAGTTATGCAGCTGACACCATTTTATGTCCCACACACAACAATGCCCTTACAAATTATGACCCACAGTAAGTCTTTTTCTTAATTGCTTGTTCCCAGGGGATCATGGAAAAAGATGCAACTTTCTGCATCTTCTCCACTTACACATAATGCCCCTGAAGTGCTGCTTAACTACATGAGCATTGCCAGAGGATTACATGGGGGTTTTTGGTGGGTTTTCGCTCGTTGCCAGGAGCTTCATGCTTCTTGTCAGGGGTTACATGCTCATTGCTAGGGGGTTTGCATGCTCATTGCCAGGGAAGTAACACATACTCATCATTGGCGTTACATGCTTATTGCCAGGTGTTACATACTAGCTGCTTGGTGGGGTTACATGCTCATTGCCGGGGGGTACATCCTTATTGCAAGGTGTTACATACTAGCTGCTTGGCGGGGTTACATTCTCATTGCCAGGGGGGGGGGGGGGTGTTACATGCTTGTTTCCAGGGGTTATATATTCATTGCCAGGTGGGGTTAAATGCTTTTTTTCTATGGGGTTATATGCTCATTGCCAGGTAGGATTACATGCTTCTTGCCAGGGGGTTTCAGGCTCGTTGCCAGGGGTTTACATGATCGTTTCCAGTAGGTTACATGTTGGTTGCCAGGAGGATGCAGATGCAAAGCGCACCAGTGCTCCCGGAATCTGTACTTGTAGTTAGGGCTGGATGTGCTTTGATTCCCTAACAGACACTAGAGGTCCAATAGGTCCTCTAGATTATGTCTCCGCTAAGCTGAGTGAGAGGTTTCCATGCATCGTATAATCCAGACCATGGGGGGGGGTATTTATTAAAGCTCCAAGAGAGATAAACTGAGAGCTAAAGCAGCAATCATTCAACTTCAGCATTACATTTTATAAGCTGTAATGACAGTTAGGAGCCTATTGGTTCATCCAGCAAGTGAATTTCACTATATGCAAAGAAAGAGTGTTCCTGAACCTTGCGCTGATTATAATCAGCAGCGGGTCTCCTATTTGGGTTAACGCCCAACCCAGGTAAATACAGTATACAGATACTAAGAGAAAGTAGGAATGACCTGCGCTTATACAGAACTCTAGTACAGATTTCTTAACAGTGATCTGTTCTGGATCCTGTGTATATTCAAAGTGGTGTCCACTGCATTCAACCAAATGGAACTGAACTTACAGAGCAGTTCTCACAGGTGTTCACGTAAGGGTATCTTTATCTCTATGGCAGCTCCAAACACATACAGCATGAACTCAACTTACTTTGTAGTTCAGCCTCGCGTTCCCATAAAGGTATCTTTGTCACCAGCCAGCAGACAGTATACGGTAGAAATGACAGAGTTTAATTCAATACAGTAGCAAAAGTGTCCGTGAGGAGAGGCGCTCAGCCGGGACAGCCTCCAATCTCCCAGATCCTCCGTGCTGCAGACGCGGTGGGGTGGGGAGAGGACATCTATGCCGTATGTCCAACAGCCGTCAGCGAATGCCGATGTCCTCACTGCTCACTCGATATAGCGGTCCTAGTCATCAACGCGTTTCGGATAGCCTCTGTATCTTTTTTTGGACCTGCACCCCATTGGGGGAAGTACGGTACTAGGAAGCAGGAGGTCAATGGTCTGGACATCACAGCAGGAGGCTGTCATCAGGTAAAGCAACGGCAGTGCAAGACGGCGCAGGGCAGCGGGGGTCATTAAAAGAAGTTCATAGGCTTCTATGGGATGTTGCCAGCTTTTGCTGGTGATACCCCCAACAGTGGTAACCTGGAGTGTGGGTTTTACACTTGTGAGATTTTGTCAATTTATCTGCCAAAATCTGATGTGTAGGACCCAATGCACAATCCCGCGCCATTGGGTATAACCAAGAGCTTGCAAGCGATTGATCCTCCTGCACATAGGACAAATCTCGAGTCAATCAGGTCCAACTTGTTGGACAATAAGTTGGACAAATGTAAGTTTATACGAAAATGCAATGTGTCAGAACACCTCGTCTATGCGGTTTTACTATCAACTATTTAAAAATGTTTTAGGAACTTTTTTTTTTTGGGGGGGGGGACATTTAGGGTAAGGCTGCAGGGGGGGTTGAAGGTTAGGGTTAGACTGCGGGAAGGGGAGGGTTAGGGTGGAAAGATAGATAGATAGATAGATAGATAGATAGATAGATAGATAGACAGACAATTATATGGGAGCAAACTTTTGTAACTTCATTCAAGACTTAACCGGCTTACACCCGCCCTACTCCAAACCGCTCCAAATGATTCTGCTTATCTCCGAGGCCAAATGAATTCTCCATTTTAAAAAGTAAAACTTTATTGTCCCACTGAGTCTGTTCACTCAGACACTTCACAGAGAAGATTTTAGGGAAAAGTAGAGTTATAAAGCGTCTTCTGCTCTTCCAGGTTCCTCTCGGTCTCTGTTCTGCGCCGTACATCAAACAACCCCCAAAATGCTGTAACTACGCCATTGTGATCCATTCTCTCCGTCTCCTCTTTGACTGGTGTCATGTAAGATTGCTTTAAGCACACAAAAAAGCCATAATCCATTTGATTCTCTTTCTTCCCATGAGAAAAACTTTTGACAGATGATAAATAGAAGCTGGTGACAGTCATCAATGCGTCGCGATCATGCTTTTACATTAAATACAAAAACAGACTAGCAAAGTCACTTGGGAAAAGACTTTTGACACATAAGAGACAAATATATAATCCTTAGAACTGAATCACTGTTGGGATCTGAGCAAGTGCAACAAAGCCCAGCTGCTTCCACAATCACACAAAGTCCTACTAAAGCAGGCTTTGATACCAGGAACAGTCTGCGCTTCTCAGTCTAAAGTATCACGCCGCCTCCACCACACACGCCTGTCAGGCGGGCAAACATTGGCCTCCACACGTGAAGGCCTGTTTAGCAGCGACGCGTCTTCCATAATGACAAACTTGAAAACAGACACAATATTTGCTGAGGGCTCCGAGGTGAAGGACTTTCCCTTCTCACACTCTGCGTTTGCGTGTCGCTGGCTTTTATTTTTAATTTATTTTTCAGATCCGATTCTTTGCGGCTGATCTGCCATTTGTATAATTTCAAAGGGATTGCTCAAACCACACAGGCACAAAGAGGGACGTAACTGTCATGCAAAGACAGGTGAGAAAATCTGTGTCGTTTCCACCCTATCATTCCAAAATAACCTTTTATAGAACAAGATCAATGGCCGCACTGAGGGCCAGATTTAAAAAGCTCGGTGAAGTGATAAAGTGTCTTGTTTTTATCACCGGCCAATCAGCTCCTACCTGTCAGTTTTCAAACCAAGCCTGTAACTTCACAGTTAGGAGCTGATTAGCCGGTGATAAAAACCAGGCACTTTATCACTTCACCGAGCTTAAGAAATCTGCCCCACAGATTGGGTTCATCGTTTTCCCTAACCCAATTCTGTATGTGACAAACGAGCATTTCCTAATTATGCCAGCCCTCGCCTCTTGTTGTATTATTCACTAAGGATCATCGGAATCCGTGTCAGGTATTGTCAGCACACCTGCACGTCGAGCACAGTGGTGAGTAGAGGGTTACCGGGGTCACGTCAATGTGCTCCTCATCCTGACTATCGTACATCATCGCCCTGGCTGGGTTCTGTTGGTTAGCTGGCGATAGTGAATGGCCTGTTTGCCGCAGGTGTGCGCACATGACAGTCTGTGTTGGTTTACAGTTGATTTGTTTTATTTTACAGGTATTACAGTCACTGACCTGTGAATCTTACAGATGGAGAACTGTTATTTTAGCTGTACTGGGAAATGTGCTGGATCCTGTCACATCAGCACTATATACTCCACAGTGTTACAGTGAGCGCCCAGCGCTGCCACAATCCGCCAGCGGAATTAGCTAGAACTCTCCAGAACGGTTGTTTATTACTTTAATAAGGCTGAGAGTTCTTAGGGGCTAATTATCAACAATCGGTATGATGTGTTGTGTGATAAAACTCGGGATGTCAGTCGCCGTTTCTCAAACACATGACAGGATCTGATTGGCTGGAGCACCCTTTATAATACACTATGAGTTCTATCACTCCCCCAAAAGTATGTAGAAGGGATAGGAGCATAAATCTCCCATCCCTGTTGCGATCTCTCCCACCAACAGCTGCAACCCCCCCCCCATAGGTTTCTATCAGTGATGCGATGATGTATCAACATCCGCAACGTGCAACATTCCTGACATTGCCCCCGCCCCCCCCCCCCCCCCCTGTGGCACACCATTGTAGCCTAGGGGCTGCTCTGTGCACTTGTAGCCTGCAAACGTTTCCCTCAGAACCCTCCCCATAAGTGGTCGCTGTGGATGGCGTCAGCAAGGACCCGGCGTGTGCAGAAGCTCCAGCACCCACTCGCCATATTACAGGGATGGGCTCATTTCAGAGCCCCTGACCCTTCTAATGGCAGAGGATATATTCACTTAATGTGATCGCATACTACAATCCTGCTGGCAAATCACCAGGCATTACATTGCTAGCCTGGACCCTCTGGAGAAACTGGGCCCTAGGCCTTTGCCTACACTGGCTATGCCCATCCTGCCTCTTTTGGCACAATGGGTACAATGATGTCAGCCATACAAACAATCCAGTTAGGGAACACACCGAAAACCTGCTATAGAACACATAGAAATCCCGCTATAGAACACATAGAAATCCCGCTATAGAACACACCGAAAACCTGCTATAGAACACATAGAAATCCCACTATAGAACACATAGAAATCCTGCTATAGAACACATAGAAATCCCGCTATAGAACACATAGAAATCCCGCTATAGAACACATAGAAATCCTGCTATAGAACACACAGAAATCCCGCTATAGAACACATAGAAATCCCGCTATATAACACATAGAAATCCCGCTATAGAACACATAGAAATCCCACTATAGAACACATAGAAATCCCGCTATATAACACATAGAAATCCCGCTATAGAACACACAGAAATCCCGCTATAGAACACATAGAAATCCCGCTATAGAACACATAGAAATCCCGCTATAGAACACATAGAAATCCCGCTATAGAACACATAGAAATCCCGCTATAGAACACATAGAAATCCCGCTATAGAACACATAGAAATCCCGCTATAGAACACATAGAAATCCCACTATAGAACACATAGAAATCCCGCTATAGAACACATAGAAATCCCACTATAGAACACATAGAAATCCCGCTATAGAACACATAGAAATCCCGCTATAGAACACATAGAAATCCCGCTATAGAACACATAGAAATCCCGCTATAGAACACATAGAAATCCCACTATAGAACACATAGAAATCCCGCTATAGAACACATAGAAATCCCGCTATAGAACACATAGAAATCCCACTATAGAACACATAGAAATCCCGCTATAGAACACATAGAAATCCCGCTATAGAACACATAGAAATCCCGCTATGGAACACACCGAAAACCTGCTATAGAACACATAGAAATCCCGCTATAGAACACATAGAAATCCCGCTATAGAACACATAGAAATCCCGCTATAGAACACACAGAAATCCCGCTATAGAACACATAGAAATCCCACTATAGAACACATAGAAATCCCGCTATATAACACATAGAAATCCCGCTATAGAACACACAGAAATCCCGCTATAGAACACATAGAAATCCCGCTATAGAACACATAGAAATCCCGCTATAGAACACATAGAAATCCCACTATAGAACACATAGAAATCCCGCTATAGAACACATAGAAATCCCGCTATAGAACACATAGAAATCCCGCTATAGAACACATAGAAATCCCGCTATAGAACACATAGAAATCCCGCTATAGAACACATAGAAATCCCGCTATAGAACACATAGAAATCCCACTATAGAACACATAGAAATCCCGCTATAGAACACATAGAAATCCCACTATAGAACACATAGAAATCCCGCTATAGAACACATAGAAATCCCGCTATAGAACACATAGAAATCCCGCTATAGAACACATAGAAATCCCGCTATAGAACACATAGAAATCCCACTATAGAACACATAGAAATCCCGCTATAGAACACATAGAAATCCCGCTATAGAACACATAGAAATCCCACTATAGAACACATAGAAATCCCGCTATAGAACACATAGAAATCCCGCTATAGAACACATAGAAATCCCGCTATAGAACACATAGAATCCCGCTATAGAACACATAGAAATCTCGCTATAGAACACATAGAAATCCCGCTATAGAACACATACAAATCCCGCTATAGAACACATAGAAATCCCGCTATAAAACACATAGAAATCCCGCTATAGAACACATAGAAAACCCGCTATAGAACACATAGAAATCCCGCTATAGAACACATAGAAATCCCGCTATAGAACACATAGAATCCCGCTATAGAACACATAGAAATCTCGCTATAGAACACATAGAAATCCCACTATAGAACACATACAAATCCCGCTATAGAACACATAGAAATCCCGCTATAGAACACATAGAAATCCCGCTATAGAACACATAGAAATCTCGCTATAGAACACATATAAATCCCGCTATAGAACACATAGAAATCCCGCTATAGAACACATAGAAATCTCGCTATAGAACACATAGAAATCCCGCTGTCACGATCCGAGTACTCAGACAGGCCATCTTACTGGCTAAGTGCCTCCGCAGGCTCAGCTTGCGGTTCAGATGGCATCCCTGCCGGTGTCCTGTCTGCCGTGCGCCATCATCGCTGCCATCCTCCAGTCCTCTCAGCGCTGCTGAGTCCGCGGCTGCGCGGCGCACCGCTCTCCTGACTCATAGTGACAGTACTCAGTGCACGGCAATCTGTCTGTCCGCCGCCATTGCTCCCAGCCACAAGCATGGCGTGCACAAACACTCTTTCCCGCCATAGCAGACATGGGGGCTGCCATGTTTTTCCCAGTCACATGTTTGCACTGTCCAATCCTGATGGTTCTGATCTCCCTGTCATACCTGCCCGGCCAATCCTGGCCACCCAGTGGGTATAAGTATGCAGGGAGCTCTCAGAACCATTGCTAGTGCTTCAGTTGTCTCCAGTGTGTGTTCAGCTGTCCTTGTCTCCATACAAGTGTATTCCTGCTGGTGTTGTTTCTCCTATGCTGCAGTGTACTCCAGGCATTCCATCTCCTGTGAAGTTCCAGGTTATTCCATCTCCTGCGATCCTGCATCCACAGCCCAGCACTCAAGCCTAGCTCCGGGACTCTGGTCCTTCCGATGTTCCATCATCGCTCACCATCGATGTTCCATCATCGCTAGTCCAATATTCCGGATCTCCTGTTTCCAGTTTCCGTCCGTCATTCCGGACCCACAGTCTCATCTCCCGTCCGTCATTCCGGACCCACAGTCTTCACTCCATATCCGATATCCCGGATCCAATGTTCCACCATCGATATCACATCATCATCCAGCTGTAAAGTATTGCTATCTACATAGACTGTATTATTCCATCTGCATACTTTACTGCCTGTCTATTACAACCATCTGCTAATAAAACTCGGTTGTATTTTACCACTGACTGTTCATTGGCTTCGGGTGCACTGTCACGCATCATATGCGTAAAGGTCCTCTCCAACCTCCCCGGTTCAGGTACCGGTCCAGGTCCCCACCAGAGGTCTCAGTCTCGTCGACTCAGACCCCTGGTGTGACACCCGCTATAGAACACATAGAAATCCCGCTATAGAACACATAGAAATCCCGCTATGGAACACATAGAAATCCGGCTATAGAACACACAGAAATCCCGCTATAGAACACACAGAAATCCTGCTATAGAACACATAGAAATCCCGCTCTGGAACACATAGAAATCCGGCTATAGAACACATATAAATCCCGCTATAGAACACATAGAAATCCCGCTACGGAACACATAGAAATCCCGCTCTGGAACACATAGAAATCCGGCTATAGAACACATATAAATCCCGCTATAGAACACATAGAAATCCCGCTACGGAACACATAGAAATCCCGCTATAGAACACATAGAAATTCCACTATAGAACACATAGAAATCCCGCTATAGAACACATAGAAATCCCGCTATGGAACACATAGAAATCCTGCTATAGAACACATAGAAATTCCACTATAGAACACATAGAAATCCCGCTATAGAACACATAGAAATCCCGCTATGGAACACATAGAAATCCCGCTATAGAACACATAGAAATCCCGCTATAGAACACACAGAAATCCAGCTATAGAACACATAGAAATCCCACTATAGAACACATAGAAATCCCGCTATAGAACACACAGAAATCCAGCTATAGAACACATAGAAATCCCGCTATAGAACACATAAAAAATCCTGCTATAGAACACATAGAAATCCCGCTATAGAACACATAGAAATCCTGCTATAGAACACATAGAATCCCGCTATAGAACACATAGAATCCCGCTATAGAACACATAGAAATCCCGCTATGGAACACATAGAAATCCCGCTATGGAACACATAGAAATCCCGCTATAGAACACATAGAAATCCCGCTATAGAACACATATAAATCCCGCTATAGAACACATAGAAATCCCGCTACAGAACACAAAGAAATCCCGCTAGAGAACACATAGAAATCCCGCTATGGAACACATAGAAATCCCGCTATAGAACACATAGAAATCCGGCTATATAACACATAGAAATCCCGCTATGGAACACATAGAAATCCCGCTATAGAACACATAGAAATCCCGCTATGGAACACATAGAAATCCCGCTATGGAACACATAGAAATCCCGCTATAGAACACATATAAATCCCGCTATAGAACACATAGAAATCCCGCTACAGAACACATAGAAATCCCGCTAGAGAACACATAGAAATCCCGCTATGGAACACATAGAAATCCCGCTATAGAACACATAGAAATCCCGCTATAGAACACATAGAAATCCCGCTATGGAACACATAGAAATCCCGCTATAGAACACATAGAAATCCCGCTATAGAACACATAGAAATCCCGCTATGGAACACATAGAAATCCCGCTATAGAACACATAGAAATCCCGCTATGGAACACATAGAAATCCCGCTATAAAACACATAGAAATCCCGCTATAGAACACATAGAATCCCGCTATAGAACACATAGAAATCCCGCTATGGAACACATAGAAAACTATTATTGGAGAACCTTTTATTTTTTTTATTTAATGTTGAAGATGAACAATCAAATGTTAAACAAACACATAACTTCGTATCCAGGTTGTGTTTGTGAAATCATGACCTTCCGCCGCCCTCGCTGACGTTCCAATCACAACTATAGGATCTGCGCAGACAATACCCGTTGTTGGTCTCTTCCATGTGGAAGCGAGGCGTACTGTGCACTACACATACTGTACCTTGTGTGTGGGCAGTAGTAAGGGGCTATAGTGAGATAATTAGGAAATTCTTAGACTCTGCGGCCGAGAACAATCTCTTTATGTCATGGTCGTATATTCCCCAGCAATTAAATGCTTCCAATTGTACTTTGAACCATTACTGTGACATTAAAAAATAAAGTGGAAAAATATATATCTACACATTACGTCTAATCTGACCTTGTTTTCATATTCTCCATTGCGGCACATTGGCTAGAAGTATGTGTATAGAATTTACAATTACTCAGTACATATGGCATCTGGTCACAACGTACAAATACTAAATCAATACAATGACCCAATAACAGAGATAGGAATTGTTTTATGTAAGTCACTGTGTGACAGATTGTCCTAATGGGGCGACAGTGGGCTGTTGCTAAGATACAGAAATGTTTCTGTTTAATGCCAGTAATTACATTCCCCACTCTGGGCGCACTGGTGTATTGTGTATAACACATCGTTCTCCTGGCTGTGAGCTCCGGGATTTAGTGGCAATGGTGGCCGAATGATTGACATGTTCAGCTGGTAATAAACAGATCCTAGAGTGAGCTGACAGCGGGGCAATGGTGGGGGTGGATGTCACAAAGCAAGCTGGAGAGTGGTCATACCTTAGCGGGCCCTAACACTACATTTTCAGTCCCCAAACTGGGGGCCAGGGCATTCTGCAGTAATGCAGGGCAGTTGCAGGAAGGCTACAGGTCGGCGGGCTAGTGTCAAGTAAAATATATGGCCAACGTGATCTGGTGGCTGCAACCAGTCAATTTAGACCAGTCCACTCTCCGCCGGCAGTCGATTGCCCATCATTATCTCTCAATCCTGTCAGCTTCACTGAGGTACGGGCAGGATGCGGGAGATATGCCTGCTTTCTCTGGGGGTGCAGGGGACCTCCCGTATTATCAGGAACATCCCGCCATTTATAGTAGGCAAGAAGGGTTTCATGTGTGTATGGATGAGACAGATATCATGTTCAAAAGGAAACAATGACAAAGTAGTAAAAATAAGAGACAGGAATAACGGACAACCATAAGGGTACAAGGGCCCTGCTCGCAGGTTTACACTCTATAGCAGGCATTCCCAACCCCACTAATGCCCCATACACACTAGGCGAGAATGTAAAAGATATCATTAAAGATAATTCTAGTGCAGGACTGGACTGTGAGTGTGCGCTGGTGGCGCCTCCCGGTGGTGGCTGTCCAATCAAAGTGCGCCAACACCCGGCTGATGCCTGGCCGGTCCAGATGTATTCTGGGTACTTGTGTATTATAGTGGCGCCGCGCGATGTTTTTATCGCATCGCATGCCATGCACCCGATGGCATGCGATGCGATGCGATTTTTGCCCCCTATGCGATGAAACATTCTATAAGCACCCTAAAGGGTGCTTTTAAGCACCCAAATGGGTGCTTACAATGTTAAATGCACCCCCACTATAAACGTGAACCCGAAGCGTGGCGAGAGCAGCGAGCCCGCAAGGGGCGAGGGTACACGTCCTCCGACCTTTTCATACCCCACTCTCCATGTCGGCGTGGAGTTGAGAATAGAAAGTGTGGCGAGCGCAGCGAGCCACCGAGCCCGAATGGCGAGCGGACTTCACAGGTATCCGCGTCCCCGCGCGGGGCTCGCTGCGCTCGCCACGCTTCCTATTCTGCTCCACCTCTGCTCTTCTCCGTCCCCAACAGCGGCTGTAGTCGGGCCCTAGGCATCTGCCTGAGTTGAGAAAAAAACACTAGGCGCCATATGTACACACAGAAAAAAACACAATAAGACCAATTGATTGCATGCATGCAAACTAAAAGCTGGAGGTACATTTGTTACCAATCAATTTGCGCTTGAAATAAGATGTTCATAATAATTTCCAGTACTGGTCCCGGGGATGCAAAACTTACTTCACAGAAATTACAGCAACTTGCTGTCAGTCCCAGCTGCGAGATAAATTCTGGAGGGGGGACCTCTTCATTGGGTAAGTCCCCACTTCCCCCGGATCCCTGCCCAGGCTGATTGGTCAAGGGGTGAATGCTTTGGCCGGGGGGATGGGGGTGCTGGCTCTTGAAATACAGTTGACCCCTACTCGTTTTGGGAACCAGGACCATCCCTTGAGCTTGGTGCTGGTTTAAAAAAAATCCAGAGGACCCCTAGTCAGTTTGCCCCGTTATTTTATAAAACCAGGACCAGTTCTTTGAGCCCAGGGCTGGTTATGCTCAGGATGGGGGACCCCACTCCGTGTTTATTTTTTTTACTTTTACACATTTATTTGGACAGAACCATGCACAGAACTCATTGGTCTGTGCATGGTTCTGTGAAAATCATCTGTCAGAACCTGGTCTATTTTTGTTGCGATTTTTGGTAAAGTTTTTTCAAAACTGGCATCCCATTAAAAATTTGCGAGTTGTTTACTTTATAATAGGAAAACACCTGGATGCAAATTGAAGTGTGTTGAAAAATTGACAGGACAAAATGTGCGATTATCGCAGCAAAATGTGCGATATTTACGGCAATTCGCATCCTATTAAATTGGCGATTCTGGAAAAATGTGCAAATTTTTTACTTTTTTTACTACAAATTGCAAAATCCGGGATCTCGCATCCCATTAAATGTCACCTTAATGTCTTCAAAGCGAAGGCTTCTTGCATGCAAAGTTTGTACAATGCACTGATTACGACGTCCTGATACATATCACAATCATCGGAAAGCGCTGAGCATTTCCTCGCCCTAGTCACACTTCCTGCAATCTCCGTCTTGTATCTGTAGGGGGAGAACACAGGGTTCTCGAGAATCCCATTTCCTTAAAATTTCCCAAATTCTTTGATCCTCTGACATCATTCCACTGAAGATTCCTCATTGTCCTCTGTACCGCGCAGCGATGGAAACAAATGTATCGTCTGATGTCATCTTTGTACCTACAGATAAAGCGCCACCTATTTATAGTCGCCAGAACACTGCTGGAGCTGTATACTTTGATGTAGCAGCAATATATTATTCCCCACATCTGCCACTTACTGCTACGGGCGCAGAGACGAACGTGCGCAACCTCACATGGAAATTATCTTTCCCCGGCAGCTGGCATTTAGCACAAACACTGAAATGTATTAATCAAGTGACTTTTTGTGGCACAAAACTTAATACACATCATTTATTCATGTTGTCTGAGGTATCTGAGCGCAACAATGTTATTTTTTTAACACATGATAAAATGTTCTCTGTTTGTGCTCTACTGTGTTGTTAAATACATCAGCAATACTAATATTAGTTCTTATTATCTTATCTTAGTTGGCAGTAACGATGGTGTAATGGTTACATTACTGCCTCACAGCACTGAGGTCATGGGTTCTATCCCCACCATGTGTTATATATACAGGGCAGTACGGATGGTGTAATGGTTAGCATTACTGCCTCACAGCACTGAGGTCATGGGTTCTATTCCCACCATGTGTTATATATATACTGGACAGTACGGACAGTGTAATGGTTAGCATTACTGCCACACAGCACTGAGGTCATGGGTTCTATCCCCACCATGTGTTATATATACAGGGCAGTACGGACGGTGTAATGGTTAGCATTACTGCCTAACAGCACTGAGGTCATGGGTTCTATCCCCACCATGTGTTATATATACGGGGCAGTACGGACGGTGTAATGGTTAGCATTAATGCCTCACAGTGCTGAGGTCATGGGTTCTATTCCAAGCAGGGGTTAAAGTGAGCCGAAACGGGGGGGAACTGCGTTCCGTCAGTTCCATATTGGAGGCGGAACGGTTCCGCCTCTGTCCGGTCACCTTACCCCGCTGTGGCAGTGTCCCTGCCTGCAACTTTGCTATAAGAGACTGCCGGGCAATGCGATGTAAACCAGGCTGTCTTTCTTATCTATCCCCACCGGCGACTCTGCAGCATGGCGTGGCTATTTAAAATGACGCGCCGGGCCCGGCTCACAGCCCGGCAGCCAATCAGGCAGCTCGTTACTCTTGAGCCAATCAGAGCTGCTTGATTGGCTGCTGCTCCGTAAGCCAGGCCCGGCGCGTCATTTTAAATAGCCGCACCAGAGTCGCAGATGGGGATAGACAAGAAAGTCAGCACTTATGATGTAAGAAACCAATATTTTAGTAAACATACAAGGCAAATCATTTCCCATAGATTGCCTAAAGATGCAGGAAAATAACTGATCTTGTGAGAGTAGTGTGGCTGTCCGTTCATTACCCCCTTGTTCCCTGTGTAAAGATTTCCCTAATCTGTTTAATGAGGCTCTTTCCCTTTTCCACCATTTGCAGTGGTTAACTGGTCCGGTGGCCCTGAATATGCAGATATAACAACAAGAAAGTGAGGTGTGAAGCTCCCACAGGCTTTTAAACACAGTTACAGGAGATAAAATAAGCAACAGATCTGATGGCATTTAGAATAATTGTGATTGCATTTCTTCCTGCTGCATAAAAAAGTTCCATCGCTTTGCTTATAGGGTTTACATTGCTCTGCCCGGCTGTCTCTTTTATAGCAAAGCTGCAGGCACAGACAGACACAGCAGCAATGGCGGGCTGGGCCAGGGGCAGGGTGCCATCTGCCCACCAGGCCACTACAATACTGCATAAGTAGGGCCACCGCAGCCTGTCACCTTCATGGTGTCTGCTGCACAGTGTGTGTCAGGCTCTGACAGGCAGCAAGCATGATAAAGGGGGCTGCTGCTGGCATGCTGTGCGCGCTATCTATGAGTACAGTAGCATGTTACCACTGGCACTGAGCAAGAAAACCCTAGCAATGAGCATGTAGGTAAGCAGCACTTACTGTGTGTGGCATAATATGGAAGGGTAATATGGACCGTGTGTGGTATATTGTGTAATGGGGAATATGTTGTGTGACATAATGTATAATGGGCATTACGGTGTGCATAATCCCCTGTCCCACAAAGCCATGCCCTAAAATTTTGTGGCGCGCCTACGGCGCGCACTTTCACGTTTTTTCGCCTGTTAGATTCTTTTGCACTTTGGGGCATAATTTGCATTAAGGGTGGCGTTATGTGGCCCGCATTATTGTTTCCATGTCTATGTGAGATAGGTCATACATTTTGAGCTTGCAGGGGGGCGCCGATTACCCTAGCACCCGCCCTGGTTGTGACATATGGGGGGGGGGGGGGGGGGAGATGGCGGGGAGGAGAGTTCCACCACCTCACCAGGACCACTTTAAGCACTGATTCCAACCATGTGTTATATATACAGGGCAGTACGGATGGTGTAATGGTTACATTACTGCCTCACAGCACTGAGGTCATGGGTTCTATCCCCACCATGTGTTATATATATGGGGCAGTACGGATGGTGTAATGGTTACATTACTGCCTCACAGCACTGAGGTCATGGGTTCTATTCCCACCATGTGTTATATATATGGGGCAGTACGGATGGTGTAATGGTTACATTACTGCCTCACAGCACTGAGGTCATGGGTTCTATCCCCACCATGTGTTATATATATGGGGCAGTACGGATGGTGTAATGGTTACATTACTGCCTCACAGCACTGAGGTCATGGGTTCTATTCCCACCATGTGTTATATATACGGGGCAGCACGGACGGTGTAATGGTTACATTACTGCCTCACAGTGCTGAGGTCATGGGTTATATTCCCACCATGTGTTATATATACGGGGCAGTATGGATGGTGTAATGGTTACATTACTGCCTCACAGCACTGAGGTCATGGGTTCTATTCCCACCATGTGTTATATATACGGGGCAGTATGGATGGGGTAATGGTTAGCATTACTGCCTCACAGCACTGAGGTCATGGGTTCTATTCCCACCATGTGTTATATATATATACGGGGCAGTACGGATGGTGTAATGGTTAGCATTACTGCCTCACAGCACTGAGATCATGGGTTCTATCCCCACCATGTGTTATATATATACGGGGCAGTACAGATGGTGTAATGGTTAGCATTACTGCCTCACAGCACTGAGGTCATGGGTTCTATCCCCACCATGTGTTATATATACGGGGCAGTACGGATGTGTAATGGTTAGCATTACTGCCTCACAGCACTGAGGTCATGGGTTCTATCCCCACCATGTGTTATATATACGGGGCAGTACGGATGTGTAATGGTTAGCATTACTGCCTCACAGCACTGAGGTCATGGGTTCTATCCCCACCATGTGTTATATATACAGGGCAGTACGGACGGTGTGATGGTTAGCATTACTGCCTCACAGCACTGAGGTCATGGGTTCTATTCCCACCATGTGTTATATATACAGGGCAGTACGGACGGTGTAATGGTTACATTACTGCCTCACAGCGCTGAGGTCATGGGTTCTATTCCCACCATGTGTTATATATACAGGGCAGTACGGATGGTGTAATGGTTATAGTATTACTGCCTCACAGCACTGAGGTCATGGGTTCTATCCCCACCATGTGTTATATATACAGGGCAGTACGGATGGTGTAATGGTTATAGCATTACTGCCTCACAGCACTGAGGTCATGGGTTCTATTCCCACCATGTGTTATATATACGGGGCAGTACGGATGGTGTAATGGTTAGCATTACTGCCTCACAGCACTGAGGTCATGGGTTCTATCCCCACCATGTGTTATATATACGGGGCAGTACGGATGGTGTAATGGTTATAGTATTACTGCCTCACAGCACTGAGGTCATGGGTTCTATCCCCACCATGGCCCTAACTGTGCGGAGAAACCCAGAAACTATTTTGGCAGGGGGGAGCAAAATGTATAGTTACGCCACTGCCAGAAGGTCAGGGTGTGCCAGAGATGGACAACAAACGGTTACATCTGTGAATGAGACCTCACTGAGTGTATGGGGGACATTGACCCATTGTGCAATAACTGACATCAGCTCCGGGACAGAACCTGGATATCAATAGTAATATGTTTATAGGAAACACACATTCTCAATTAATGCGTCAATATGTGATTGTGCAGCCGGCCTCACACCAGCCTAATCTAATCCGCTCTGTGTGTTATTTGGAAATTACCACTAATGCATATTTATAGCATCTTCAGGACTTGGAACTGGATGCAAAGAACAAATGAGGAAACAGCAAACATTTCGCCTGATGTCACAGTGGCATAGCAATGCCACCGCAGCCTTCACGGTGGCGTGGGGGAAAGAGGTGCATGGGCTCAGGGTCTCCGCCGATTCTATGCAGTCTCTGCTGAAAATGGCGAGCCAAAAATTATCGGCACCTTTGAGAAGACAGATGCAAGAGGTATCTACTGGACTTCTAGTGTCGGTCAGGGAGTGCAACACGTACAGTGCTAGCTGGAAGTGCCCGGAATGCTTGCGCACCTGCAACCAGAAAGCCCCATGGCAACAAGCAGGAAACCCCTGGCAATGAACATTTAACCCCTGGTAATGATCATATAACCCCTGGTAATAAGCATGTAACCCCTGACAATGAGGATGTAACCCTTGGCAACGAGCAAAAACTCTTAGCAATGAGCAGGTTGCCCCTAGCAACAAGCAAGAAACCCTTGGCAATGAGCATGTAACCCCTGGCAAAGATCAGGGACTACTGACGTACTCAGTACCTCAGTTAGCAACCAGCAAGAAACCCCTGCTAATGAACACGTAACCCCTGCCAATGAGCTAGAAACCCCTGGCAACGAGCATGTAACCCCTGGCAAAGATCAGGGACTACTGACGTACTCAGTACCTCAGTTAACAACCAGCAAGAAACCCCTGCTAATGAACATGTAACCCCTGCCAATGAGCTAGAAACCCCTGGCAACGAGCATGTATCCCCTGGCAATGAGTACCTGTCAATGAGCAAAAAAACCCTGGCAATGAGCATGTATCCCCTGGCAATAAGTAAGTAACACCTGTCAATGAGCAAAAAAACCCTGGCAATGAGCATGTAACCCAAGGCAGCAAACAAGAAACCATTGGCAACAAGCAAGAAACCCCTGACAATGAGCATGTAACCCCTGGCAATGAGCAGGAAATCTGTGGCACTGAGCATGTAGGTAAAAATAAAGTACAATTAATATAGGGGGTGCCAGAATTTTTTTGGCAGGGGGAGCACATTTATTTTTATGAAGTAGGTCTATAAATGATGGTGGTATGTTTGAAATTAGATCCTCTGAAGAACATTCATTATTAAGTATTATCTGGTTACAGAATAGGTGGGGAAATACCTCAGATACTTGCTCATCGGCCTACGTTGGCCTTCCTTAACTCGGCCCCCAGTGTACACTAACCGCCCAGGTATTAGTGATAGCCAGCCCTGAACACAGATGAAGTAGTCGGTACCTCAGTTACTGTGATTTATCCATCTGTGCTAAAGCCTAGATACCAGTAACACCTGCACTGTTAGGGGGTAGATTTACTAAAGATTGACAATAGCAACCAATCAGATTCTGTCTATACTATCTCTGTTGCATCCAAGCAAATGATCTCATTGGTTTGTATTGGCAACCTCACCTCTTTTCATTTTTAGAAGCTTTAGAATGTTCACACCTCAGTGTGTCCTGAAGAACCGAGGTTGGGAGCGCCCGCCCTGAATCGAGTGATGGCAGCCATTTTGTGGCCTAACCCCACACTCTGTCTACCAAAGCCTCCGTGAGCTGCTCACTCATAAAATGGCTGCCCCATTGACTTATATTGCAAATGCTGAGTTAGTTGCCCCTTGGTTGTACATTAGCTGCATTGTGCAATCTATGTAATATATAATGGATAGAGAAGGATTAATAAACTGCCAATGACACGGTACAGCGCAAAGGTGAGCATCGCTGCGATCCATTCCTGGCCCGCGCACTTACAGTTCCTGCACCCTTACAGGAAGGAGATGCTAATTAAAAATATCGATCAACTGTTTTCTGTGATTTACAATTAGTGCGGTCATAAAATTAAAAAAAATCTGTGTCATTTCAAAGGAACCATTTTTAATTAAGCATTTGACTGCAAATGACTTCACTCTCGCTGTCTTCTAAGACGTCCGGGATTAAGTGTTTGTCTCCTTCAGTCAGCGAGTGGGGTCATTCAGGGCCAGCGTCACCGTCCTGCGATGCAGCTGTGACATGACGCACGTGTCTCCTTCAGTCAGCGAGTGGGGTCATTCAGGGCCAGCGTCACGTCCTGCGATGTTGCTGTGACATGACGCACGTATTTGTATGTTGGACGCCCGGTTATATTATGGGGCTGTGGACAGATGTAGACTGCAGCACAGCATATGAAGCGGGGTCACCTTGATGCTGCACCTGTATTATAGGGCGACACATAGTGACTGGGATCCCACACATCGATCGCAAAGGAACAGTATTTATGCGCACGAATCGGACTTGTAACATAGTGGTTGCAATGCCTCCGCGGTATATTGAATGCCGGCCATCCTGGCCATCGTATATGCATGCATCCAACTCTAAGGGATGGGAGTTCTAGTAAAAAATGACATGTTGTCCATAGCAACCAGTCGGAATCTGCTTTTTTTGCTGTAGACAATTTGCGCCGTCAGTCCCTGCAGGGACATTACTGCCGCCAATGCGGACTGTCTGTAATGCCGAGTAGAATGTTCCAATCAGACTATGTGGATATTGAGATCAGGACAGTTAGCAGCACAATCACTGTGACGCAAAGGTGAACAAATCAATCCGGCTGGAATTAAGAGCGATTCGCCCTGTGTATCAATGTGTAAATCTAAAAGCTGAACAATGTTTGCATTAAAGATTCAGTGGAGATTAACGCAGCCCGGGCCAGGATCTCCCTGCCATCAGCACCATACACATGGGTAACCCGTACGTTATAATTCAGACACATACGATGGTGCGTTTTATGGGTGAGTCTTGTGAGTGTCGCAGGTGCGTAATACAGAAGTCCAGTTACTCATTTTGGAGGCCGTGGGCGAGATGCTCTAAAGTGAAAATGCAGTAAGAACCCCATTATCGGGGGATGTACCACATTTTTGTAGGCACTAATGCCTCTGCCGGGGCATCACTGTGATACCCTATAAAAGTCTATGGGTCTGACTCAGCTTTGTTAGCAAATAAAAAAAAAAGCAGACAACGTGGCAAAACCATTCCACACTACAGTTGGGGCAGATGTTAGTGTTAGTGCATAGAGAGGGTGGATTATTTTGTTTCTGTGCAGGGTAAATACTGGCTGCTTTATTTTTACACTGCAATTTAGATTTCAGTTTCAACACACCCCACCCCCAAATCTAACTCTCTCTGCATCTGCCCCACCACCACCTACAGTGCAGGATGGCTTTGCTAAGTTGTGTGTTTTTTTTTTTTTTTGCTAACAAAACTGAATCAGGCCCTATGTATTTTTTATGATTAGTAACGTGGAATATTGGGGGTGCCTCACTTAAGATGTTGGGGGGAAATGTATCGAACGTTGTAAAAAGGACAGATGGAAAACTTCCCATAGCAATTAATCTGCTTCTAGCGACAATAACATTTTACAGAATGCGTTTGACAAATGACAGCCAGACGCTGATTCAGGCAATGACTGTGGAAGGCCTGATACATGTTCTCCATTGAAAGCACTAAGGACCAGATGTATCAAAGGACAAAACCAGCCCTATTAGGGTGAGATAGATGTTTGCCCTATACTGTACATGGAAGGGTTACCGGTAGCGATGACAGCATTATTGCCAAAGTCCTTTGTCTACATACCCTACTTCCAAACATAATAAGGGGGCTTCCATGCTAAGTCGTGTAGTTGGGATATGGTCGTATTGTCGGCCCGATTTAGGTCACAGGAAGTCACTGCTAGTCACAGTGATGCCAGAGCAGTCTTACAGACTGCATCTGGCGTCACTGTGACTGGCAATGACTTCCTATTGGAAGTCCAACCGGCCAGTCACAAAGGCAGTCCCATTGGGAGGTGTTCCCTCCCTCTGGGATGCCTTTCTGCGGGCTGCTGTGCAAAATCGGTGCTGTGTACGCACTCATCCTGGTGCCTGTCATTTGTATTGTACAGGCGCCGGAACCAAGATTACTTCTATGGGCTGTTGCCGAAGCAGTCCACAGAAGCTGGCCGAATGCGCAGTCCAGATGTTTGTACTGCCAAATGTAATAGGGTATGAGAATCAAAAAATGAGAGATTTTGTATTATTCCTGGTAGACGTAGATTAGGGTAAACTAGAATTTTTGTCCAATTGAGTATAATGTATTGTACTGTGTCACGTTCCATGCCTGTATGGCAGAACACCTCGCCATGATCAGGTGTATCGGTTCCTTCCCTTCTGTGCAGTCCGCACTGTTTTTGGACTCACATTAGACTTCCTCATACTAAAATTATATATTACAAATATCATTGTTCCGGTACCAAAAGTTGGTTTTCTGTTCCGCCACTTAGTCCAGGTGCTAGCCTGTGTTCCGCCATGTTCCTGCCTTCCCGGCTATCAGTCGCTACTAGGGCAGAAACTGCTTCCTCTAGAAACTTCTGACATCATCGTCCCTTATGCCAGAAGCTGCGCATCCACCTATTCCTGCAACATCAGCGCATGGTCAATAATGTATTTTATGTTTGTTACCTGTGGGGACCAGTGTGATTGTTTTTTTTCATATGGGGGGGGGCAAGGTTTTTTTTTTTGCCTGTGTGGGTCAGTGTGTGTGTGTGTGTGTGTGTGTGTGTGTGTGTGTGTGTCTGATGGTGCGCCTTGGGAATTTTAAAATCTTGTTTGGTGTGCCACGAGTTGAAAAGGTTAATAATCACTGCCGTAGACCTTTAATCCGGAACCCTTCACTTTACTGGGGGGGGGGGGGGGGGGGGGGGGTGTGGAGGGGGTGGAGATGTCTGCACAAAACTTGTTGATGGACACAATGAGCCAAATGTAATAGGGTATGAGAATCAAAAAATTATTTTGGGAGAGATTTACCTTTTTTTTTTTTAAAAGCGGCAATTACATGCAAAATCAACCTAGCTTTGCAGTGTAAATGATTGCCGCTTTAAAAAAATAAAATAAAAATGGAAAACTCTCCCAAAATCTCTCACTTTGTAATTCCCACACCTTATTTTATTTGGCCCAATGTCCCATGTTTGAAATGGTAAATGGTGCCCATGGTGCAGAATTGGACCCCCCCATAGTGTCATACTGTTTGATGTCACTCTGTAATGACATGATGTGGGCTAAGTGATGACAGATGTACTAAGGCTTACGTTTGATAGACGTAGCAAAATATTATTACATCACGCCACGGTAATCTTCTCACTGGTGTGACAGGTAAATGCCTCCAGGTTGCTGGGACCCACCTGGGTCTATTCACTGTAATCAGCCAACCGGAGCCCCGAGTAACAGACAGCAGCCCCCTTCCTCTGGGATCTGCATGTGGCGCCCTATCACTAACCCTCGCTACATCTCTCCCTGCTGGGGGATTAGCTTCATCTTCAATGCAGCACATAGAGATCTCTCTGACGGCTGAGTGGTCCTGTCTGCATTGTCATTGTTACAGAATAACAGGAATTTCATGTAAAGTCAAGGCTAACTGCAGACGCGGCTAGTAAACCGCTTTCACAAAGTGTCTCACGGAAGGAAATAATTCTGTAATTCAATATAATAATAGTAATAATTTCCATCCAATTAACCCTTCCGCTGCCAGAAGACACATTTAGTAGCTGGATTGTATGAATGTTGAAAGCCATCATTTGCAGGTGAACACACGAGATTAATAGAAAAGTGTGTGTGTGTATGTGTGTATGTATGTGTGTGTATGTGTGTGTATCTATCTATCTATCTATCTATCTATCTATCTATCTATCTATATATATATATATATATATATATATATCCTGTGTTACCTGGCGTGGTGGGACGCTCCCTTGTCCGGCAGGTGAGCGCTATTTGTTTTTAATGGGGTTGGTGGGCGGGGGGTGTGTGTAGGTGTGTATATAAGGTCATTTTGGTTTGATTTCATTTTGTGTATGTTGTCCATCCCTGACGACGGGGGGTAACCCCGATACTGTAGGAATAAAAGGACTCCTATTATTCAGCCTGACGAGTGCCGCCTCCTTCCTCCTCCTGTCTGTTTGTTGGCCCCACGTGGACTCTCAAATTTGGATGGCACCGCAGCATTTGACTGTGCTTCTTCATTTCAGTAAGTGCTTTTTTGCATATTTTCTTCTGAGTGCCGGATCCTGGATCTGCATGTTTGGACTTTATGTGTGCTACATGGCCCGTATAGAGTACCTATCAAGGCACCTGTTTGTATTTTTATACTGAAGATTTGATCTAGTGTGTGCACCCTTGATCACCTTCCCCGGCTCATACAACCTCTATAACTCTGCCGATTAACACATTAGTTGGTTCCCCTAAACAAGCATGACGTCAGCAAGTCAAGAGCTAGATATGGCAATGGAATTTATACAAATGGATGTCAGGGAATTGGTTAGTCTCTCTGATAGCGATGCAGAGGCTATCCTTTCCAAATTGACTTTGGCCGAGGATGCCACCACTGAAGTGCCAGAAGCTCTTTTTAAGCAACTCCTACGTTTAAAACAAAGGGAATGTGACTTCAAATATCATGCCATCAGCTTGTCTGATTATTTTAGAAGTAAGCTGATCCCTCGCGGCTTTAGGGTGAAAAACACACCCACTATTGGGCGACATAACGCATCCTTTTGCCGCCGCTGGATAGGGGTGCTAAACAAATGCTCAATGGACCTGCTCCTCCTGGTGGTGGAGGAATCCACTAGAGAACAACAGGCATACCAACAGAAAATTGAAGCATTTGAGAAAACACATATCCCTGTGTTGATGGCAGATCCTAGCAACCAATGGTTAGAAAAACTACAGGTGCAGTTGGAGCAATACAGAACCAATCTTGTCAATTTCAAGCGAGACAAGCTTAGAAAAGTCCAGATGGACTATGACCAGAAAAGAGTCTACGATTGGCTAAATCCCAACAGGCCACAAGGCAGACCAAGACCATATAGAAAACGTCAACCTCGGGGCACTGAAGACCGAGCCCCTGGAGCATCAAGTACCTCCCAGAGTGAAACTGATTCTGGTCCTTCTGAAACCGGCAGGAGACAGTTCCCTTTAGGGACCCAAACACGGGCCATGTATTCAAAAGACCCAACAGCAGAGTTGGAAGGAGGACTAGACGTGCGGGCCAAAACCTCAGGCAGGAGAGGCGCCAACACACAGAAGCGCAAAGGGAATTAGTTTTTAACCTGTCATCCGCTACGTTAACTGAAGTGGAAATACAAGTGCTCGCCAAAGGACTCTCATTTATTCCAACTAGACGGGGTGATCCATTCCAGTGGAAGGTGGATACCTTCAGACTAAACCGCGCATTACGGTTGAAGGATCACTATGGCAGACAGCCTGTTAGTTCAACATCAGCTTCTTCCACTTCAACTATTCCTCCCAAACTTATGAAGCTCGCTTCTAAGTCCAAATTTGACCCCATTTCCACCAGTCCCACCATTAAAACTTTCACGCGCCTGATGGAACAACAAACAGAACATCTCCAGAATCCAGTGGCTAAAATACATTACAACCTCACCAAAGATGAGAAGTCAGCATTGGAATCCTTGGCAACACGCCAGGATATAATAATACGCGGAGCAGACAAAGGCGGTGGAGTTGTAATAATGGATGTGGACAATTATCGCAAGGAATGCAATCGCTTGCTAAGTGATTCAAATACTTATGGACACCTCGATAAAGATCCCACTTGGGGCTTCAAAGTGGAACTTGACTCTATTCTCAACAAAGCTGTACGGGAGGGTCTGATATTGCCAGAACTTAGACAGGCGCTTACAGTGGATTTTCCAGTGACTCCCCTGTTTTATTGCATACCGAAAATCCATAAGGGTCTTACGGATCCCCCTGGTCGGCCCATTGTGTCAGCCAGGGGATCCCTATACCACCCTATATCGGTATTCCTGGACAGCTGGCTTAACCCTTGTGTTCAAGCACTCCCGGCCTATTTAAAGGACACGACTTCATTGTTGGTTATCTTAAGGGACTTACATCAGGTCCAAGACTTGACCAAGATCACTTGTCTCTGTACAGCGGATGTGACCAGTCTCTACACCTGCATCCCCCATGATGCAGGTGTGGAGGCGGTCAGATTACTGCTAACAAACAACCCTTTATACAAGGGTCCCCCCATAGAGCTGTTTATTTCGTTATTGATATTGGTATTAACCAGAAATTATTTTTTATATAACGGAAAGTTCTATATTCAGCAGCTGGGCGTGGCCATGGGGTCGGCGGTGGCCCCGGCCTACGCCAACACATATATGTATGGGGTGGAACAGGGTTTGTTTTTTGATGGAATTGAGCACAGAGAGGGAGTTTCACTGTATTATCGTTATATAGACGATCTCCTTATTTTCTGGTCTAGACATCCCTCTGAGTTAAAATCTCTTCTCACTCAACACAATAATAGTGGCAGTGTTATTCAATTTACTTTTCATGTGGATGCCACGAGTGTCCAGTATTTGGACGTTGATATAAAACTGACTGAAGGGCGGTTAAGTACAGCCCTTTACACCAAGAGTACCGATAGAAACACTCTTTTAAGGTACAACAGTTCTCATCCTGTCTCATTGAGGCGTGGACTTCCATACTCGCAACTTTTGCGTGTGCGGCGGATCACGTCTGATGAGTCCCAGGTACCCTTAGCATTGGACTCCATGGTGGACAAATTTGTTCAGCGTGGATACCCCAAATCCACTCTTTTGCCCATTAAGAAAAAAGTGTTGGAGACACCTAGGGACAAGACACTGGAAGTTAAATCCAAGAACTTTAGTAGCCCTACTAAATGTAAGATCCCCTGGGTCAATCAATTTTCATGGGACAGCCAGCATACTACTGCCAAAGCAAAACAATGGTGGCCCATAGTGTCTTCTGATCCCGATCTCCCTCTTTTGCGCAACACCCGGTTGATGCCCAGCTACTCCAGACAGTCGAACTTGAAAGACAGTCTGGTGAAATTGGATATCACGGGCTGGGACAAAAAGGTCCCCACACATTTCTTAACTAGAAAAAATGGGTGCTTTAGGTGTCTGGGATGCACCACTTGCAAAACTATGGACACTGGGGATAAATTTGGGCATCCTCATTCCAACAAGTCACTTACCATCAGGTATCCACTTACATGTAGTTCTACTTACGTAATTTATTTACTTACATGTCCCTGTGGACTGTCCTATGTGGGGAAAACCCAGCGCCAGTTTAAGGAGCGCATGGCCCTACATAGGACAGCCATTAATCAGGCATTTCAGGCAGGATACAGTGACCAACCTTTTTCCCGTCATTGTTTGTCTCACCAGCACACTGTAAATCAGATACGTTCTATTATCATAGACCACGTCCCCAAAAATATCAGGGGGGGCAATAGAAATAAAATCCTTTTACAGCGGGAAAGCAGGTGGATTTTTATGTTGGGCACTTTGGCCCCTGGAGGTTTAAATGAAACCCTGGGGCTACAGTGCTTTTTGTGAAAATCATGTCACTTGCTGGTTATCATTAATACATTAAATTATTTACATTGGTGCCCCATTTATATGTTTTCCCGGTTAGTTTTGACTATTTCATTAACAGTGTTCAGTCCCCCTTTTGGGCTTCATATGCTTAGTGTTAATAACAGGCCTTTCATATTTGTGTTGTTTTGTTAGTGGATAAGCTCCCATATATTTAAAATGTTATGGGGGTTACATACATCCTTTTTATAGCTTTGCAGTTTGCTCTTGTGCAGGGTCTGTGTTCTTTAAGCTGTTCTAACATTGTCCTGTATTTATTATGGTCGCATTGCTATATATGTTAAATTACATTGAGGCTTGTAGGGAAGTCTTAATTAAGCACTAACATATGTCAGAGTTAGTGTTACAATCAAATTTAACCATGTATACATTTATTTGTTTACGTTGTCTAGGTGACAAATAGTGCTCCGACTGTACTCCAGTAACGTCCTTTATCGCGGGCGCCATCTTGTGATTGGCACAAAGCGGTGTTTTGGGGCTGGTTGGCGGAAGCGTGTGGTGTGTACTGCTGCTTCCGTTTTTTCGTCCATCCCTGTCCACCGCTGTAGTGCGCATACCCAGCTGGCAGAAACGCGATGAGGGAAAGTTGCACGGAGCAGTCAGCTGGACCGGAGGGACGCCTACCGCCGGGTGCACACATCCTGTGTTACCTGGCGTGGTGGGACGCTCCCTTGTCCGGCAGGTGAGCGCTATTTGTTTTTAATGGGGTTGGTGGGCGGGGGGTGTGTGTAGGTGTGTATATAAGGTCATTTTGGTTTGATTTCATTTTGTGTATGTTGTCCATCCCTGACGACGGGGGGTAACCCCGATACTGTAGGAATAAAAGGACTCCTATTATTCAGCCTGACGAGTGCCGCCTCCTTCCTCCTCCTGTCTGTTTGTTGGCCCCACGTGGACTCTCAAATTTGGATGGCACCGCAGCATTTGACTGTGCTTCTTCATTTCAGTAAGTGCTTTTTTGCATATTTTCTTCTGAGTGCCGGATCCTGGATCTGTATATATATATATATATATATAATATTGCGGGTGCATAACTATAGCGCGAGTGCACAGTACCGGCTGCCATTTTTTGGGTTGCATCACCTGTGTGTGACGTCAAGCAGCCGTCATGCCAGACACATGCAAGCAGGGGAGGCAGTGCCTCCCCTGTCATTTTGTTTAAAATAATACAAAAAATATACCTACAGTATGACCCATATTCTGTATCATAAGTATTTTCTTTATATTATTTTAGTAATTTGTAACCTGTAAATTAGCTTGGGAAACACTGGTAATCGGTGTTTCCCACTGATAGGTGAAGGGGATGAAACGCCGGGGGCGGGGCTAAGTCACATGGCAAAAGCGTCACTTCTAGAAGTGCTTCATTGACATGGGCTGCCATGAATTAACATGTTCCTGGTGAGTGGAAGTCATCAGTCGTTGGGTAGGGGGTGGTCAGCGCTCGTGGGCGGGCGGCTGTGTACAGTGCCTCTCTATACCCAGCTACTACCACAAATCACTGCATCATGCCCCCTACTGTTCTGACTGTGCCCCGGCAACACCAACGGAACACCCCCAAATGGACCCCCACCAGACCTTATACTGTGATCACAGCTTCAGAGCTCAGGGGGGTGAATCATTCACCAGCTCTGAGCTCACAGACTTTCAGAGAGGGCAAATGGTTGGTGTAAGCCTAGTCTGTGACCGTTTATTTGGGATACTGCAAGGAACTGTATCATATATATACTGTTTCCAGGAAAATGTCAACCGCTAAACACCAGCGGGGACAAAAGTGGTTACTGACAGACAGAGACAGGAGGTCATTGATGACGGTTGTGGCCAAGAATAAGACAATGGCTACAAAAGTGACCACTGAGCTGACGTCCCATGTCCCACGCCCCTTGTCTACAATAACAGAGAATGGAGGGAACGACACAGGTATGGTATTCGGGGGCGAGCTGCACTGGTAAGCGTGGCGAATGCCAGGAAGCAGAGAGAGCGGCATTACATAAATTGTGAACTGCCGGGCAATGAAAGACATCTGGTTGGATGAATTGTCCTTCACCCTGTTATTAAGTCTGGTGCCAAGAGCGAAGCCTGCTGGGGGTTAGGTGATAATCAGGACAGCCATATCAGGGTATTCTGCCGACCCCGCGATCACCGTGCACTGGACCGTGCCTATGCTGACAATCTTCCCAGCCAGGTTCATCCTATGGTGCAGACATTGGGGGTTATGTGTTTGCACAGGGGAGCGGTGGCACATGCACGTAATATTTTATGAGCAGCCGCTTTGTGCGAGCGGGTGCGGTGAATTGCTTATTCGCTGGCCCGTTCACAGCTAGCAATGTGGATAGGGGGTGTGGGGTGGTGACGAGGGGCTGCGCCCATGGGAACAACGTCCCCATGAAAATGCTGGGTGTTGCCATGTAAATGCGCCAGTGATGCGGGTGCGGGGGGTGGGCAGCTAATGTCAGCTGCCCGCCCTCTTCCCATACAGAGAGCCCGCTTAGATCTGTCCCCGCACGCAAGGCTGCAAATGGCTGTTGATGCTAAACATCTATTCGCATTGCATGCTGGGATATTCGGCATATGAGCGGAGGTGGGCATTCGTGCGGGCGGTGCATAGGTGACACGCAAAGCTTCAGACCTTTGCGTGGCAACCAGAATCGCCCCCATTGTTTCAGGCCGATGACCACAATGATCTGGAGCGGATTCATATAGCTTGTGTTGGCCAATAATGGTTTTCTGAAGCTTATTATCTTCCCTGCATCCCGCCACCCCCCACCCCCAATCGCCGGACCTCCGTGTGATCACGTTATCCTCCTACCACATACTCTGGGAACAGGTTCTGCAGGAAGAATGGTTTATGATTCACACATTGACCATCCAGGACTTATATGTGTCTATTCCAAGGAGAATTCCGGCCTCATTGTATGCCAACAGTAGTCCTACACCCAGGGCCCTTTCTAGACAGTTTGGCTCCCAGTGTGAGCACTAAAAATAATGTGTGACACACCCCCCCCCCCCCACTGACACTCCAAAACAATCTATAAATTAAAAAATGGGCGTGGTCTCACGGCAATGGGTGTGGTCTTGTTGCAATGGGCGTGGTCTTGTAAATAGACTACAGTACCTTACACTGACAAACAGTGTCCCTTACACCATATTTATGGCTCCTCTGTAATGCTCCTTGTACTATATTATGACCCCACACTATCACCCTGAGCCCTGATACCATATATGCCCCCAGTTATGCCCCCTAGAACCATATAATGCCCCACACATTTATACTGCTCCTTACTAATTATGCCACATTGCTGCAGTACCTGCTCATTGCCAGTAAGATATCACCGGGAAGATGGAGCCGGCAAGTGCAATTTTTAGCAGGAACTCGGTTCCAGAACCTTAGTTTCTGATTACAATATATACATCTCTCTCTCTTACTCAGTGGAGTAAAACAATAATGCACGCAGGTTTAAAAAAAAAAAAAATTTTACGCTAAAAATTCTGCATCAACAATTATAGAAAGCGTGCAATTTTGCCATTTTAAACCTCATTAAATTGACCCTTTGGTCAGTATTCAATGCTACGGCGAACATGGCTCAGCATTCTCCATTTTTCATTCGCTGTGCAGTCTCCATTTTTTCTACCTCTCACCATGCTTCCTGCTCAACATGTCACCTGCTGAGTATTGACCAATGCGGCGTACGAGGAGTTACTGGCTACATCTGTAGGCAGTGTTCAAATATCGCAGAGATGTGCAGAAATACCGAACTTAGCCTTAAAAAACTATTCCAAAGCAGCAAAATCTGTGTCAAAAGCTGTGTATCTCCAAACAAAGGAGTGAGGTGAATCATTGGTAATAACCGAGGTGAATCATGGGTAGAATAATCAGTGAGAACAAAATGCATCATGGGGGGAAAAATAACACAAAAAAATTAAAATATATTAATGTGGCTGTTGTAAAAAAATAATAATAATCTAGATCCTTCAAATAAAAAAAAATACACTTGTAGATACCAAAAAGAAAAGAAAATATATATATTTTTTTAATAAGTGCGGAAGTTTAGTTCACCTAAAAAAACGATGACGAGAGCAAAATGGAGCGGCAAGCTAAAAAAAAAAAAAAAACGAGCAGCGTTCGTCCTTTTTGCACTGAATACACAAACGGCGAGGTACACAAAATGTCCCATAAGAAAGCAATGGCGAACAACGCCGATGACCAAGCGGTGAACAGGGCAAAGCTCTCTGTTAAGTTATGGCTATCCGGGAGCGTTGAATAGGGGAAGGAACATTTTTGGAGAGAGGACTGACCTTCCCACCAAAAAAAAGTGATCCTCGCTGGGAAAAAAAAGTGAAATGGGAGCATTGAATACTGCGCTTTGTCTGGATGATATAAGAGATTTGCTGGAGTAAAGTACAAAAAAAGAAATACAATTTTTATAAATGTGCTATTTTATCGGTGCCGGGGTCTTGTAACAACAAACAAAACAATCAATTGAATTAATCTGATGGTGGAAAGCTCCAATGATAATTAATGGAAAGGTTTAAAATTCAGGAACCACAGTAACTTTATATAAGATTTATATGATTCACGAACATGTTATCTGTAAATCAATATATTTTGGTGTTTCTTCTTGACAATTCAATTAACAGCCAGATAAAGTGCAGCATACTTCTCCCCAGCTAAACTGTGACTCACTGATAACATGTTTGTTAATCTCGCCGCTAATACTGTAATAAATTCTTGATGTAAAGTAATACAAATGATGTAATCCGCAGAAATGTAGCTGGACGAGCCGGGAAGATTCGGCGTAATTTAATCAGTACCAGTAAGTTATCCCATCAACTAATCTGAGCATTTGGACAGTAAGATAGCAACAGCCATGTAACTTTCCTATTTCACATTAGGAATTTATATATATATATACATATTTCTGTACTATTTCTTCTCACAGACTCCTGAATCACATTACTGCGGCTGATAAAGGATTTTTGGAAAAATGCTAAACAAGATAAAGTTTCTGCTTATCTGAAAACTTATTTACTTTTCCCTGTTTATAGAATTTAGAATTTAAATAAAAGGTAAAAAGTTTAGAATGAGAAAACTGTAGAAAACTATTATATATATATATATATATATATATATATATATATATATATGTTGCAATTTTTTGAAAATACCATCCGGCAAGTTTCCACAAAGTAATTTTTCTTTGCTCAAACAGAAATATTGCTGATTGCCAAGGTTTTGTGCATGGGAGTGGGGTAGTGCTGAGACTTCGCTATCTGCCGATGTGACAATGGTTAATGGTGCTGAGCATCAGGAGCCGAGGTACACTGGGAGTTGAATAAGTCCCATGAGACTTTGCACAAGAGGTTAGAGGTTGAGCGACTTGTGCTGAGCTCTGATTGGTGGAGCTTATCACATGCTTCTCAGGCCTGTGGGGGACAGCAGCAGCAGCTCATCATGGGAGGGTTTTTTTCAGACTCAGTGCTGAGCCTGTGAGGCCTCCTACAGAGTATTGTATAGAGGGATAAACATAGGCTTTCCACGTGGTATATATATATATATATATATATATATATATATATACATTGACCATTGATCCTTTAACCTGAGCCCCTTTTGGGCACTTCCCCATTAGAGCTTTCACATTAGCATCCTGTTATACATTGTATATCCCACAAGACATCTAATACAAGCAGGTTTGTACGTACTCTCCCATGTCATTTTTCCTTATTCATTCTGACCACCAGTTGTAGACCACATAAATTATGGGTACAACTCTCTGATAATCCAAATGCCCTGGCTAGCACTCTTACACATGGAGTTTACATTTACTCTCCAAGAAACTTTGGGAGTTTTCATGTACTCTCTAGGCGTAAAGTTCCTACGTTTGCTATATAACAATTGAATTTGCATTCTAGTTTATTTGAACTACTATGATCTACCTGCCTGGCTTTGCTGCGTATATTGTCCCTTCCTATTATCTGTTATGTTAGCGACTCTGTGGGCTTACGTTTATACTGACAGTGTAATATTGTCCTGTGCAGTTTGCAGCCAGTAATGACAAGAAGGAGCGGGCCCCTGTGTATAGTGACCCATGCGCCCCAAAGGCTTTATCCGGGCCTGCTGAATGCGTCACTGCTCCTGTCAGGCATCCATGTCCTCAATAACATATCACTTATCTCCTGATATACTCTGTGCTGCTGGGGACCCTGCTCCTCCCACTATATAACTCTCAGGCTGTGGCTTCCTGCTGCCTCCATTCCCCTCCTCACATCATGTCACTGCCCCTGTCACATGCAGCCCTGTCCTCACTGACACATCACTCATCTCCTGATATACTCTGTGCTGCTGGGGACCCTGCTGATCCCACTATACAACTCTCAGTCTGTGGGTTCCTGCTGCCTCCATTCCCTTCCTCACATCATGTCACTGCCCCTGTCACATGCAGCCCTGTCCTCACTGACACATCCCTCATCTCCTGATATACTCTGTGCTGCTGGGGACCCTGCTCCTCCCACTATATAACTCTCAGGCTGTGGCTTCCTGCTGCCTCCATTCCCCTCCTCACATCATGTCACTGCCCCTGTCACATACAGCCCTGTCCTCACTGACACATCACTCATCTCCTGATATACTCTGTGCTGCTGGGAACCCTGCTCCTCCCACTATATAACTCTCAGTCTGTGGCTTCCTGCTGCCTCCATTCCCCTCCTCACATTAGGTCACTGTCCCTGTCACATGCAGCCCTGTCCTCACTGACACATCACTCATCTCTGATATACTCTGTGCTGCTGGGGGACCCTGCTCCTCCCACTATATAACTCTCAGTCTGTGGATTCCTGCTGCCCCCATTCCCCTCCTCACATCATGTCGCTGCCCCTGTCACATGCAGCCGTGTCCTCACTGACACATCCCTCATCTCCTGATATACTCTGTGCTGCAGGGAGACCCTGCTCCTCCCACTATATAACTCTCAGTCTGTGGCTTCCTGCTGATTCAATTCCCCTCCTCACATCATGTCACTGCCCCTGTCACATGCAGCCTGTCCTCACTGACACATCACTCATCTCCTGATATACTCTGTGCTGCTGGGGACCCTGCTCCTCCCACTATATAACTCTCAGTCTGTGGCTTCCTGCTGCCTCCATTCCCCTCCTCACATCATGTCACTGCCTTTGTCACATGCAGCCCTGTCCTCACTGACACATCACTCATCTCCTGATATACTCTGTGCTGCTGGGGACCCTGCTCCTCCCACTATATAACTCAGTCTGTGGCTTCCTGCTGCCCCCATTCCTCTCCTCACATCATGTCACTGCCCCTGTCACATACAGCCCTGTCCTCACTGACACATCACTCATCTCCTGATATACTCTGTGCTGCTGGGGACCCTGCTCCTACCACTATATAACTCTCAGTCTGTGGCTTCCTGCTGCCTCCATTCCCCTCCTCACATCATGTCACTGCCTCTGTCACATGCAGCCCTGTCCTCACTGACACATCACTCATCTCCTGATATACTCTGTGCTGCTGAGGATCCTGCTCCTCCCACTATATAACTCTCAGTCTATGGCTTCCTGCTGCCTCCATTCCCCTCCTCACATCATGTCACTGCCCCTGTCACATGCAGCCCTGTCCTCACTGACACATCACACATCTCCTGATATACTCTGTGCTGCTGGGGACCCTGCTCCTCCCACTATATAACTCTCAGTCTGTGACTTCCTGCTGCCCCCATTCCCCTCCTCACACATGTCACTGCCCCTGTCACATGCAGTCCTGTCCTCACTGCTATAAGCAAATGGTAGTGAAATGGTAAATGTTAGGCGGAAATTCCTTTCATTAGAACAACATATGCTGGGGCTGCAGACAAGTGTTATAAAGTCACTCAATCATGTAACACACATGTATCCACTGTAATGACTTTGGATCATTAAAAATATATTTCATAGTTTAATGATTGATGCCCAAAAGCATATCTGGAGAATATATAATAAATCAAAGTACTGTATATGTGTCACCAACTTCATTTGAGATCATTTAGATTGGGTCGTTATGATAATTGGATTTAAAACGCAGAAAGTGAACACATAATGAACTGGTGTGAAAATAATATAGGAAGGCAGCACGTGTAATTAATGTGGGTGCCGATATAAGGACTGTGCTGGGGGCGCAGCGAATACTCAGCTTTTCCTACTGGGGATCTGACATGATCAGAATGAGCTGAATTTGATATGTGCAGAACCCTGTGTTTTGGTTCTAATTAATCGCCGTGGATCTGGATTTTGGATCTGGATATTACAAACAATTTTGGTACTTATGAGTTATCTGGGCGCCCGATTTTTTGATTGTATGCCTTAAGTTAAGGCATACAATCAGATGCGATGCGATATCGCATCGCATCGCATCGCATCGCATGCGACCATCGGATGCGATGACCCGATTTTTCCATAGGAATCAATGTTAAAATGGACTGAGTCCATTTTAACATGGAATTCAATGGGAAAAGGGGTCCTTTTCATACCCCTACTATCCAAGTGGGCATGGAGTTGGATATAAACCTGTGGCGAGCGTAGCGAGCCACCGAGCCCGAAGCGTGGCGAGCGTAGCGAGCCCCGCGAGGGGGCGGTATTCTGTGTCCCCTCGCGGGGCTCGCCACGCTCGCCACGCTTCGGGCTCGGTGGCTCGCTACGCTCGCCACAGGTTTATATCCAACTCCATGCCCACTTGGATAGTAGGGGTATGAAAAGGACCCCTTTTTCCCATTGAATTCCATGTTAAAATGGACTCAGTCCATTTTAACATTGATTCCTATGGAAAAATCGGGTCATCGCATCGCATCGCATCCGATGGTCGCATGCGATGCGATGCGATGTGCCCGATCCGACCCGATTTAGAAATCGGGCGCCCAGATAACTCACAAGTACCACAATTTTTTTTATAAAAACAGCTAAATACATGTAAATTGAGCTTACTTTTGTTTCTACAGTATTAGTATCCTCAGGACATTCATTTACAATCATTTTTGGTCAATTTTGACCGCAGATCCTATCAATTTTGTTCACCAATGTGGGCCAGCCGGATAAACTCATCTACAGAGCAGCGGCAGAAGCACCCGGCAGTTATTTGAAAAGAATAAAACACATCTATGAAGCAATGTGGCGCAGTATTGGAAGGCAGGGTGGCATTTTGATAAACTATTCAAATAAAGAACATTTCCCTTAATCAAAAACAATTGTGATGGCCATATAGGGAAATGGAAGTGGTGTATGTAGTGTAAAGCAGGTAAACATTTGATTGATTAAGAAAATTTAATTTTAAATGTTGCCTTCAAAGAGTCAGAATTCTCTGTTTCGCAGCAACTGAGAAGAGAAAAGGCCATAAAAGAAGTACAATTTTCATAGCCAAGGATTCCTAACAAGGGTTGGAAGAAAAGATAAGCAAATGAATAGTTGCACTGCAAATCTAGAACCTAGAACTCATTGCATTTGAACAAATATTAGTAGGCTGACCTGCTGACAGTATCCCCCCCCCCACCCACCTTCTCCGTAATTGGATATTAAAGTCCCAGTAGTACATTTATGATGTGCATAAGATAGTTTAAGTATGTGGGATAATACTATGGTTAATTTTTCCTAAATCTTGTCCACAAGAGATTGTCTGCTTATACACGATCTACAAGCTAAAAGCATTTCTGTTGACTGTTGTTAATTATTTATCCTATGAATATTATTGAATAATACTAAATATGCTCCATAATTCTATTTAAAAAGACCATCAGCCGTGCCCTCTAAAAATACTGCCCATTATGAGTAGAAAAGTGGAATATGTGGTTTATTAAAGGTTATGCACAGTTTAACAAACCAAGCACTTCAACAACATGGACTGCAACTTTTATGGCTGAAGTGCTTGGTTTGTTTATGTCCCACACCACAAGCTTTCAATGGGCTTAAGGCAGCTAACAGTTTGTTTATCTTTTCTACAGCTGGAAGATGTCATTCTCGTCCTCACCCGCATCAGCAGGCATGAACTGTATGACAGCATTGTGCTGTGTGTACATGCATGAAAAGGGGGTGAGATCATGGCTCAATGGTTATTTAGCAAGTTTGTTATTGCAGAACATCCCCGCCTCTCTGTATGTCATGTAGCGGACAGTTCATAAGGAGGCACTGCTGCTTATAAACCTCCTTATTATACAATGTCTCCAATTTATCATTTATTTATTCTTTATCAGAAGCCCACTCTCTATGAATCAGATTTCAGGCAATTATAGATACCATTCTCCTTTAATAGAGACATGAAATAATGACACACAATTTGTAACAGTAAAGTCTAAAGTTATTTGCTGTGATACATTTGTATTTACTGTTAATATAAATATAGGCTGAGGCTGATAGAACACGTACTACTCCTTTCATACAAAGCGGTATTTGAGCCACATCCTGGCACCATATGATTAATCGTTCAGAAATAAAGAAATAATGTGACAATGAAATGTTTCACATGATTGTTGGGTAAGAATAACCCATTGATGACTACGCCAGACGTCGCTGAGGGTCAGAGCAGTGTCATGTTGGATGGGCTATGTCTGTCTGAGGGATCTGTGCAGCCTGCTAATGATTCTCCCAGTATGGGACACCACGTCTCATCTGTTTGTTAGAGGCGGTTTCCCCTCGATCTGTTGCCGAGGAGTGAGGTCACCAGGCGGGATCCTGAGGAGGAATGTGTGTGGGGAGAAGGACAGTCTATTTTTATCAGAATGGATTGTGCGACAGATGTAGAAAGTGTAACAAAGAGATCATTCTATATGTTGTATGGCACAATCCCATATACTGTAAGAGGACAGAAATCCCAACATATTACAATATGGAGATGATGTGCAGCTGCCTTCACGTAGCGCTGGCCACAAATCATTCTGAACGATTTATTTCTGTACTGGACATGCGTAAAACAGTGGCTGCCATTGTTCTGCTTCCTGATGTGCAACGTACCAATGTTCTAAGTGTACAAAGTTCAGTACTATATAGTCTCAGATGCAGAGGCGAATGTGTACGCTGTGTGAACATATACAAATGGCGCAGGCATCAGAAATTGTATTGAAACGCTCAATGAAAGTCCCCAGAAACAGTTGCAACATGTCTGTGTCGTTGTCCCAACTTACGCGCACCTTATCACAATCTTAGGCTCGGGATGGTGAATAACAGACCGGGAATTGGCTTGACCTGACTCAGGGGTGCGGAGTCTAATCATATCGGTGGTTTTCACCAGTGACAACTCCAAGCGGGATCTGGGCTTCGCTGCACGCGGTACGCCGGTCACGGTCCCCTGGTCAGGTTTCCCACACAGTGCTGGTAAACACAGGGAGTAAGGCGGAATATATTAACTCGCATCAGCTGACGAGGCAGCCGGTGTGCGCTACCTGTAATTACAAGCACAATGGTATTTATTTTTCAGTAGCATAAAATTAGCACAATATAATGTCAGAATTTAATTAATTAAACACTAGCAATTACCACAGATGTTAGCAAAACAGAGGTAAACCTTAAATACGGCATTGTTTGCTTGTATGGTTTATTTTGAGAGCAAAACCACACGTGTAGTTGTACTACAAACAAAATGCAAATGGTGCAAAAACACATCAGCTCCGGTGGTGTGATTTCCTCACATGACATTTATAGGTGCTGGAAGCCAAAGAAATGTGACAATCAAAATATATCTGTAGAAAAGTGTGTATGTGTGTGTGTGTGTGTGTGTGTGTGTGGTGTGTGTGTGCGTGTGTGTGTGTAAATACTTTTCCATGTATGTATACGTTACAATTAATGATAGTAAAAATAATTTCTGCTACACTTTCAATGGGAACACTGCTACTAAACATGCAGAGGTCCCAGGGAAGGATTAAAGCAGGGGCAAAAGGGGTCAGTACCCCTGGGCCCCCCTCTATCTAGGGGCCCCCTGTGGTTGGCATGTATTTTTTTAAACAATTTTTAGCTAATGGTTTTGTGCATGGGAGTGGGGTAGTGCTGCAGCTTCACCTACCTGCCAATGTGACAATGATGAATGGTGCTGAGCATCGGGAGCCAAGGCACACTGACTGCACAAGTGTGCCGTGCATTACTGGGAGTTGACTAAGTCCCATGACACTTTGAACAAGAGGGCAGAGGCTAAGAGGTTTGTGCTGAGCTCTGATTGGTGGAGCTCATTTCATGCTTCTCAGGCCCATGGAGGACAGCAGCAGTAGCCTAGTCATGGGAGGGTTTTTAATCAGAGGCAGCACTGGGACTGTGAAGTCTCCTAAAGTCCTACAGAGGTGCAGAGGGACAAACACAGGCTTTTCATGTGGTATGTATGTATGTACAGTATATATTTCCACCCTGCAGTTACCCATTGACCAAGGTTATACTGCCTTTACTCTATATTTTGACAGTGTAATATTATCCCATGCAGTTTGCAGCCAGTAATGACAAGTGCAAGGGGGCCCCCCTGTCTAAAGTGCCCCCCGAAGGCTTAATCAGGTCCCATTTAAATGCATAAAAGGTTCTATATAAATATAAATAAATCTCACCAAATCCAGCAGCAGAAACCAAACCATTAACAACCAATGTACCTATCGGACTGGAATTGATGATATGACTATCAGAGAAGAATCGATTATGTGACTATAGGACTTCAATCGACGGAAGGTGTCGGACTGGAGCCGATGGAGCAGGATATTGGCTAAAACCAAAGGTCAGGCTGAGTACTTCCACACAAAACAGTACTACAAAGTCTGGAGACCAGGGATGTAGTGATGACATTGCTCAAGGCATCTTCAGTCTGTCCGAGCAGAGCTAATATCCCCCCTGAGGTGCGGTGATTGGAGGATTTAGTCAGATGACCCCCTACAATACCTAGGATTGGACAACTGAAAAAAACAGAAACGGATTGGTAGATGAAATCAGGTGACTACTGCTGAGATTACAATTGGTAGATCAGTAGTCAGCTGAACAAAGCATCATAGAAGTGAGTCTGGTATGCCGGTCCAACAGTTGGGATTCTGATGGTCAATATACAGACTGCTGGTACCATTGTGGGTTTGGTGGTTCTCTGCGCTGCCACCTATTCTATTCTCCTTCTATGGGGGTCACGGACCCCCACAAGGGAGAATAGCCCTTGTATGTAAGTCTGGATCCCGACTGTCAGGCATTTAACAGTTGAGATTCTGAAGTTGGTATATTGACCTTCGGAATCTCGTCTGTCGGGAAGTCATGGTGGCGCACAGCATCTGGAATGGCAGGAACCCCACGAGGTACCAGCTGAGAGAACAGGGTGTAGTGATGACAGCAGCAGACTCCACAGGACTGAGAGCAGGAGCAGGAACGTCTCCATGACCTCTGAATATAAGTAATCACCAGCTAGCCTGCGATCACAGCTGCAATCTGGGGCCTGCGCAGAGGAATTCACCGCTGCACAGTAAGCCTGGGGAACATGCTGCAACAGTAACGCCGCGTACACATGGGGCGAATGCTGAGTGACGGGCCTAAGCATGATCGCTCAGCACATAGCGCGGCAGTAGCGATGCACCCCAGAAATATTTCCGTTTATTTTTATGCATTGACATCCTCAATGACTGTGATTGCGGATGGTTACGTGTCCAATGGATGACGCGCTTCTCTTGCACTACACTAACTGGGTTCCATGTCGGCAGGTGCCAACAGTGTCACAAAAAGCCTTTGCTTCGGTCGACGGAGACACTGTAGACTTTCCTGTCCAGGCGCAGATGTTTTAAACGGTCAGACACTCAGGGAGCTGTAACAGGATGTTATGCAGCCGGTGTGTTGCCCAGCAGGGCGGCGCACCACAGAACGGGCCTCCCCATGAGTGTGTGTTACCGGCCACATGTAAGAAAAGCAAGCTTTTATCACTCGCCGGCTGCGTCGTCATGTAAGCTCCGTCTGAGCTATAGTATAAGGAGAGAGAGTTCCGTCAGGAGTGCGAGTAAATGGAAGCAGAGAGCCCATTAGACAGACTCACCGAAGGAACCAGAGGGCAATAAACACTAAACTGAAGTTTGCGGTTGCTGTGACGACTAATGTTACTCACAGCTACGAGATGAGAGGACACGATAACATGTATTGTACAATAACAATACCGTTCCTTAACCACTGCAGTTACTGCCGGAAATGTTCAGGTGGTTTATTCCTGCCATGCACACAGCTAATAATACATACATAGATACATACATACATACATACATACATACATACATACACACGCATAACTGTGAGCTCACGAGACAAGTCGATAGAACTGGCGGTGACGGCTCCATCAGACTCTGCAGTGATTCTTCGCCCTGATACACTCCAGCTCTGAGAACAATTTACTGACATTGATCAGCGGCACTGAGCGGCCGAACAGCATTTTATTCACTTACAGACCCTGCGAATAATTCATGAAGCTGACCCGCAGGACGCAGGGCCTCTAGCAGCCATTATAACGTCACTAGCCATGTTTGCAGGCCGTGAGCGTACTGTATATAATATATTGACGTGGCTGCACATAGAGAAATATATATTGGATGCTGCAGGATGTTCCAGTCTTGCCCCTGGCCGGGCGGACGTGCGCTCTCTCCGCAGTTACCGGCTGAACGTAAGTTGCGCATAAAGATATGAAAGTCCATTAAGAACAAGATACCTTTTTTGATCACATAAATCCTATGTAATAAAAGGCTAATGCTGCTCCTCAACTCTAAGGGGGTTATTCAAGTGTCTTGTGCACCAGCGGCCACTAAATGGTGACTGATTGAGCAATCTAGAACAGATGAATGGGGGGGGGAAGGGGGGATATGAGTCAGAGCCGTATGGCAGACTGAGAAGTCCCATCATATACTGAAGAAGAAGAAGAAGAAGGGCAATAACAATATTTATATAGCACTTTTCTCCCAATAGGACTCACATGGCTTTATATGTGCATTCACACCTTACCAAGCGAGAGTGCTAAGCATTTGGGTTGTGTTTTGTTAGAAACTAAGGGACATTAGTGAAACACGTGAGTAACAGGAAAATCTTGAGTCTGTTTTTGAAGGATTCTAGAGTGGAGGCCTCTGGCACGGTGTTAGAAAGCGAGTTCTGAGACCCCCAAATGAATTCCCGGGAGAACAGTGCCGGCGCTACCCACTCAGCGCGTCCTGCAAAGCAGGGAGGCACTGTGCTGAAAAGGCGCACTCCCTGCTCTCCCAAAGCTGCCTGCGCCGCAGCACCTGTACTATGTTATGAGAGCAGGCAGGCAGCATGAAGAGCTGGTCCATGCTACACCGTCCGTGCGCCGAGTCCAGCCCTCTGTTCCACAGCGTAAGGACCCTTATTGCAAAAGCGGGCTGAGCCTGGGGGCAGGGTGCCATCTGCCCTCCAATGTGAATACGATTGTGCTACTATGTGGTGTAATTTGGAATCGGAGTACTATTGTGTGGCCATGCCTCTACCTTGTGAGATCACACATCTTTCTTTTGGTACACATTGTCCCTTTGTAAAGCATGGTAGGGTGCAAACTTATAGTTTGCAGGAGGGCGCCGAACACCCTAGCAGCGGCCCTGCGGGAGAGTCTAGGTACAATGAATTGTCCATCATCTGCAGACCTCTGTAACCTAGTGGGATGGGAATGGAATCTGAAGCTTCTTCAAGTACCTTGGGCCCTGGTCATGTAGGGCTTTGAATTTCATTAAGCTTTTGACTAGGTAGAACTGGGAAATGGATACATACAGAACCCTCTTTAATGCTCTTGAAGTTGATTAGAGACCTCTATACGAGTGTGGGTCCATAAATGTATGTCCTGACATAGTAGTAGTTGTTGCTCAATGGTGATTCCCTGTATGTACTGAAGGTCTTAGGAGACACTGTGGACAATTACAACGCAATTCTTTCATTTTTGCAGATATTGATTAATAAATGGGAAAATATCATTAAAAGTTGAAAACAAATGTAGAAAACCATTACCCTCATTCACCGGACCTGGACCCTTGAGACTTCTTCCTCAAGGAACACATTGGTGTGAATTCTATTGGGTCTGATGGCGATGTCATGGCTGCTGTACAGGACTGGTTTGAGGACCAATCCCTGGTCTTTTCCTAGACGAAATAAAGAGTTTGGAGCCTGGGAGAAGTGTATGGAGACTGCAATGGACCATAAATTTATCTGTTATTCATGGTCAGCGTATTTTGATTCCAATAAGAAATCATTGATCATCTAGTGCTTATTGTGATTCACTCCTGGTCCTCCTACTCCACTCCGCTTAGACAAAGTCCTTACCAATAAATGACCAGGGATGGTCTCCTTTGGTTGGGTGCTGAGAAGATTTGTTCCACCCAGGGTTCCTGGTGGGAATTCAAGGAGTCCATAACTTATACTATTGGCTTAAGGTTTGTGCTCCCCATCGGTATATGTTTGATAGTATATTGGTGTAAGGCACCCCTGCTACATTGGCAGTCAACACAAGCAAAAGGTGTCAGCTTATTGACGGTCTACTAAGACACCGTCAGTGAGCTAATTCGCACCCCTCCTTCTCCCTCTCCCCAATGTCTCGTGTTGTGATGCAATGATCCGCGTCGGTTCTGGCTCCAGGACAGAATGTGTTCCTGTTCAGACCTTCTCTGGTTCTGTTCTCTCTCCGCGGACGTTGCTGCTATCTCCTCTGACTCAGACACTTGTGTGTAGGGAATGTTATATATTCTGTCTGGCTGCTTTTTTTTATTTCTATGTCGCCTGCATCTGCCTCAATAAAAACATAATGCAAAAAAGAAAATATTACTAGATGCAAACAATGTCGTTTCTGGCGCAGGTTCTCCCGATGAATAGTCATCACCACTTCTAAGTAAATGGTTTATGGAGGAATTTTCATATGGCATCAATACAAAGCTGTCTTGGTCATCTGGTGCAGCATGAAATAAGCTGCAGACACTTTGTGACGCGTTTCACCGGACTGCTGCCGACGGTTTGGGCCTGTTCCGACAGGACAGCTGTAACCAACATAAATATAGTTGAAGCGACAATAATAAAAATAATGTCATAACTTACAGAAATGTTTCATCTTCTCAAAATGTCAATTTGTACGTCACATTTGCAAACTGCCCATTTGCCCTTTAGTGCATCATGGTCCGGTTATCGGCCTGGGTACTGATGTTCCAGTTATCGGGCTGGGTACCGATGGTCCGGTTATCGGCCTGGGTACCGATGTTCCAGTTATCGGGCTGGGTACCCATGGTCCGGTTATGGGGCTGGGTACCGATGGTCCGGTTATGCGGCTGGGTACTGATAGTCCGGTTATTTTCCTGGGCACCGATGGTCCAGTTATCGGCATGGGTACCGATGGTCCGGTTATCGGGCTGGGTACCGATAATCCAGTTATTGGCTTGGGTATAGATGGTCCAGTTATTGCGCTGGTTACTGGTGTTCCAGATATAGGCCTGGGTAGCAGTGGTCAGGCTATCAGATTGGGTACCAACGGTCCAGTTATCGGTCTGGGTACTGATGGTCCAGTTTCAGGCTGGGTAACAATGGTCCGGTTATCGGGCTGGGTACTGATGGTCCGGTTAGAGACACCTTTCTTAGTTACCTAGCTCCCCACAGGTGCTGGCAATCATACATTATCCATACCTCCCAGCATGCCCCTCTCCAGGGGGACACAATGCTCTGTTCCTGGACTTCCCTGGTAATGTAGGATTGCCAGCACCTGTGGTGACACCTTTCTTATCAGTTACCTAGCTCCCCACAGGTGCTGGCAATCCTACATTATCCATTTCTCCCAGCATGCCCCTCTCCAGGAGGACACAATGCTCTGTTCCTGGACTTCCCTGGTAAATGTAGGATTGCCAGCACCTGTGGTGACACCTTTCTTATCAGTTACCTAGCTCCCCACAGGTGCTGGCAATCATACATTTACCATACCTCCCAGCATGCCCCTCTCCAGGAGGACACAATGCTCTGCTCCTGGGCTTCCCTGGTAATGTAGGATTGCCAGCACCTGTGGTGACACCTTTCTTATCAGTTACCTAGCTCCCCACAGGTGCTGGAAATCATACATTATCCATACCTCCCAGCATGCCCCTCTCCAGGAGGACACAATGCTCTGCTCCTGGGCTTCCCTGGTAATGTAGGATTGCCAGCACCTGTGGTGACACCTTTCTTATCAGTTACCTTGCTCCCCACAGGTGCTGGCAATCATACATTATCCATACCTCCCAGCATGCCCCTCTCCAGGAGGACACAATGCTCTGCTCCTGGGCTTTCCTGGTAATGTAGGATTGCCAGCACCTGTGGTGACACCTTTCTTATCAGTTACCTAGCTCCCCACAGGTGGTGGCAATCATACATTATCCATACCTCCCAGCATGCCCCTCTCCAGGAGGACACAATGCTCTGCTCCTGGGCTTCCCTGGTAATGTATGACTGCCAGCACCTGTGGTGACACCTTTCTTATCAGTTACCTAGCTCCCCACAGGTGCTGGCAATCATACATTATCCATACCTCCCAGCATGCCCCTCTCCAGGAGGACACAATGCTCTGTTCCTGGGCTTCCCTGGTAATGTATGACTGCCAGCACCTGTGGTGACACCTTTCTTATCAGTTACCTAGCTCCCCACAGGTGCTGGCAATCATACATTATCCATACCTCCCAGCATGCCCCTCTCCAGGAGGACACAATGCTCTGTTCCTGGGCTTCCCTGGTAGTGTATTATTGCCAGCACCTGTGGTGACACCTTTCTTATCAGTTACCTAGCTCCCCACAGGTGCTGGCAATCATACATTATCCATACCTCCCAGCATGCCCCTCTCCAGGAGGACACAATGCTCTGCTCCTGGGCTTCCCTGGTAATGTATGACTGCCAGCACCTGTGGTGACACCTTTCTTATCAGTTACCTAGCTCCCCACAGGTGCTGGCAATCATACATTATCCATACCTCCCAGCATGCCCCTCTCCAGGAGGACACAATGCTCTGTTCCTGGGCTTCCCTGGTAATGTATGACTGCCAGCACCTGTGGTGACACCTTTCTTATCAGTTACCTAGCTCCCCACAGGTGCTGGCAATCATACATTATCCATACCTCCCAGCATGCCCCTCTCCAGGAGGACACAATGCTCTGTTCCTGGGCTTCCCTGGTAGTGTATTATTGCCAGCACCTGTGGTGACACCTTTCTTATCAGTTACCTAGCTCCCCACAGGTGCTGGCAATCATACATTACCAGGGAAGCCCAGGAACAGAGCATTTTCTCCCTCATGGAGAGGGTCAGGTAGGCAAGTATGTCCTGGAGCCTTGGGAGAACTCTCTGGATCAAACACAGGAGGAAGACAATTGTTCAAGGCACTGGAGGATTGTGGGTGTCCTGCTTATATCCCCCAAGGTGCCTGCTCAGAGGCAGAACTCTGGGAGGCAACGGAGTCATCTGCCGCCGGGCTCCTGCTCTCAAGGGGGCACCTCTTCACCACTGCCAGTTTAAATCCATTAATTGAAAGCCATCAAAATCACTTATGTGGCTGAGTTCTGAAATATATATGTGTTCTGTTCTCTCTCTCTCTGTATATGTATATACAGTATATAATATATATTTCATAACAGACTATATATATTTTGAATAACGTTGTGTGTGTGTGGGGAGGGGCACCAATATTCATCTTGCCTCCGGGCAACTGGGACAAACTTACGCCACTGTGCCTGCTGATTGGTTGCTGACAGCAGCAATTAGAGCAGAACCAGGAAGAGAGTTCACCTGGTTCTATCCGTGTCATGTGATCACACCTGGACTCACTGGGACTAATGGATAGGTGAGCAGTGGTCATCGGACTGGAGATTCTATCCTGTAAGCAGGAGTACGCTGCCGCAGACAACACAAGCAGCAGGTCTACATGAGTTCTTCATACTAGAATTTCGGTAAAGTGTGCCAAGCAACAGAGAGTGACACACATTATGCTAATTAGGAAGGGTTGGGATCATTTGGTCTACAGCAAGTTGGTCGACAATCGTTAGGTCAACACCATTAGGTCGACATGGGGAAATGGGTCTAGGTCGACATGGGACAAGGTTGACATGGGACAAGGTCGACATGGGGTTAGGTCGACAGGTTGATAGGTCGACACAAGCATTAGGTGGACAATCAAAAGGTCAATATGGGGTTTTTCACTGTTTGGAATAATTTGTCACCATCCAAGTGAGCATAGCGCTGTACCGAGCGCAGGGTGACATGCGAGTGAGCACTTATACAGTCTCCATGACTACAGTTTGGACACAAAAATTTACAAAAATTCATATTGACCTTTTCTGTGTCTACCATTTTCATGTCAACCTTTTGCTTGTGTCAACCTTTTGTCAATGTTGGCCTAAACTATTTCAACCTTTTTCATGTGTCAACCTTTTTACTGTCGACCAATAGTCAAAAAGGGTCCTCACCTCTTGAAATTGGAGGTCACTCTGCAACGCTTTCCAAAGGAATGAACGGGCTGCGCTGATTGGTCAGAGGGTGGGAAATGCTGCAGATTGGCAGCAGGCGGTCATAGGATTTGTAGTGGAAAAGGGGCATCAAATCCAAGTGACAGTCCAAACCAACGCTTAGTAAATACTGACATCACTGTGAGAGCAAAACCGACACGATGATGTCAGTCATTTACAACAAAAATATGGAAATCACAAAATATTTTCAAAGGTTGTCACCCTCATCATCGCGCCGTCACACCGCTCTGTTACACCGCTTCGTCACACCGTGGCGTTACACCACACCATCACACCGACATAATTACCATCCTCATTCCCAGCACTATTACTGAGGCGGCTGCTGGGAATTTAGCTATAACTGCACTATTTAGTAAGTGGAATTAGCCTTTAAGGCAGAAATCTTCTTAGATTAAATAAAGGCAAACAATCTGCAATTTGTTAAAAGTAGAAGTATTCTATATACGTATAACTATCCCCTTTACAAGTTTACATGAGTCACTTTCCCACCAGGCTTGTGAATTCTGAGAACAGTTTTATGAGAACAGACAGGTAAATTTGTCTTAATGGCCAATGACAGGTTGACGCTGGCACCACGAAAGAGAGTGCTCTGCTAAGCTGCGCAGTGTACTGTACTGTATCATCGTTATATGTCACTTTGGGATCCGATACGATTTCCCGGCGGTCGGGATCCCGGCGGTCGGAATCCCGACACTGGAATCCCGACCGCCGAAATCCCGACAAGGGGGGGACATGGATCGCCCCCCCTTGCGGGCTCGCTGCGCTCGCCACGCAGCGGGCCCGGTGCCTCGCTACGCTCGGCACGCTATTTTATTCTCCCTCTATGGGTGTCGTGGACACCCACGGAGGGAGAAAGTTTCGGGATTTCGGCGGTCGGGATTCCAGTGTCGGGATTCCGACCGCCGGGATCCCGACCGCCGGCAAATTAACCGCATCCCGTCACTTTGTGAGTGTTCCCAGAGTGACGTGTGCACAACTGGCCCAGGTCACTATATGCTGCGAGTGACGTAGAAGTGCGTATTATCGCAGACGAGGGTCCTGCAGACCTGCGACAATCTGTATACAGGCCGGGATGTATTGGGAGCTGATTTTTAGAAATGAATGATTCTTCCGCAAAAGTTGCACATTCTGCAAAACTGGCCAATGTAATAGTGTCGGGGTTCACTAAAAGTCGGTGGATTTTGGGTTTGTATAAGAGCAGCTGGTGAAAAGTCAGATCCAGATTTTGCTTTACAATGTTAAACAAACCTATACATGCCTATATTCTGTGTGTAATTACAACTGTACCTGCATAAACCATTTTACAGTTGCGCACATTGATATGCAGCATGCCTATATTCTGTGTGTAATTACAACTGTACCTGCATAAACCATTTTACAGTTGTGCACATTGTTATGCAGCATGCCTATATTCTGTGTGTAATTGCAACTGTATCTGTTGTGTGTAATTGCGACTTGTGCAGACGATATGCAGTCCTTTGGGAATAAGATGCATTTTACAGGGAAAAGGTGCACAAATGACACATACAGTAATGTGCTATTTTGACAGATCATAGTTTTCTTTTTTTTAAATGAATTGCAATCACAGCGAAACTTTTGAAATTTACATATTGGTTACAGGTATTTTTTTTTAAAGCATGGTTATAGAAACACAATTAACAATGAGAAAACTTGAAATTCCCAAACAATGCATCTGAGGGCGGACACGACCGGAAACATATCACCACTCAGACAAATCTATCGGGTTGGGCCCAGTGAGGACTCGAGTCTCGTACCACTGGGTGGAACGGAAGCAATTGTGGATTTGTGACTTCAGATCATTGGACAGCGAATCGATAAAATAAAGGGGAGAGTAAAATCCTGCTGCAGCAGCCCGCTCTGGCAGCAGGGGAGATAGAGCAGTGCGGTGCCGGACGGGTTCCCGACAGTCATTTACCCGACGTCGGGATCCCGACTGTCAAATCGCCGACAGCCGGGTGCCCGACGGCCACCCGCTATTTTCCCTCGTGGGGGTCCACGACCCCCATAGAGGGAGAATAGAATAGGTGGCTCGCGTAGCGAGACACCGTGCCCGCAGCGTGGCGAGCGCAGCGAGCCCGCAAGGGGCTTTTTTGCGCTCTCCATGCTGTCTGACGTCGGGATAATGACTGTCGGGATCCTGACTGTCGGGGTCACATACCACACCCGAGCAGTGCGGTGCCGGCTGTCCTATTTTCAAGTCTACCACTGGACCGCTAGCCAATAGGCGCTCGTAGTCCAGCAGCCACCAATGCTGCTTCTGATTGGCTGCTGGAAAAGCGCTTATTGGCTAGCGCTCCAGCGGGTGGCCTGAATTTGTGTCCTGACTTCTGCGCTGCCAGGCGGTGGCTCACAAAGCTGATACAGAGTGTGCTGAGAGCAGAGAGACTGCTCCGGCACCCTGCGACCTTTCGGCACCTGGAGCTCGTGCTCCGCCCTCGCTCCGCCCCTGAACGCAGTATGGTTCATTTGAGAAAGATTTGCATTTTGCAATCAACTCTGAATCAGGCCCTATATACGATATTGTAACATCTGACTTCCCGGCTCCTGTTATATCCCAGCCATAAACCTGCTGAGTGTCACCTACCGTATGTAACTGCTACAGGGTAGGTACATACACATAGATTTGCACATACGTGTAGCACGATGCCCGGAGCAAGATTTCGCGACCCCCCAATTTGTGGCAGGCCACCTCCCCCTGACCTCCCCAATTTGTAGCAGGCCACCACCTCTTCCTTCCCCCCTCCCCCCCCCCCAATCAATTACTACAGGTACCTTCTGCAGAGGGAGGGGGGAGACCGGGAACCCGCAAGGGCTATCCAATTAGTCCTGATGCCAGCGTCCATAAGCTCCTGATAACTGCATTTATCGGGGATTATGCTGAGACATGTGAAGTATTATCCCCAAAAGCAACACACACTGTCCGCTCCGCTCACAGTCAGCGGGAGTGTTCTTCGTTCGGTGCTAATTACTGGGGTGGGCAGGAGGTCTGGTGAGGAGTTTTCAAAGGATGCGGCTCTTTTGGTGTCACCCCACGTAAGGGTGGGGTGCACCTGCCTAGTGACGCCACTGCCGGGGAGTATGTGGAGCCTTTAGGGAGTGTGTGTCCTGACTCCTGCGAAACCAGGCTGGGGCTCACACAGCTGATATTGTGAGCCACGGTGCAGGAGTCAGAACACAGAAGACAGTGGGCGGCAGTGAGAGCACAGCGGCACACAGAGCGGGCGGCAGCGGGAGCACAGCAGCACACAGAGCGGGCGGCAGCGGGAGCACAGCAGCACACAGAGCGGGCGGCAGCGGGAGCACAGCGGCACACAGAGCAGGCGGCAGCGGGAGCACAGTGGCACACAGAGCAGGTGGCAGTGGGAGCACAGCGGCACACAGAGCGGGCGGCAGCGAGAGCACAGTGGCACACAGAGCGGGCGGCAGCGAGAGCACAGTGGCACACAGAGCGGGCGGCAGTGGTAGCACAGCGGCACATAGAGCGGGTGGCAGCGTGAGCACAGCAGCACACAGAGCGGGCGGCAGCGAGAGCACAGTGGCTCGCAGAGCGGGCGGCAGCGAGAGCACAGTGGCACACAGAGCACTCGGCAGCGAGAGCACAGTGGCACACAGAGCGGGAGCACAGTGGCACACAGAGCGGGCGGCAGCGGGAGCACAGCGGCACACAGAGCGGGCGACAGCGAGAGCACAGTGGCACACAGAGCGGGTGGCAGCGTGAGCACAGTGGCACACAGAGCGGGTGGCAGCGAGAGCACAGTGGCACACAGAGCGGGTGGCAGCGAGAGCACAGTGGCACACAGAGCGGGCGGGAGCACAGTGGCACACAGAGCGGGTGGCAGCGAGAGCACAGTGGCACACAGAGCAGGCGGCAGCGAGAGCACAGTGGCACACAGAGCAGGTGGCAGCGTGATTACAGCGGCACACAGAGCGGGCGGCAGCTTGAGCACAGCGGCACACAGAGCAGGTGGCAGCGAGAGCACAGTGGCACACAGAGCGGGCGGCAGCGTGAGCACAGCAGCACACAGAGCGGGCGGCAGTGGGAGCACAGTGGCACACAGAGCGGGCGGCAGCGGGATTACAGCAGCACACAGAGCGGGCGGCAGTGGGAGCACAGTGGCACACAGAGTGGGTGGCAGCGAGAGCACAGCGGCACACAGAGCGGGCGGCAGCGTGAGCACAGCAGCACACAGAGTGGGTGGCAGCGGGAGCACAGCGGCACACAGAGCGGGTGGCAGCGTGAGCACAGCAGCACACAGAGCGGGCGGCACTGGGATTACAGCAGCACACAGAGTGGGTGGCAGCGGGAGCACAGCGGCACACAGTGCGGGTGGGCAGACGGCACACAGAAGGCAGACAAACTGCACAGGTGCCTTTTACGGTGCACGGCCCCGGCGCCCTATTAACTCTCGGTGCCTGGAGCTCATGCTCCGCCCTCGCTACGCCCCAAAGCTCGAACATCAGGTACGTGACCAAATTCGTCCCCTTTGTACAGAGAGAGGTGTGGATTTCCCCAATTGGAAACCACTTCCCTGCAATCTCGCCAGCCCTTCAGTATCTGGCTTCTAGTTGTGTATGATGTGCGCGTGTGCGAATCACGCATGCGCACCTTCGCAGCCCCCAGAGTAATCGGTTGGAGCTGCCGCTGCAAACTACAGTACAGATGACATTTGTGCGTAAGCTCATCATCGATATATTTCCGTGTTTAGGCATCATTCATTATAAACAAGGCGCAAGTCACAAGCGTGTCCATCTCTAGCAATAACTAACATTTACTGGTACATTTATTCCCATGCGCCCCGTAACTCGCTGCCTGAGACGGTTTCTCGAGGTTGGCTCATTTGCCGCCATGGTAGACCAGAGCATGATGGACTATAGACAACTGTAATGTCTACACTTAGGCGATAAAAAATGTAGTTTCATATTAGAGGAAAGAACGTTCAGTTTATCAGGATAAGACCAAGCGAGGTGTCCTCTCCGGAGGTGCCAATCCGGCAGCTGCCCGGTCTACACTTTGCCCTAAGGCCAAGCTTGTAACGCACACAGCAGGCTCAGCTTCTACTGGGGACAAAGGGAACGCCGGAAATAAAGGGCAATGTCATAACACAGGATTCCAGGGGGCTGCGTGGTGTTAAAGGGGAAGATGGACAACGCTGTTTTATTATAATAACTAAATATTCATTTAACCGTGGAGTAGGAGGCTATTCTTTAATAATAAAAATGAAATCCATATACAAGTTTTCCAATGAATAATAAGATGATTTGCTGACAGATGTAACATTAATGAGGGGGGAAATTAATACTATTGTTATAGTACAGGTTGAGTATCCCTTATCCAAAATGCTCGGTACCCGGAGAATTTTGGATAACGGATTATTCTGTATTTCAGAATACTTTAATATTTCAGTGAGGTATCTTGCGGTATCTTGCATTTATGTTGTATAAACACATCAACCACAATTTGGTTACTATCGCAGGTACTGAATTTGAATGCCAAGCAATCATTTTCTATCACATATTTAGTGCCAGTTACATATCATGTCCCCAGTAGTGCCAGTTACGTATCATGTCCCCAGTAGTGCCAGTTACATATCATGTCCCCAGTAGTGCCAGTTACATATCATCTCCTCAGTAGTGCCAGTTACATATCATGTCCCCAGTAGTGCCAGTTACATATCATGTCCCCAGTAGTGCCAGTTACGTATCATGTCCCCAGTAGTGCCAGTTACATATCATGTCCTCAGTAGTGCCAGTTACATATCATGTCCTCAGTAGTGCCAGTTACATATCATGTCCCCAGTAGTGCCAGTTACATATCATGTCCTCAGTAGTGCCAGTTACATATCATGTCCCCAGTAGTGCCAGTTACATATCATGTCCCCAGTAGTGTCAGTTACATATCATGTCCCCAGTAGTGCCAGTTACAAATCATGTCCCCAGTAGTGCCAGTTACATATCATGTCCCCAGTAGTGCCAGTTGCATGTTATTTCACCAGTAGTGCCAGTTACATATCATGTCCCCAGTAGTGCCAGTTACATATCATGTCCCCAGTAGTGCCAGTTACATATCATGTCCCCAGTAGTGCCAGTTACATATCATGTCCCCAGTAGTGCCAGTTACATATCATGTCCCCAGTAGTGCCAGTTACATATCATGTCCCCAGTAGTGCTGTAGCAAATGTCCCCAGTAGTGCCAGTTACATATCATGTCCCCAGTAGTGCCAGTTACATATCATGTCCCCAGTAGTGCCAGTTACATATCATGTCCCCAGTAGTGCCAGTTACATATCATGTCCCCAGTAGTGCCAGTTACATATCATGTCCCCAGTAGTGCCAGTTACATATCATGTCCCCAGTAGTGCCAGTTACATATCATGTCCCCAGTAGTGCCAGTTACATGTTATTTCACCAGTAGTGCTGTAGCAAATGTCCCCAGTAGTGCCAGTTACATATCATGTCCCCAGTAGTGCCAGTTACATATCATGTCCCCAGTAGTGCCAGTTACATATCATGTCCCCAGTAGTGCCAGTTACATATCATGTCCTTAGTAGTGCCAGTTACATATCATGTCCCCAGTAGTGCCAGTTACATATCATGTCCCCAGTAGTGCCAGTTACATATCATGTCCCCAGTAGTGCCAGTTACATATCATGTCCCCAGTAGTGCCAGTTACATGTTATTTCACCAGTAATGCTGTAGCAAATGTCCCCAGTAAGTTTTTAACAAAAAAAAAATGTTTTTTCACTTTCTGGAATGTATGATTGTTAACAAATTGATTATTTTTAAATGTAATCAATTAATTCCTAATTGATACTTAAACACATTACTGGCACTTTAGATTAACCCTTACATCATGTTAAGTGGTATTACTTCATTGTTGCCCCTTTACCTGTCTTAAGCCCCGTTGACATTGCAGTTTTAACACGGCATATTGCAGATTTTTAACTGCTTTAAAACGGTACCAGCTGCAATATGAAAGCTCCACAATCAATTTACCGTTTACAAAATACCGGTATTTTGACACGTGTTAAAAGCAGGATCCCACAAGTTTCTGAGCCGTTTTCCCTGCAGTCTGAACAGCTCAGAAGCGGTATTTGCTACAAATGATAACCACACTTGATCCCGCCCTCAAGCAGGAAAAAAACATTTAAAATTACATTGTATGGCTTTCTATGGGTGAAACGGGTTGAATCTGAAGGTACAAAAACGGTATTGAAACTGCAATATACCTTTACAACATGCAATATGAAAGGGGTTTAATTGGCTTTCAACCCGTTTTAAGACACGTTTACATAAACGGGTTGAAAGCAGGTTTTTGCAATGTGAAACCAGCTTAAGTGGTTCCAATTGAACCTGTGAAAAGAGTGTAATTAATCACTAATGAGTAGAGGAGTGGATTGTATTGTGTTCAGCTGAGAGTGCTTCAGGTGCGGGCGTACTAATTGGGCGATCCGAATGCCTAGCGCATGAACAAGTGGTCTCCGCAAACTGAAACTTGCTTATGGACACTGCATATTTCATGCGTGTTGGTTCGCTTGCAGTCGGTGTCCTGTCCGAATGCACGCCTACCACAGTTCGTGCACTCCCACGTGTATGCCCCAATTTACGCCCAGTTTTGCCCACTTTGAAACCGCGTTCTTGTGTACGCCCACATGACGCCCATATTACGCCCATATTTCCCGAGCCACTTCGGTGCACATTTCTGGACGGTATTGTCGAGAACGAGTGCGGAGACAATACGGTGCACATGCGCATTGCATTGCCTACGCATGCGCAGACCGCTAAAATGCGCCCTCCGAAAGAATTTTGAACGGTCCGCACCAAGCAGAATAAGGCCCATTGTCTCCCTTGCAACAGACAGATAAATGATGTTTGCTGATTGGCTGCTGTGATTTTGCCGGTCATGTTGACATGTGTTGCCAGAGGGCATGTGCACACAGACAGTACTAGTAGGTTAAAGTCATCCGAAGGTCATAAACTCCATACCCCGGGGTCTATGTGGCAGTATATATTACACTGGTCAATGTACATGTCACATAAATGTCCACAGTTGGGAGAATGAATGATCTCCAATCAGGGATACGCCGCAGCAGCGAGACTCTTTCTGTGGAATAGAAATTGATTCCCTGTCCCCGCCATGATCCCACAGCAAGAATACACAGGCTTGCTGTTGGGGAACTACAAGGGCCAGCATGCTCTGATAGCTGCCAGGGAGTCACAACATCTGCAGAGGGTGACATTTAATGGGATGTGATTTCTAGTAATGTTCTGAAACCAAACATTATGGCATTTTCCAAAATTGGCAATTAACATATTTTTTTGACTATTTAATGGATTGCGAATTGTGAAAAGTGCAATATGCTGTGATTTTTAGTCATGAAAATGCGCAAATTTGTGGTCATGTGCGATTTTGAAAACATGGTCATGTGCGTTTAAAAAAAAAGAAACTGGAAGAAAAAAAAACAGCGTGGGGTCCCCCATCCTCAGTATAACCAAGTTTGTGTAAAAACTTGTACAATCTACAGCATTGTGTATTATTGTGGAACTGTGAGTCCCAGCAAGCCTGCACTGCATGCAGGGACATGGAGAACCACAAGTCCAAGCATGCAGAGCATTAAAGGGCCCACTGGGATTTGTAGTTTCACAACAGTAAAAATAGTGAAAAAAAAAACACAAACACATACTTACAGTAAAACTTTATTACATAATACATCCACTCATACATTACCTATAGGTCCACCGCTGGCCTGGCCTCTTGTCCATGTAGAAACTTTTTATGATTGGAAGCCTCAAGCCCTGGTTCTGGAGGTATCTGGCACCATCCATCTACGCTTGGGGATCCCGCGGTGGCACTGTAAATGATACTGGATTCTAGAGGATCTAGTCTACATCAGCCATTAAAACAAAGTGCAGCACTACGTTGCCATTTTTAAATTCAAGATGTCCACAGCAAGTCAACTGCGGCAAGCCAATAGCAGCTCAAATCATTAATGCCCTGGCTCGTTGTACAGTGTGATACAGTGGAGAGAGATAAAGTAGCAGCCAATCACAGGGCCGGCAATAGAAATCTTGGGGCCAGGGGCGTAGATACTGTAAGGCAGCCCCCGCTACCGCTTGGGGGAGCAGGGGCTGCGTGGGCGCCGGCACCCGCCCGGGCCCGGCACACACACTGACTGAGTCTGCAATCCTGCAGTCAGCCACACTGTGTAGAGCCTGGCTGCTGCTGCCCGTGCTGCCAGCCTAAGAACAGGCGAGTCGGCTTCGGCGCGGGCGTGGGCATCAGTAAAAAAAAAAGAAATAGAAATCCCTACTTGGGTGATTGGTGGGCGGTCGCATGGGAGGAAGGTCGGCAGCTGTCACCAGTGATCGGTGATCAGTGTGTCCAGCACCGGAGCGGCGGACAGCAGTAGAGCAGCGGCAATTACAACTTTAAAATAAAGTGTCAAATGACTGCACGGCTATTGATTGGCTTAGATAGAGCACTCTCAGCCAATCAGCGTCCTCCTTCCGCGGCCGCTGATTGGCTGAGAGTGCTCTATCTCAGCCAATCAAGAGCCGGAGAGTCATTTGACACTTTAAAGTTGCAATTGCCGCTGCTCTAATGCTGTCCGCCGCTCCGGTGCTGGACACACGGATCACCGACGCCCGCCCGCCCACTGCGGTGCTGGACACACTGATCACCGATCACTGGTGACAGCTGCCGACCTTCCTCCCATGCGACCGCCCACCCGTCACCCAAGTAGGGATTTCTTTTTTTACTGATGCCCACGCCCACGCCGAAGCCGACTCGCCTGTACATAGGCTGGCAGCATGGGCAGTGTACTGATGTATAGGGACATCTAGATGGGGAAGTAGTGATTATCAGAATTTTATCAGAATTTTCAGATTATCAGATTTTTTTTTTTTAAATCTATAAATATATGTGTGTGTGTGTGTGTGTGTGTGTGTGTGTGTGTGTGTGTGTGTGTGTGTGTGTATATATATATATATATATATATATATATATATATATATATATAACACACACATATAGACTGTGTGATGGCCTGGCACTCCACACAGTGTTCAGCCGCTTTGGTGCCCCCCGCAATGGTGAGGTACTATGTTCAGAAGAAGCAGTGGCACTCTGAAGTCTGATATACTGCAAAAATTATGTTTAATGAAAAAAAAAAAAATGTCTCAAAGGACCAATGTTTTGGGGCCACACTTGCCCCTCAAGGTGACAAAGTTATGTGTGTGGCCCCGAAACGTTGGTCCTTTTGAGAAATTTGTAGTTTGTGCATTAAATATACTTTTTGCCATATACCAAACTTCAGAATGCCACAGCTTCTTCCGAATATGTATATATATATATTTCATTTTTTGGTCTTACCAAAATGCCATGAGGGGGGGGGGGGGAGGGGGGCGCCACAAACTTTTTGGCAGGGGGGAGCAAAATTTATAGTTACGCCACTGCTTGGGGCCCTGTACAATGATATTTCTGGGGCCCCCCACCTAATCCCAAATCCTCACAACCCTCTTCTGCATGAACCTCATTTAACCTTTTGCTGCTCCAGATCCTGACTTCTCTCATTCTCAGCCTGTTGGCATGGCTCCCGGCTGCTGCTGGCCTGCCACTTTCACAAAAGAGCACTATGAGCAGGCTGGGCATGTCGTTCACAGAGTGCGGAACAGGTGACCCGTGCATGCGCGGTAAAAGTACAGGAGCCAAAGACCGAGGCCACAGCGGGTACGGCTGTGCGCCTGTGGCCACAGGTCTTGCGCACACACAGAGTAGACGGCTCTGAGCACCGAGCTGCAGGGCGCACACAGTGAGTCAGTCAGACTCAGCCACACACACAGATGGTGTACAGTAGACGGCCGGGTCGCAAGGGTCACTGACAGGCCAACTGGTACAGGTGGCAGCCATGCCGGGGCATGGAAGTTCTGGGGCCCTTCAGATTGCAGGGGCCCATCACACTTGTCCCCCTTGACCCCCACTGTCTCCGGCCCTGGCCAATCAGCTCCTAACTGTCATGTTCTCAAACACTGGGGCAGATCAATTACATCTTAAAAAGACAAAAAGTGAGGGTGATAAAGAGTGATAAACATCCAGCCAAACGGCTCCTAATTGTAGTGTCATAGACTGTATTTGAAAAATGACAGTTGGGAGCTGATTCACTGGACATGTTTCACTCTTTATCGCCCTCGTGTTTATCTTTATTATGGCTTAATACATCTGCCCCTCTGACTGCAAAACGGCAGTTACGAGGTGATTGGCTGAAACATTCTCTTTCCATTTCATACCTCCCCTCTGCTTCGTACATCCCCCATATAGATGGCTGGATGTAATTGCTGATACACTGTTTCCACTGATTCCCACAGTGGGAGCAGAACTGTGTAACCTTTGGCGTCTAGCCTCGGATGTGTGTTTTCTTCATTATCCATTGTTCAGCTCAGCAGAATTTGTTGCTACTCTAGAAGTAAATAATAATGATATCTTGAAGGTAACGAACTTCAATTTAATGTTACAATAAACTGGAAATCTATATAGACAGATTGAATATTGGAGGGTAAAAATATATATATATAATATAATACAGTACAGCGAGCACTATAGCAGAATTACGGTTGTCGCACTCGGCGGCACGGAGCATCGTTCTTGTACCGCTGAGCGTCAGGAGAACATTTACATAAAACCGTCAAGATTACGAACACAAAGGAATCGCAGAAAACAAAAAACTCTGCAAAGACAGTAAGTTAAAACCCCATAAAAGTCCCTCGCACGGATCTCATTATTTAGAATACAAACAAACCTCCCTGATGATAACACATCACTGCCTCCAATTAAGGCAGTATAATTGCATGCTTTCAAGTGGAACAATGACAAAATCGGAGGTTTCAGAGTAATCGTTGCTGCCGCCAACATTTGTGATTTATAATAAAATTATCATCTGATCTATCAGCTGCTGATCTTATTCATTTATTAGTGTTAACGGGACTGAAAGGGGCAAGAAATGAATCAATACATTATTGAGCAGGCGTCGTGATGGGACGAATCGCGTAAAAAGAGGCGCGTGTTCGCAATAAAAAGGCTAATTATCATTATTTATTGACGAGCACTTTTACTCTACAGACACTTCTGAAAGGGGCACTGTCATTATTATGGAAACATGATCTACTGACTCGTCATCACCAGCCCATTATATATATATATATATATATATATATATATATATATATATATATATATATATATATATACACAATGGGCTGTATTATTAATAATAGAAGCATAGAGTGACATTTGATGCGCTAGTTGAATTTGTGAGATATTTAGGCAACAAAATGCCGTTTTTGCACATTTTGGTGAAACCGCTTACTTAATAGAGTGCGCTAAGTCATGTAAATCGCACATTTTGTGCGATAACTCCCACTTTTTTCACATCCAGGTTTAAATTCGCATTTTTTTTTGCATCCAGATGTTTTCGCATTGAAAAGTATACAAATCGCTTATATAATGGAAGGCGCTAACAGAAATCTCATTTCAAAAGTGTCTAAAAATCGCGAATGATGCAGACCAGGTCCTGATGGGCGAATTGACCCCATAGCAACTTTGGTCAAATGTAGAAATGGTTAATTTTCACACAGGTGTCCACAATTTTATTCATAAACTCCCCTACATATACCCCAACATCATTAAGTACACCTGTGAGGGTTTTAGAGATGGAGATTGTGCAGAGTAGTGTGGAGCTGGCTGTTAGTGACTTTGGTCATTTGGAGGAGCTGCGCAGGAGGAGGGAGGAAGCTGCGCACCAGATCCTGGTACCCCAAGTACTGCGTGCTTCACATATGTATCGTGCTAGGCTGTACCTGGCCTCCCTCTCAGATCAACAGGTTGTGGGGATGTTTAGCCTGAACCTCATTAACCTATTGAACTTATATGAGCAGGTGAGAGATGATTTGGACCCTTACGGGGGGGGGGGACAACTATGCAGTGTCTGGGCTGAAGAAATTAATGTGTGCCCTCTACTACTTGGCCACAGGCTCCACTCAGTCTATGACCTCATGGTCGTTGGGGGTCTCACAAGCCACTTTCTCAAAGCATTTCACTCAAGTGTTACTTGCTTTCAAGAAGTTGTGGCGCACACACATCAGATTCCCACGTTTTGAGTGGCAGGATCTTACGGGGACTTTCTATTGGCTCTCAGCATTCCTAAATGTGCTGGGAGCCATACATTGCAGCCACATTGGGTTCAGGCACCACACGTGAGGGGACACGTCTTCGTCAATCGGCGTGGGCGTCACTCTCTGAATGTGCAGGTGGTATGTGATGCCAACCTTAAAATACTCAGTGTGGTTGCAGGCTACCCAGGGAGGGCTGGCTACTTGGTAAGTACATTTTAATATATATAAATGTTTGCCCACTATGTATAGTGCTATTATGTGTATGTGTCATTTACATACTAAACATCTATTGCACTCCTCTGTAGTGTGTATACCCAGAAATGTATCTCACCCTCAATCACTTTTAAAGCTGATGTCAGTCTGGCTAAAATATGGGTATGCTTGTTTGTAAATCCACTAATTACCAACAGTCAGTGTACCCTGTACTATAGTGCATGTTTCTGTAACTCTGAAGTGACACTGTTGTGTGTACTCTCCTCTGTTATGTGCAATATATAGGTGTAATCAGTCCCTCTCCTTTACCAGACTTCTTTGCATATCTGTGTTTCCCCCCTTGCTCATGTAAAACCAAAGCACATATGTTACCAACCAATACAAACCACTGTATATGTTACCATATACTGTACTGACCTCATCTTTTCTTTTAAGGTGACTCAGGATATGGCTGTCTCCCATGGCTCATCACACCTCTGCGTTCCCCAGAAGGCCGTGCACAGCACCGCTATAACGAATCACATGTTGCCACCCGCAATGATGTGGAAAGCACCTTCGGGGTGCTGAAAAGTTGTTTCAGGGGTTTGGACAGATCATCAGGTATATTGCTTTACCACCCAGCAAAATTAGTGATGATCGTCCAGGCTTGCTGCATGTTACACAACATTTCCCTCTCCCAACCATGTTATGGGGGGGATGGCAATGCAGCAGTCGTGCAGGAAGCTGAAACTACCCCACCTACGGTAGTGAGGGGTACGCGGAGGGGGGATCTGATGTGAAGGGAGATCATAAGGCGCTATTTCTCAGGTAATTGCATTTCTAAAATATCCTACCATGTACCTTTGGTGTAAGTGTGTTTACATACCATAAACCATTTGCCATACATTATCACCAATATTTAGGGGAGTAGTCAGAGCCCAATGAAAGAAGCTGCTTAACCTGAGGTTTCCCTTGGTGATGACATGCTGGTAAGTACATTTTTACAATGATAGAAACACAGAAACATAGAATGTGACGGCAGATACGAACCACTTGGCCCATCTAGTCTGCCCCTTTCTATTAAACATGTTACCTCAAACCATATTTGATCCTTATTTCTATGTAAGGATATCAATATGCTTATCCCAAGCATGTTTAAATTGTACTACTGTATTTGCGTCTACCACCTCTGATGGGAGGCTATTTCACTTATCTACTACTCTTTCTGTGAAGTAATTCTTCCTCACATTTCCCCTGAATCTTCCTCCCCCTAGTGTCAGTGCATGTCCTCGTGTTCTGCTGATCCTCTTCCTGTGAAGAATGTCTCCCACCTGTACCTTCCTCCCTCTAGTGTCAGTGCATGTCCTTGTGTTCTGCTGATCCTCTTCCTGTGAAGAATGTCTCCCACCTGTATCTTCCTCCCTCTAGTGTCAGTGCATGTTCTCGTGTTCTGCTGCTCCTCTTCCTGTGATGAATGTCTCCCACCTGTACCTTCCTCCCTCTAGTGTGAGTGCATGTCCTCGTGTTCTGCTGCTCCTCCTTCTGTGAAGAATGTCTCCCACCTGTACCTTCCTCCCTCTAGTGTCAGTGCATGTCCTCGTGTTCTGCTGCTCCTCTTCCTGTGACTAATGTCTCCCACCTGTACCTTCCTCCCTCTAGTGTCAGTGCATGTCCTTGTGTTCTGCTGCTCCTCTTCCTGTGACTAATGTCTCCCACCTGTACCTTGTTAAAACCCTTGATATATTTGAAAGTTTCTATCATGTCCCCCCTTTCCCTTCTCTGCTCTAAAGTATACATATTAAGATCTTTTAGTCTTTCCTGGTAGGTTTTGTGATGTAGGCCATGCACCATTTTAGTTGCCCTTCTTTGTACAGTATCTAATGTATTTATATCCTTCTGGAGATATGACCTCCAGAACTGAGCACAATACTCTAGGTGAGGTCGTACCAATGACCTATACAGTGGCATTATTACTTCTTTCTTTCTACTGCTGATACCTCTCCCTATGCAACCAAGCATCTGACTTGCCATCTTCATTGCTTTGTTACATTGCCTACTTGTCTTTAAGTCCCCTGAAATAGTGACACCTAGATCCCTCTCTTCCCCAGTAGTTTCCATTATAGTGCAGTTTATACTATATTGAGTCTTTGGATTTCTGAGACCCAAGTGCATGATTTTGCATTTTTTGGCATTAAACTGTAGTTGCCATGCTCTTGACCACTCCTCTAATCTACCTAGATCCTTAATCATTTCTTTTACCCCTCCTGGTGTGTCTACCCTGTTGCATACCTTTGTTTCATCTGCAAAAAGGCACATTTTACCCTTAATTCCATTTGCAATATCACCAATAAAGATATTAAAAAGCACCGGTCCAAGTACAGATCCCTGGGGTACTCCACTTGTAACCTTTCCCTCCTTTGACTGTACTCCATTTACTACAACTCTCTGTTTTCTGTCCTGCAACCACGCTCTTATCCATTTAACTATTTTAGAATCCAATCCCAAGCTTTCAAGTTTATTTAACAGTCTGCGATGTGGGACAGTGTCAAAAGCTTTACTAAAGTCTAGATAAGCTACATCTACAGCCCCACCTTGATCTATTACTTTAGTCACCCAGTCAAAAAAGTCAATAAGATTTGTTTGACATGATCTTCCCCCAGTAAACCCATGCTGTTTTGGATCCTGTAAATTGCTGGTTTTAAGATATTCTACAACTCTTTGTTTTAAGAGTGTTTCCATCAATTTCCCTACTACTGATGTAAGGCTCACTGGTCGATAGTTGCTTACCTCTTCCTTGCTTCCACTTTTGTGCAGTGGGACTACATTTGCTGTTTTCCAGTCCTCTGGGATTATTCCAGTAGCTAGCGACTGGTTGAATAATTCTGTTATTGGTTTTACCAGCTCCCCTTTAAGCTCTTTTAGTATCCTTGGATGTATCCCATCTGGCCCCATTGATTTATCCACTTTCAGTTTTGAGAGTTCTGTGAGGACTTTCTCCTCTGTAAATGTACTTGTCTCTCCCTCAGTTTTCTTACTATACTTGCAACTTAACAGTGGCCCCTTCCCCTCTCTTTCAGCAGTGAATACTGAGCAGAAATAATTATTAATATTATCTGCTATTACATTGTTCCCCTCAAGAAAAGTTCCACTCTCTGTCTTCAGTCTAATTATTCCACTTTTTGTTATTCTCCTTTCACTTCTATACCTAAAAAAAGTTTTCCCCCCTTTACCCACTGACTGGGCCATTTTCTCTTCAGCCTGTGCTTTTGCACATCTGATTACCTTCTTAGCCTTCTTCTGTCTAACAAGATACACCTCTTTGTCCTCATTCTTCTGTGTCTGCTTAAATTTCTTTAAGGCCAACTTTTTGCTTTCACAATACTTGCTACTTCTTTTGCAAACCACAATGGCTTTCTTTTTCTTGTGTTTTTCCTAACTCTTTTGACACAAAGTTCTGTTTCTTTTAGAATTGCACTTTTTAATTTTTCCCACTTTTCCTGCACTCCTTCCAAGTTCCTCCACTCTGCCAAAGATGTATAGCAATTAAAAAAATTACCTAAAACACCAAATTACCTATACACTCTAACTGCACAGTATCATAGTGGATTACAGCGTTTTATTTTAATTACCCAGATCATTATAATGGAAAAAAACACAGACAAATTTTACTGTAAAGGAACGTCTTTACTAATGTAAAAATTGCTTGTTTTGTGCAATTACTGCTCCATACATTTTCAAAATACACATTTGCAAATTTTACAATCATTTTTTGGAACCTGTGTACGCGCACATCCCCCCTTTGCCCCTGACCCCAGCCCACCCCTGGTTCGCACACTCCTACGTGGGGGTGACATTGGTGAGCCACTCAGTGGTGTACTTGACACACTGCTAATTGTGGATGTAGCTGCACCTAATAAATGTAATTCTTGATTATTTAATTGTGTCTGCAGGGCAACCAAGGCATTGGTCTGTGCTGATACAGCTTGTGTTTGACCATGTACACTTTCATTTAGGATGGCTACATTACTGTTTTGGACCAGTAGGGCCTGGCTGATTTTGCCCAGATGTGTGTCCAGGGTTTCTAAGGTATCCTTGCATATTGCCCATTTGATGCCCATTTGATGGCTTTGCATTTCCATGAATTCTATTTGTTTGTGTTTAGATGTATGTAATGATCTGCTGTAGATGGTGTGTGGGGGGCTTGGGTGGGTGGGGGTTACTGGGGTGTAACCACAGTTTGCAGCTTTTGAGTCACAGTTGTCGCTGTGTTTTCTTCCTCAGGTGAAAAGGCTTCGACTGGTTGAAGAATAATTTTGGTGTCTTCTTCTTCCATCATCTCTGCTGTTTCAGTTGGTTGCACCACTAGTTGTGATGATCCTGTTGAAAATGGGAAATGGGTATAAGTATTCCACCATAATGGAGCAGTATGTGTCATATAGCATTTAAGGTGTCTTGTGGGTTATGCCACATAACAATTGGTACTGTTCAGTAACACGATTTTTAATTTGTCTGATGGGTGTTTCATATTAAAGTCCATTGGTGGACTTCCGCTTCCGGCTTAATGGAGTGAGGAGCTCCGTGCTTCAGCTCCGTCTCCCGCCTCACCCCAAGCCAGCGTTACACGGCTATTAAGCCTCTAAAACACCGCCGCTTATCCTCCACTAGGCACCCGCTTCATGGAAGGGAAGATGGACAGATACCATAACCCGCCGGGCACGCAGTCGCCGCAGCGCTCCCAACAACCGCAGCACGCGGCCACGCAGCCCCAGCAGCAGCGGCAGGAGAGGAGAAGGGCACACGCTGAAAACGAGGAAAGAGAGCTGCCAGCATCAAAGAAAGCAGCTGGGGGAGAAAGCGAACCCACTTCATATGTGAGTAAAGGCTCAGATGCACCAGTCACTTATAAAGAACTGATAGAAGCCATACAGGCAGCCATGACACCGCTGCTTTCTAAGGCAGTGACAGATATTACAGGCCAGCTGCAGCAGTTAACGCAGAGAGTCTCACTAAATGAAAACCAAATTGGCGCCGTCACGCATGAGGTCTCAGACATTCAGCGCACCATAAAGCGGCTAGACACTGAGAATTATCAACTCTGGAATAGAGTAGAGGACCTTGAAAACAGGTCGAGGAGACAGAATATCCGATTGGTGGGCTTACCTGAATCGATCAAGGGTCCTGCCTTAGACCATTTTGTGCGTGTCACCCTACCCTCACTACTACATATTGAATCAGCATGCCAAGATCTGGTAATCGAGAGGGTACACAGGGTGGGCCCACCGCCAACACCCTCCAGACCCCGTCCCCGTGTCACGCTATTTCGGGTCCTCAATTATCTGCATAAAGTAGAAATCTGGTCTGCCTCCAGGAAAGTCAAAGACCTCACATGGGAAGGCAATAGACTTCATATATTCCAAGACTATACAGCCGAACTATCTAAAGCCAGAAAGGCCTTCTCCCCCATATGCTCCCAACTGGCAACAGAGGGTCGCAGGTTTGGTCTTCTATACCCGGCAAAAATGAGAATATATGATGGCAGCTCATTCAAAGATTTCACCAATCCCAAAGATGCTGCAGCCTACGTCAGGGAACTAACCAAAGAATCCACTGCCGATATTACAGATACTGCACCCTGAAGCAAATGAACATTTAACACAATTGGGTCGCAATGTAACGATTTAATCTGCAACCTTTTGAGACATGATATATTTGAGAAAAACATGGACTGCTGGACTGCTGCCCTTTCTCTCTTCGTCACCCCCCCCCCCCCCACCCCCTTTTCTCCCCCTCCAGCCCACCCTCCTGCCCAACATTCAGCAGCCACCCTGGCTCACAAGGTCTGTAAACAGACTCAAAGAGTTCAGAGACTGACATGATCCGCACTGATGGGAAGAATCTAAAGAAGACTGCCATTAAACTACTCTAGATACATCCCCCCCCCCCCCCCCCTCCCTTCCCACCCTCACCGGTATTCTAATTCAAATGTGTATGCCTTATTCCTTATGATTTAGGGGTAACCTCTAACAGTAGTTGAAAAAAAAAAAAAAAAAAAAAAAAAAAAAAAGGGAGCAATAGCTCCGTTAAGCTAGTAGGAGATTGGTTAATTAGCTATTAGGTTAAAAATAAATACTTAATTATTGGTAGTTAAAAATCATGCCATTCTTGGCAGCCACAGATGGGCAAAATGTTATTAAGTTGGTTAACATAAGTTTTTTCGGGTGTACACTAAATTACTCTCACAGAACTTGGGGTGGCGGGTAGGCTGAGATGATGGCCGATGTGTAAGATGTGGTCAGCGGTTTATATTTTGTTACAGGTTATTTACGGAAGTTCTACCCTATGGGGCTCGACCCTAGGGTCACAAAATTCAGACTTCCACCTTTGGAAGCTCTATTCCGCTCCTTCTTCTATCTCTCTCTTATTCCCTCTAACTCCTCTCCCTTCTCTCATGTCGCCCAAACCCCGCCCCTTCCTTCCTGGTGACTCGAAACGAAAATTCAAAATGAGGAAACCGAGACAGCCTCCCGATAAGCGGTTCACCCTGGGGCCACCGGTCCCCCCCACTCCCCCTCTACCTTATATACGATGGGAGTTATGCATGATTTAAATATATGCTCCTGGAATATTGGAGGCATAAATTCGCCGGCTAAGCGTAGGAAGGTGCTGATGTACTTAAATAAAAATAAAATCGACTTGGCTTTTTTACAGGAGACTCATCTGACCCAGCCCGAGACTTTAAAGATGCAGATGCTTGGCTGGACGGTGGTGGCCTCATCTTCCTTCTCATCCAAAAAGAGAGGAGTAGTCATCTTGGCAAAGCGCAATCTTCCCCTGGAAACCTCTGCTACAATAACTGATGAAAATGGCAGGTACGTGGTGGCCTCTGTCTGCATCGCTGGCAAGAAGTACACACTGGCAAATATATACGCACCAACACCTTACTCAAAACAATTTATGCAATCAATAATAGCAACGCTCACTCCCTACATGGGAGAAAATCTCATAATAGGAGGTGATCTTAATCTAATAACCTCACCAACGCTAGACAGATCTCATATCAGCTCTAAACCCCCCCCCGCCCCAAAAATAGACATTCCACTATTCATGGATTCCCTCCAAGTGATTGATGTGTGGAGAGCGCAACATCCCGTAGAAAGAGACTTCACCTGTCTCTCATCTGCACATGGGACTTTCTCCCGCATTGATTATATTTTTGTTTCACACACCCTATTCCCACAACTCACACAATCCTCTATAGCCCCGATAGCCATTTCTGACCACGCAATGGTGATGACCACATTTCAAGCTGTAGAAAATACAAATGCCAGCAAAATATGGAAATTCCCAGCCAGATTTTGCAAATCACACACATTCAAAAATCTCCTAGAGACTGAAATAAAAAATTACTGTGATAATAATGGAGAGACTGCAAAATCCAAACCAGCTATGTTCTGGATGGCTCTAAAACCGGTTCTGAGAGGTGCAGTGATATCCTTCACCGCCGCCTCCAACAAGAACTACACAAAGAAATATATGTCACTGCAACAAGCATTGACCGCAGCATATCAAAAATACAAAAAATCCCCCACACCGACACTCAAGAATGACTATCATCTTGCTAAAACTCACTTCAATGAATATATGACAGACATGGGAGACAGATATTTATTTTCGGTACATTATAAGTTTCACAAATTCGGCAACAAAACCGGCAAATTGCTATCCAACTTAATGAAAGGCACACGTAAACCAACTATAGTCCTACCCCTACGCAAACCTGATGGTACACTAACATCCACTAATGAACAAATAGCTCAAACGATGCAAAACTTTTATGAGGCACTATACTCCTCCCACACTAATGAAAGCACAGATCCAAACACATCTCCACAAACCCAAGACACCCCCCCCACAAGGTGGGATGATTACACCTTCCCATCCTTAAACTCAAATATGATAGATGCACTAAAGAAAGAAATATCAATAGCAGAGGTGTCTGCCGTCATTCGACGTCTAAAATTGAGCAAAGCACCTGGTCCCGATGGGTATTGTGGGGAATTCTATAAACTTATGGCCCCAACACTCTCACCGATCTTAGCAGCCGCCTTCAACGATATAATATCTTCACATTCCCCACCACTTCATTTTAATTCTGCCATTTTAAAAATCCTCCCCAAACCTGACAGGGACCTGGCTCAACCAGGCTCCTATCGGCCGATATCCTTGCTCAATTTAGATTATAAAATTCTTGCCACAATTGTGGCAGATAGACTAAAACCAATAATGACACATATTATACACCCAGATCAGACAGGGTTCATCTCTGGCAGGCATTCGGTTGTCAATGTCAGAAAAATCATTGCTGCCCTAGTCACTGCACAAAAAGCCACACCCCTAAAGCAAACAGCAATTCTCTCACTTGACGCAGAGAAGGCTTTTGATTTTATAGAATGGCCCCACTTATACAACACCCTCCGAAAATTTAACTTCCCTGATCAATTCATAAACACAATAAAATTACTATATCATTGCCCCCAGACACGAATCTCATGTAACGGCCTACTTTCTGACCCATTCACGATACAGAAGGGGACTAGGCAAGGATGCCCGTTATCACCACTATTATTTGCCATCGCCCTAGAACCCCTAGCAATGCTCCTCAGAAACTCGCAAAACTACAAGGGGATAACGATAGGCAAACAAGAGCTAAAAATCGCCTTGTTTGCCGATGATATGCTTTTATTTATATCAGACCCACTTATTTCAATCCCAGAAATCCTTAGACTTATAGGAATTTTCGGGGATATCGCAGGTTACAAAATTAATGTCACAAAATCAGAGCTACTTCCTATAAACATACCAGCGGCAAACCTTCAGACATTGATTTCCGACACATCCCTCAAAATTACACAGCATCATTTTAAATACCTGGGGATACTAATACCAAAACTAGTTTCAGATATTTACACATTAAACTATACAAAAACAATTTCGGCCATTATCACAAAATTAGAGGGATGGATGAACCTCCCGATATCATTATTAGGTAGAATAGCTATATTAAAATCCATCATATTCCCAAAGATATTATATGTTATGCAGTTACTCCCATTCTGTATCTCAGTCCTTGACAACCAAAAACTGAAAAAAGCCATGACCCGCTTTTTATGGCAGGGGAAAAAACCCAAGATAGCAAATACAAAACTTACATTAACCAAAGAAGAAGGAGGAGCAGGCCTTCCTGACATAATGGCCTACTCTATAGCAATACTGGCAAGATACGCCATAGAATGGATTTTAGGTCAAAGTAAATTTATCGACCTCCTGTTGGATCAGGAGATCTTCCTACCCTACTCGCCAAATGCGCTGTTACACGCCGAAAAAAGACTAATTCCCCCTGATATTCTACAACACCCACTATTTCATGACACATACACTAGCTGGGTCAAACTCCACAAAAAAGTGAAAAGGGAGAGAAATAGTACATTGTATGTGCACTTATGGGGCAACCCAGCATTCACACCATCACTACAAAACCCAATACTTCATCACTGGAGAGAAAAAGGATTGCATTCGGCAAACCAGATTTTTGACCCAGGGGGCTCCCTACTTTCTTTTGCCGATCTGAAAGAAACATTTAATCTACCAAACTCTCACTTCTATGTCTATCTACAAACACGACACTATGTACAGTCTCTACATCATCATAGCAAAACTCAAACAACCCCCTGTCCTATTTTAAAGGTCATTAAACATTGGGAAACACATCCACACAAGATAAAACATATATACACTATCCTAGTTAACGAGCCAGCTAAAGTACTTATGGGGCTTAATGCGGACAGATGGCACCACGATGTCAGTGAGATTGCGAGAGCGGAGGATCTGACGGGGAACTACGAGTCTACCATGCACATCCTTCACTCTGCTTATCTGCAGGAGGTTCATTTCAGAACCCTCCATAGAGCTTACCTACCGCCAAACATCAGAGCACATTTTATTCCAGAGGAAGATGGGAGCTGCCCTAAATGTAGAGGTAAAGGAGCCTCATTTTATCATTCCTTCTGGGACTGTTTCAAAATTAGACGCTTTTGGAACAAAATATTCACTTTTGTGAACACTACCTTTCAAATACATATAGCACCACAAGCGAAAGCATGTTTATGTATCAATTTCTCGGACTGGGCGGATGAGAACAAAATTAAGGCACTTTTCCCTGTGCTCACTATTATCTTTACTATAGCCAAAAAGTTGATACTCAAAAAATGGATAGATAAAGCCGCACCCTCAGTGGGTGAACTACAAAAAATGCTATTAGAACAAATGTATTATGACAGAAAATACCTTTCAGGAAACGCCTACACAGGTGAAGGTAAATTCCGAAATAAATGGGGTCTATATATTCAGGCCCTAGACGTAGACACACAGAATAAGATATACCATTTTTCAGATCATCAAAATTGGTCACTATTACGCACATCAGTACACAACACCTATAGCTCTATCAGACCTGTTTCTGATTAAAAAAGGAAAGAAAAATATCTACTGTACAATAAATAATTAAAATGTATCTTGTAACGCCAGGCCAAACATAACTACTATTGGGTCAGACATGGCTTCTATTGAAGTGAACAAATAACTATAGATCTAGTTGAGGCTGAGTGGGGGGCCGGAGGCGCAGAGGGACCCGCGGAAGGCAAATCTGTCAGGAAACCACCAGTCACCCATCCCCCCCCCCCCCCTCCCCCTCCTACCCCCCCCCTTCTTCCCCCCCCCCCCCCCCCCCCATCTCTCTCTCTTTCATCTCTTTCTATTTTCTTCCAACTTTTCCCTCTTTCTCGTACCTTTCTCTTCCTTTTCTTCACTCATCACTCACACAACTAACACCTGCTCACTTTAAGCTATTTCCCCCCCCCCCCCCCCCCCCTGTGTTTTAACAGGAATTAGAAAATGAATATTATAAGCAAGTGTATTTAATCCACATACGAGGTTACTATAGTTACTGTTATATTTGTGTAGCATAACCCCAACAAGAAGTCAGAGATCATATAATAATTTAGCCCTGCTCAGGTACGAGCTCTCTGGTCAAGTGTTCAACTCAGATCTCCTTCTACTCGAAGTAAAGTACATACGCAATGTTTGACAATCTTTTATTGTAACCATGCTGTTACGGAATGTATTGGTATACAATTTGTACAAATATTTTCTTTTTCCTCTTCATGCAAAAATCAATAAAAACGTTTATTCAAAAAAAAAAAAGTCCATTGGTATGTAGTGGGTCTCAATGAGTCCATGCGTAAGGGGTCTGGCGAGCGCCAGCCAAAGATGAAACACGCTCCATCTGTACTTTCCCAGCAGCCTGTCAAATACAGGCACTATGGTGCGGACAATGGGCGCATTTTCATCGTAGGAAAAACGCACCTTACGGCCACTTTGGGTGCGGGCACTTCCTGCCACCTCTTCAACCTCCTCTGCAGCCATGTCCCCCTCCTCCTCCAGGGCAGGCTCACCCTCCTCCTCCTCCCCTCCATCTTCCTCCACCTCAGAGATGTGTACCTCCTGCAGCTCCTCCTCGGACTGTGTGCTGAATAGGTCCTGTGTGAGGGGATGAGATGGGGAGGCAAGAGGGTCCTCCACCTCCTCCTGCTGTGCCTGCTCCTCCGGGGTCTGACCTGCCCCAGGCCTTGATGTGGCCATGCTGCCTGGCAAAGTGCTGCCTCTCCCTCTGACACTGCTGGGCGTTGTTGTGCCTCTGCTGCCTCTCCCCTTCACACTGCTGGGTGTTGCTGTGCCTCTGCTGCCTCTCCCCCTCACACTGCTGGGTGTTGCTGTGCCTCTACTGCCTCTCCCCCTGGCTCCTCTGCTAGTGCTGCCTGTGACTGGCCCCCTGCTGCCTCTGCCACCTGCACTCCCAGACATGCCTCCGCTCCCATACATCGCTCCTCTCCTCTCCCTGCTCCTTACTACCTTTCAAAAGTCAAAATGGCGCCAGTGCCCCTTTATATAGGGGTGTGATGCATATTGTAGGGGATTTAGGTGGGCCAATAGGTTAGGGGGTTATTTGGCATGCAGTGTTGTAATTCGCATTCCGGTTGGTCAGAAAATCGCACATGACCTGCACCAGAAATCACACATTACTGTGTTCATACCACATGGCATCTCTTCGCACTTCACTGCACTTTTTGGGCACATTAGCGCATCCCATTGAATATTCGGTTTTGGAGAAAAAATGCGATTTGAAAAAGTGCGATTTTTTGAAATGTTACTAAAACTCGCATCCTATTAAATGTCACCCATAGAATTTGATGGCATATATAAGAACCACTTGTTTCCATCTAGTCTTTAGTTAAAAACACAAATACGAGATGTTGATAAAAGTGAGAATTGACACAACATGATATTGCAATTGGCATTTGGCATGTCCACAAGAGGGCACTGTCACATTCTCATCTACAGGGGGCATCTCACCAGACATGACCTTGTCCTGCAGCTCTGGAACTTGGCAGCACAATCGGGAGGACAGTATTACAATACTAAGTAGCCTATATAACATACATCACTTTTGTTTAGCAATTCCTCAAACCGTTTTGGCAAATTGTATTTCTAATGCATCATCTGCGAGTGTCGCTGCCACAAATAAGAAATGTAAGAGGTGAGATACAGCTGAGCCTGTTCTCCACAGAGCGCATTTAGCTGAAATCGCTCCACAGCCATTAGTATCCGCTGCAATCTATGATCACAATATTGCTTTCTCTAGAATCATTATCAGGTGTGGAAAAATCATTAACTAAAACTCCATGCTGTGTTTATATGAATTTCTAATATGATGCAGCGATATCCGTCACATTCAGGAACCAGGCTGTACCCGCCTAAGCACTTTATAAACTTTGCAATTGTTCAGCAGAAAGAGACGTAGCGCGCGGCAATCTCGCCTGTCTCCCCCCCCCCCCCCCCCCCTCACCCATCGCCCAGAGCTGGCGGATGTTCTCCCCACCGGTGAACCTCCTGGCAGCCTGTACATTCATAACCCAGGTGCAGAAAATCAATTTGCAATCTTTTCTCCCCATGTCACCGGTGTACGTTTTACTTTCTGTATGGGGGAAAATGTTACAAATCTCAGGCATAATAAGGCTGCCCTGGCATTGAACTATGGCATTTTAAGATGCCCGTATGTCTCAGAAATAAAGAGGCTGCATGTTATTGTTTCATGTTTTTGCATATTGCAAAACCGAATGTCACATCAGCCGTGTGCAATGGTCGTGCGTCATGTGCAATGGCCGTGTGTCATGTGCAATGGCCGTGTGCCATGTATATTCTGATTTGTGGGCCCTTCTCTGGTGTTTCCTTATTACCTTGCCCAGTCTCCACCTTGTCCCCTAGTAAGTCCTGGCGGCACCCCAGTACCTGATGAATCTAATCCACTGGGGAAAAGTGTCTGTTAGAGGTGAAGTTCTATCTAGCAGGAGGCTAGAGGACTGCGGGGCAAACGTAATCATAACATTCAACAGCGCCACCTAGTACCAACTAGTACCACCATTGTAACACTAAGATGCCACCTCCTTACTGTCACTTGGAGGGCTGGAAAATGGGTATTGGTGGCAGCATTGTGGAGGGCAGTGGGTTGATTTGAGGGGCAGTTGGATCTCTGGAAGACAAGACCAAGCAAGTCTATAAATATCAGTGGCCGAGTATTTAGGACGCTGCTGATTGCCCCAAGTAACCCTGTCATTCATCCTTATGGCTTTATACACCAGGACTTCTCCTTGTTCCCATTTCCTGACTCTATCATTCTGTTTCTCCAGTGACTTTGACAGAGCTTTATCCCTCCAGCCGAACCCTTCTTGCACTGTTTCATTTTAGGGTTCCTCTCCCCGAGTATTGGTAATCATTTCATAAGCCATACATGGGACGTTATCCTACAAGCATCAGCTATGATGTGTCTTCCCAGACCTGAGAGATAACGTAACCTAATTTATAGTTACTGGCAATGATAGAGGGCTGGCTGCTCACCTGAGTCCAAGGTTTATATCATTTAAATCGATTTTACATGAATTTCTCTTCTCGACAAGTCCGGCTCAGCCTGCGGGAATCATAATCTGATTTTGCTAATTAGCTGTCAATCAGTTTATTAACTGTAGGATGTGTATGTGCCAAAAACCTTCAACTTTATCTGTCTCAAGAGAAGGGGCTATTTCTTTTTACATTACAATAGTAATTAGACTTTAAATTCTGGTACCTAATGTCCCCAGTAACTACAGCCCACGGGATGTACAGCTTCATTATGTGCGGGAGATGGGGAGATAGGGTGCAATGCCACCCACTAGTCCTCACCCCCAATACAAACCCCTCAACTGCATCGTCATCCCTAGGGTCACACATTGGTATGAGAGAGGACAGGCACGTACGCCATGTACTAACATATGTTATAAGGAATAGCAGCAGAGTTTGTGGCATGGGCTGCTGCAGGGCATGCTGGGAGGGATCTAATCAGATCTAATCAGATCCCACACAGTGCAATTCAGAAAGACGCCCCTTAGGCTGCTATAAGGTAACATCAGCTCTTGTTGGTGTTATACTCTGCGTAGCACTGGCAGTAGGGCATTAATATATATGGAAATGTTGTAAAAACCCTGATTTTTATTTTTTATTTTACCACATATCTGCTTTAGTACATCCTGCCCAGAGATAAAGGAGGGGGAGAAGGAGGAGAGAGAAAGTGAGGAAAGAGAGGGAATAATAGGGAGAGAGGGGGTGAGAGAGGCTGGAGAGAGGGAGATATAAGGGCAGATTTATTAAGCTGGGTAAAGTGATAAAGTCTGTTTTTTATCACCGGCCAATCAGCTCCTACCTGTCATTTTTTCAAACCAAGCCTGTAACTTCACAGGTAGGAGCTGATTGGCCGGTGATAAAAACCAGACACTTTATCACTTCACCGAGCTTAAGAAATCTGCCCCATAGTGAGAAACAAGAGAGAGAGAGAGAGAGTAATAGAGGTTTTAGAGATGGAGAAATAGAGAGGAGCAAGAGAGACATAAAGGAGAGTGAGGGAGTATGGAGAGAGAGAAAGGGCCAAGAGAGAGAGAAAGAGAGCGGAGAGAGGGAGGATAGAGAGAGAAAGATGAGAAGGAAAGGAAGAGAGAGGGAGGAGAATGAGCTCAACGGGAGAGTGGCAGAGGGACAAGAGGAGGGGGGGGTGGTAAAGAGAGAGGGAGAGAAGGGGGCACACAGTTAGAGGGGGAATGAGAGGGGGGATAAAGAGGGAGAGAAAGTGGGGAACAGAGAGAGATAGAGGGGGGAGAGAGTGGGAGAGAGAAAGATGGGAAGAGTTAGGTCGAGAGAGTTAGAGGGGGATAGAGAGATGAGAGAGAGTGTTGGGAAGATAGGGAGAGAAAATTAAAGGGGGTAAAGAGTGGAAGAAAGAGATGGGAAGAGAAAGGGAGAGAGATAGGGGGAGAGGTGAATACATATCTGAATGTAGATGATAACATGCATGGGACCAGTAATATTGGTGTCACGGGGGTACATATGTCCCCGGCCTCTGGTGAGGGGTATGGGTCATAGGGTGGTCTATGTTGACCCTAAATATGTATCACATGGGAAAAAGGTCAACACAAGCAAACTGTTGACACGGAAATAGTTGACACATGAAAAGGTCAACCCATTTTTTTTTGTTAATTTTTTGGGTGTCAATTTGTAGATTTGATCACATGGGCCCCGAGTTACCTTCCTGCATCAATTTTATGGGATTGGGGTTCTTGCAAAAGAGATGCAAGAAAAAAGGCTGATTAAGTCTTTTTGGGGCACTCTTTTATTGTATAATTATTGTGTATATTCTTACATTTAAAATTTAACTTTTATTATGATATGCCTTAAAATTTTATGTGCCCTGTCGAATAAGACACATGTCGATCCTATTGACAGACAAAGATACACAAATCCCCAGTTTATTCTTGAGGTCGTTAATTTCGGATCTGTATCAGAAATTATTCTCACACCCAAAGGTGTTTTGCCTAATTGGCACAAAACAGATCTACATGAATTAATAAAATTATTATTGGTGATTACCCAGTTAGCGAAATTGGTGTTTTACATCAATATTTTTAGATAAAACAAATCCACATAATTGCGTGATACCTTGTACAAATATTCAGGGTTACCACTGCTCTCCTCCCAACATGGAAAACGACACGCCCCTTGGTTGACTCCTATACACTAATAACAATAATTATTATAATAATTAGTATATTCTTTTGATTAAATATGTGGAGTCTGGGGTTTGTGTCCCCACACTGTTATTCCAAAACCTGATTGTAGTTTGATATTCTGAGCAATTGTGACACTGTTACATTTCCTCAAAATTCTGTGTGTTTCATACAATGTTTCAATTTGGTTGATATGTAGAAAGAACAGGGGAAAGGTGCACTTTCTCTTGTGCTGGGTCCTTTCTCCTCTCCAGTATCATGTAAGATTACATCAGATACCGGGTAAGAGTTAGATCCCTCCGTCCTATGTGCACTATAGTATAGATATAAAGTGGTGTAATAATCCTCCTTGGACCAAAATAATCCTGCTCAGATTGTCCCTGTTGCAATAGATGCAGTGCAGAGAGTACAAACGGCTGGTTTGGCCCAAACAGGTTACACTGAACCACGATTGTAATGGAGGAGTTCAAAAAAGGGGGAGCGTAAGCACCTCTTCAGGAGAAAAAGATGTTTGGGATATTCTCACAGACCTTTATTCTGCTGTCTGGCATTTGTTATATTCCACACTTAGAATGTCAGATGAGAGATATCGGCTGGTGTCACCCAAACGGAAAAACATAGGTAGCGGTCCTCTGCTGTTCTGACAATTGGTAGCAGACGCTAGGCCTGATGCTAGTGCATTTGCAGGGCATGCGTCTGTTCCTGTCAGAATGAGAGAGACTACTGAGTAGAAAATTTTTTTACAGATTAAATAGGAACAGAGTGATGCTTCTTTCAACACAATTGTGGATTGATTCGTGTATGCTATATCTGAGTCATAATCACTCAGACATAATAGTCGACATGCATACAGTGTCGGCTTTTATTTTCAACAAAAAAAGTGTTTTTCTGACGCATATAAATATCCTGCAGTAAAGACTTCTTTTTAAGATGCAGCTTTAAACATTACATTTAATTTGGTTTTTAAACACAGTAGTCGACATGTGTCGATTTTGTAAATGAGAAACAGTTTGTTTTATATATATCAATATATTCTCAAGTCTGTGTACATCGTTACCAAATATTCAAGTGTTGTGTCTTGCTGCTAATATAACCATAAATCACATCAATAATTTGTTTCTATGCAGTTATTGTGCAAAACTTTTTCTATGTTGATTAACTCACTGAAAAAATTATTACAATCACTAATTATATTTAAGTGAATGATATGTACTGTGAGTAAAGAAAGGACATTTGCAACAATCACATAGGAAGATGATATATACCGTTTTTAGTTTTAGGCACAATGGTCGACATGCAATCAGTGTCGACTTTTTATGTGAAAAAGATTATAAAAATCTTGTGCAGAAAAATTAGGCTGTGTTATACGTCATATATTATTGCTAATACATCAGGAGCACATATTTTAGATCATAATTGACAGTAACCTTTGCTGTTTTTTTAATAGAAACCACACTTTCTATCGATAATTTAGGGAGGAAATAGCGCTACAGCAGCAGCTGCCACATAGAGTTTTAAAGTCCTGTGTAAAAAACTTTAAGCTGTGTTATACATTTGCAAAGCACATATTTTGGACTAATATGACAGTGACTATTGCTGATTCTTTAATAAGAATCACACTTTCCACAGAAATTCGGGGGAGAAATAGCGCTACAGCAGCAGCCGTCACACAGACCTCTGTTAACGGTACAATGTGCGGTGCTGCCGTATACTCACAGCGGTGATGTCTGGATCTCGTATCAGAGACAGCGTTCAGAGGCAGAGATAGCGCTACAGCAGCAGCCGTCACATAGACCTCTGTTAGCGGTACAATGGCCCTTATTCTGATCGGTGCGGATATTCCCGCATTCTTACGGTGCGGTCCGCACGCCACGGTGTTTTGCCGCGTGCGGCCATCGTCCGTAGAAACGCCCACGGGTCCTCCGCATTCGGACGGACTCACTCTTTAAGAACAGGGCGTGTTTACGGACGACATACAAAGCATGCGTGTGCGGGAGAAACACTCCGATTCGGCACGGTATTACAGAGTATTACAGAGTATGCTCGGGAATACCGCATCCGAACGGGAGCCAAGCGGTGCTACCGCACGTAAGCGGAGTATTTACGCCAAACAACCCACTATGAAGTATCTTCTGCTATACATCACATGACCCACTTATTCAATTACCTATCCTCATAAAAAAATGCTTATTTGGAATTGGAATCAATTAGATTCCAATATATCCTTACAAGCATGCCTAACACATGCATTGCACACATTAACCCTTACAGCAATTGAAGTGCAATGGTTTCAATTAAAGCACTGACAAGCGTCCTATTAGTGAGTAATGAGTAAAGGAGTAGATTCTATTGGGTTCAGGTGTTAATGGTTGTAGTCATTAGGCGTACGTTCGCCTACCGCATGAACGAGTGGTGTCCGCAAAGCAATAGTACACTTGTGGACACCGCACATTTCTGCCCTTTTTGATCGCGTGCATTCGGAGTGGTTTCCGAATGTACGCCCCCCAACATAAGTGTACTCCCCCGTGTCCGCCCATGTTTCCGCCCCGTTTTGCCCACTTTGAAACTACGCCCATGTGTCATTCCGCATGACGCCCATAATACGCCCCTATTTCCCGACTGATAGCGGTGAACAGTTTTGGACGGGATTTGCCCGAACTGGTACCGAGTCAAGGCGTGGCACATGCGCGTAGCGTTCTCCACGCATGCGCAGACGCCATAAAGACGCGATCCGTAAGTACGCGGTAAAGTCCGCGTCAATCAGAATAAGGGCCAATGTGCGGTGCTGCCGTCTACTTACAGCGGCGATGTCTGGATCTTGTATCAGAGACAGCATTTGGAGGCAGCGTGTCGGGGGAGAGCAATGTGGTCTCTGGCTCACCTCTCAGGTGAAAGCCAGGACCGGAAGGTCCAAGGAGGATTATTACACCACTTTATATCTATACTATAGTGCACATAGGACGGAGGGATCTAACTCTTACCCGGTATCTGATGTAATCTTACATGATACTGGAGAGGAGAAAGGACCCAGCACAAGAGAAAGTGCACCTTTCCCCTGTTCTTTCTACATATCAACCAAATTGAAACATTGTATGAAACACACAGAATTTTGAGGAAATGTAACAGTGTCACAATTGCTCAGAATATCAAACTACAATCAGGTTTTGGAATAACAGTGTGGGGACACAAACCCCAGACTCCACATATTTAATCAAAAGAATATACTAATTATTATAATAATTATTGTTATTAGTGTATAGGAGTCAACCAAGGGGCGTGTCGTTTTCCATGTTGGGAGGAGAGCAGTGGTAACCCTGAATATTTGTACAAGGTATCACGCAATTATGTGGATTTGTTTTATCTAAAAATATTGATGTAAAACACCAATTTCGCTAACTGGGTAATCACCAATAATAATTTTATTAATTCATGTAGATCTGTTTTGTGCCAATTAGGCAAAACACCTTTGGGTGTGAGAATAATTTCTGATACAGATCCGAAATTAACGACCTCAAGAATAAACTGGGGATTTGTGTATCTTTGTCTGTCAATAGGATCGACATGTGTCTTATTCGACAGGGCACATAAAATTTTAAGGCATATCATAATAAAAGTTAAATTTTAAATGTAAGAATATACACAATAATTATACAATAAAAGAGTGCCCCAAAAAGACTTAATCAGCCTTTTTTCTTGCATCTCTTTTGCAAGAACCCCAATCCCATAAAATTGAGTTTTCTTCTGAACTTATACTGGGAGCACCACCAACCTTCTTAATAGGCATTAATAACCATGATGACTGTATGTTGGTTTTCAATATAATACTAACCAAAACGCTCATGAGCAAGAATTTTTGTGTGCGGACTCACTCACGTCTGTTTTAGAAGTACCTTCCTGCATCGCCTGCCCGCTGTGCTTGTGTCTACCTGTTGTCCGTGTCGAGTCTGGATCCCCAGGAAGACTCAGCACAGAATAGACTGTGAGTGTAGATAGAAGGAATATATTCCCACAACTGGCTCCAAGTTCATGTAGATGTTCAGTTACTAACAAAGTTCCAAGTATGAACATTTAATTATAATGCCTGTATATTAATCTGACAGGGTAATCTGAGGGGATAATACATTTCAGAAGAGAATCCTCTGCTCCGCTGCAATCCTTTTAAATGCTTAAAAAATGTCCTTTATTAGACCTAGTTGGGAACATTTTGAAGCAGTCTTCAATCAAAGTGCAGCTTCTCATTAAAACAAAATGATTATTAAAAACCGCGTATAGCTTCCTCTCGTGAATTATTTGCATTCAGAAATGTTCGCTGTATTAGCTTAACAGTAAATGCAAATATGTCAGCGGGATCTCACAGGCCTGCCTTTTTTATTATTAGCTGCTTTTTATGCATTGCATTTATTACACGATCCTCATTTTTCACATTATATTAAAATGTTACAATTGTTAAAATAATAATAATTTTTTTCATGTTCCAATTGTCTCATCTCACATCTTCCAGTGGTTCCCCCTCGTAGTGATGTCATATATAATTTTGAATAGCTTATAAAAAAACAGCGTCTTAATGGCGCGTGTGGGAGCGGAATGAATCCGTCCAGGGCACTCTCACCCACAGAGCGCGTGATTAGAACTTCCAGGGAGGCGCGGTGATTGGTGGAGCCAGAGGAAAGTACTTGTCGCTTTCGCTAGTGCAGTTCCTATGGCAAATGGGAAAGAGCTTTAATAGAAGGCTTTATACATTCCCTTCTCCGTACTGCTGCTCGCATATATTCAACAGCAACAAACCATTAGCGTGACGGGAATTGCAGGCCGCTGAATATACCATTAAACCCTGAATCTGAACATTCATAATGCTTGTTTTCTACCAAAGAATTAATGGACCTTACTGCATGCAGTTTATTCTTAATGATTCCTTTAGACTCTGGCGAAACGCAGGTGTTTCTACTTTCATATTCGCATTGCCTAGACATATATATATCTATATATATATATATATATATATATATGGAGAGAATACCCTTTCAATGCGCTACAGGAAATATATGGGCAGCAGCTATGTTGGTCCCCCCTGTTAGTGGGGGAAAACAGGGGAAGAATAGCAGACAATGGACAAAGTGCGCCCTCTTGGAATATATCCACCACCAAATAGAACAAAAGGTGACAATTCGGTCACAATACAACAGATTTAATGTATAAAATGGATAAAATATAACAATAAAACAATTTATTCATCTGTGTGGAGTCATGGATTCTAAAACGGTCAATCATGCACAAAACCCAACGCGTTTCGTCGCTAAAACGACTTCCTCAGGGGTAACCGTCCACAAGTAACTTAATGTCTCTCAGTCAATGTGTAATACAGCTTTCATTAGAGAGAGAGGGAGTGGATCCTAAGTAGATCTCAATCCTTATGCCTGTCAGCATCTAGAACATGAACAATTTCCATACTAAATGAAGGATGAAAGATGGGGTAATGTCCTGAAGAAATTCAGGATTACTCTTAGGTGTAGTACAAATAAACCTCACAATCAATGTGACATGCTCACAACAGGGAGCAACAGATCAACAATAGTTATATTCCAATGAATCTCACTCGCTCAGTTAAGCAGCCAGATCAGTCTGGTCCCTGATCTGGCTGCTTAACTGAGCGAGTGAGATTCATTGGAATATAACTATTGTTGATCTGTTGCTCCCTGTTGTGAGCATGTCACATTGATTGTGAGGTTTATTTGTACTACACCTAAGAGTAATCCTGAATTTCTTCAGGACATTACCCCATCTTTCATCCTTCATTTAGTATGGAAATTGTTCATGTTCTAGATGCTGACAGGCATAAGGATTGAGATCTACTTAGGATCCACTCCCTCTCTCTCTAATGAAAGCTGTATTACACATTGACTGAGAGACATTAAGTTACTTGTGGACGGTTACCCCTGAGGAAGTCGTTTTAGCGACGAAACGCGTTGGGTTTTGTGCATGATTGACCGTTTTAGAATCCATGACTCCACACAGATGAATAAATTGTTTTATTGTTATATTTTATCCATTTTATACATTAAATCTGTTGTATTGTGACCGAATTGTCACCTTTTGTTCTATTTGGTGGTGGATATATTCCAAGAGGGCGCACTTTGTCCATTGTCTGATATATATATATATATATATATATATATATATATAATGTTATGTCATAGGTGCCCTATACCTTTACCTTGTCTACTTTGTCTTTCCGGGGCATAATTATGAAGAAGAGGAGGGATCCTGCCTGCCGCAGAAATTTTTAGTTACTTATTTAGATCTAACTTAACAGAGACTGCATACCATAAACATAGTACTGAATGCTTGTTCCCATTGGCCAATAGGAAAATCTTAATTTCTCAACACTATTTCTCACTGGATTCAACTGGAGGAAATCAATTTCCATATGGCTCTAAATCAGTAGTTCCCAAACTCGGTGCTCAAAGTACAAAAAAAATCTCCACCTGTGGATCAACTGGGAACCACTGATCTAAATGATCTGAGAGCTATAAAGCAAAATGTGGGTCTTATGACCTTGTTATAGGGTTGTTGCCACTATATTTAGGAACTAGGTGATTCATCGCGCCCTACGGGCGCTCTTCACACCGTTGTGAGGGGCTGCGCCCTCTTCATTTGTGAACGTTTGTATTGTGAGAAATATGGTTAGAATGCTTATATGTATGTACGTACATATGTACATATGTATGACCAATGCAGGGTTTACTAGCAACCACAGAAGCCAATTGAAGCTAATGAAATTGTGTTCAGTCTGGGACGTCCTAATTTATTATTAATATATATTCCGCGGCGCTTTACAGAGTCTTCATAAGCATGACCAGTTTACCATTCAACAGTGGCACAAATAGAGGCTTGGAGGCTTGTGGCAAACTCTCACGGTTGGCCTCCTATTTGATCAATATAAACCATAAGGTCTACCTGTGTAGGTACCGACGTGAAAAAGGGTACCGGTATATGTGGAGGGTGCCGGGGGTCAAACACATAAACAAGAATCTGTGAGGGTACCCACAAGGAAACCAACCTCCAGAGATGGAGCCAATAACAGAGGAGCCTCCTCCGGTAACAGGTGTGGGATAGGTGGGCTCCTCAGGCAACAGCGTCGGTGTGGCTTTGACCAACAAAATATCTGGGAGTCCATAACTCCAGGTCGTGGTTTCAAGCCTATCCAGACCCAGGAGCTTGGAATTCTGAGCTCCGTGGGCCTTCTTTGCCTTGTGGGCTCGTAGACATTTGCCTATCTTGACCTTAATGGGCCTCTCCAGATTTGTGCACAAGTTGCCCACATATTTGGACTGTGTGCGAGAAATAAAGGATATTTCCTAGCTTAACATATCCCACATGTGAACATTCCATTGCCACGCATGATAAAAAAGACAACTGAGATTCTTCCTTCACAAGTAAAGAGTGGAATGGCCTCACACAGAATACGAAACAGACACCAATCTGGAAGATTGTACAACCAACATTCATATTTGTTAAGGAACCTCATATAAAAACATATGAGATGCCGTCCAGTAGCCACAGACCTGTGGGAGCCTATTCCCCAGCATTGATCTATGTTCCCACAGAAGATTGGAGGGTGATCTCCCGGGGAGCAGGACAAGTGCAGAGGGCTGACAAACCCCCCCCAGAGAAGCCTACAGATTGCTAAACCTTCGGGCTGATTAATTTGGGGCACAATGGTGGACAGATGACCTGCTAGCAGTGACCTGATTGGTTGGAGCTAATCCAGGTATCCAAAGTGAATTAGACAAACGTGGGTAGAGTCCACAGTTAGATGTTTGCCTAATATATGGACCTTGGACGGGTTTGTATAGTGGTCACTAGAAGGCCAGGTTAAGAAAATAACTTTGAATGAAGGCCATCATTTATTTCCTTATAGTTTGTCTTCCAACAATTATGGAAGGGTTCTTTGCTGATACAATGTTATATGCCAGCCCAGAATCACCAAACCAGACTTCTCCCCTAATATGCTGTCAGAGAGTCCCTGTGAAGTGCCCTTCACTTATATGCCAGCCCAGAATCACCAAACCAGACTTCTCCCCTAATATGCTGTCAGAGAGTCCCCGGGAAGTGCCCTTCACTTATATGCCAGCCCAGAATCACCAAACCAGACTTCTCCCCTAATATGCTGTCAGAGAGTCCCCGTGAAGTGCCCTTCACTTATATTCCAGCCCAGAGCTCCCTTATGTGCCAATGTAAAGCCCTCTTTTATGTGCTAGCAAAGGGTCCCGCCCCTCCTCCATCATGTACAAGCAAAGAGTCATTTGTCATTGGTATGCTCTGTTTGTTGTATGTCTCTCACTGGAACGCTCTTTGTATTGTACAGTATCTCTGTCATTGGAATGCACTGTACAGTACAGTATATCTGTCATTGGTATTCTCTGTGTATTGTATATCAGTCATTGGTATGTTTCTTGTATTGCATATCTGTCACTGGAATTCTGGGAGTACTGTATATCTCTCATTGGAAGGCTCTGTGTACTGTATGTGTGTCACTGGAATGCTCTGTGTACTGTATGTATGTCACTGGGATGTGCTGTGTACTGTATATATGTCACTGGAATGCTCTGTATATTGTTTGACAGTCACTGGAAGGATATGTGAATTGTATATCTGTCATTGGCATGCTTAGTTTTACTATGCATCTGTCATTGGAATGTTCTGTCTATTGTATATGTGTCATTTAAAAGGCTCTGTGTATTGTATATTTGTCACTGGAATGACCTGTGTATTGTACATCTGAGATTTCTATGCTCTCTGTATTGTATGCTATAGCAGAGTATGGTTTTGCATGCCATACTGGTCAGACAAGCAGCATGATAATTGATTGCAAGTATTTGTAGTAAAATAAATGTAGAATTTAATTATCTGTGTAAAACCGCGCACACATTACACAAACCACACCTGCATAATCTGGCAGTGAACTTTTTCCTTCTCGGCAAGTTGCTGCAAGCCCCTAGACAACTTGCTCGTGTCTACCCCAAGGCCAAAAGGGGCCAGCCCTTCTATGTTATTTTCCTATGTAATTATAGCCTGGTTTTCAAATATATAAAAATCAATTACTTTATCTCCTTACCCTTTATTTTGGCTTGAGAACAATAAAAGTTTGACATTTTACAGCTTTGTCAGATGTTGCAGCATTAACGTGTTTGATCGGTAATGTTCCGTTTTAAGATTTGAGGTTAAAGACAAAGCGTTGCACTATTTAATATCGCTCTTAACTTCACCTTTAACATTAAAACTTAATTCTTTATAGATTTGCCTGTTCCTTGAAGAATAGAAAAAATCTTTTTTGTGTGTGCGACAAGGTTTCCGAGGGAATAAAAGGAAATGTTTTACTGCACCTTTTCCCTTTAACATATTTTACAGAACTTTCACAAATCTTAACAGAACTCTGTTCTTTTTATAATTTTTTTTCCCTACTACCAGCTCTTTGAAGGGTCTGAGTGTATGGATAGGTCTATAGTGTATTTGAACTGCACCCTATAATATAATCTATTACTGTATAATGATTTCCATATCACAGTCCGCCGCTGCGGCACATACTGGCTTCTCTTAATTCCTTTTCTCCAAATGAGATTAGAGATTGAGGGAGGCTGTGAGACATTCACTGACAGATCAATCATCTGCAGTACTAAAAGAAGAGGAGATTGGGGGTTGTCAGTTGCCCAGTATATGGCGCTGTCACATGATGATGTTATAATGACAGAGGGGGGAGACCGAGGCTCAGAAGTGAGGCTTACAGTATTTACAGAAATGTCTTTAAATCACATGGGCTGAGTATGCAATTTCCGCAGATGATCACAGAACGCATGACACGTTGGTATGTGTGAATAATGTGCTTATAATGCATGTATTATGTTTTTAGCTATGCACTAATGGAGTAAGGTGACAATGACTACTTGCTTATTGACTGCTATGCTGAGCTTTTGGTGACCAGTGACCTTTATGATGCCATCTGGAGCCGACATCGGTGACTGGGAAGGTGAGAGTCTCAAGGATAAAGCCATAAAAGTTCTGGATAAAGATATTTATAAGATAATGACACCTTTATAATATGAAAAGTGTCATTATCGTTAAATGGAGACATTTTTTAGGTTTTTTTTTTAGTTGTGTCAAAAACCTATAAGTGTATTTTTATTGCATGCATTAATCATTAAACTCACATAATTATAAGGTTAATAGCGTATGTAAGGGTCTGAGGGCCAGATGTATCACACTTCAAAAAGTGATAAGGTAGAGGGTGATAAACAACCAACCAATCTGTTTCTACGTGTCATTTTTCAAACCCAGCCTGCAGCATGACAGGTAGGAGCTGATTGGTTGGCTATTTGTCACTCTCCACTTTATTCATTTTTGAAGATTGATCTGGCCCTAAAAGTATAGTTGGATGTTTTGTGTGGCCTCGTGTACACATATTGCCATCAGCCCACCTTCCTACACCACCGGCTCCAGGGCCACTGGCCGAGGACCTGTCTTGTGAACTCAAGTCTTTCTTTACCTTGCGTAAGGACTTGACCCTCTAAGATGATGATAACTGGTCCCTGTATCATGATACCTTATGCTCTTCAGGGGTTCTATACACCACCGGATACCCCAGGTGTCAGGACAGTACACAGAGGGCTATGGGTGACCTGTTTTGGCATTCTGTGGCTACTAACATTGACTGGGTTGTCGGTGACATCTGCATTTCTTTAAAGGCTTTAAAGGCTCATCGTGACAAGTACCCACTCACTCTCCATGAGAATGAGTGGTTCCTTGGTCCCACGTTGCTACAAATCTCTTTGAATGGAGCAAGATGCTCTGAAGACCACCAGGTTGTAGCTCAAAGCCACTGATGATATAACATCCTTCGACTATCCCCTGGTCACACCATCCACATACATGCCCAGGGTTTCACAGAGGCGGGTTGTGCAGAGATTTTTTAAGGTCCAACAGTAATGTGGTGAAATCTGGCTTTGCTTTGTTTTGTATAACAGGTGCCACCTACTAGGGATGAGTGAGCCAACAATTCCAACTCACCTGACACTGACTGACAGTGTCAGAAGACCCATTGTCATGGACAATGAGCCCCTGAAGGAGGATGTACCGAACAGTCCATGCCTTGCCCAATGTTAAGTCTATTTATATATTGGACACACCAGTAGCCCCTTTCTTTGTCACCAGGTCTGAAACTATTTCCAGACCGAATCATAAATTCCAGGATGGTGGAACCAATGTCCTAAGCCTTGGAAAGAAATAAAGTGGAGATTGAGGTCCCTATGTCTTCTATTATTATTTTAGTGTATGTTTGTTGTTTGTTGCACACGTCTCCGCATCCAACACCTGTTACACTGTCTTATAACCACACACCTTTTTATTGTGTTTTATATTGAAAAAGAGGGATGTGCATGTATCCTCCATTCAGATCATGGAAATTGCATCATTGCCATACACTTGGTTATAGAGGAAGTGTTTTTTTCTGTACAGGAAGTGCCTCAGCAGCCATGGTTACATATAGTAAAGACACACTTCTGCAGTTCTCCAGAATCCTCTGATGATTTGTACACTGATCACTTTGCAGTATATATAATATGCAATCAATTGCATAGCTAAATCAACCTGGTTTTTCAATGTACAGTAAATGATTGCGGCTTTAAAAAAATGAGAAAACTCTCCCAAAATGTCTCACTTTCTGATGCTCACACCGTTTACACTTGACCCATAGCCAGTGCCGGTGCAAGGCACCCACCAGAGCGCCCGGGGGGGGGATAGCTCTGGCGCTCAACCGGGGGGGGGGGGGAATAGCTCCGGTGCTCACCTGGTTGGGGGGGTGCTCCGATTCGGCCGTTCTACAAGGGAAGTGTGCCGGTAATTGTGGTGGCAGGCCGCCGCAGCGTTCCACCGGGGTGGGGGTGGCTTGTTAGGGGGTGCCGGGTGATGCGGCCGCCGGTGTCGCTAAGGCCGCCACGTCATTCCACGGGGGGGGGGGGGGATCGATAAGTAACTCCCGGGGTGGGGAGGGGGATCAGGGGATGCGGCGGCCGCCTAGTCGCTCCGGAGGGGGTGGGGGGAGTTGTGGCCGCCGGTGCCACTCACCTCCATCCGGGCGGGGGGGACCTGCTGCAAACTGCCGCCCTCCAGTGAACGGCACCCTAGGCAAATGCCTAGAGCTGCCTAGTGGTGGCGCCGGCCCTGCCCATAGCATCAGTATATACCAATGATAATACTACAGAATGATGCAATAATAATACATATTAATACTATAATTTAACTAAATGTTTGTTTGCCCATCCATGCACATAAACAATCTCTATTACTGGAGACCTAACTCCTTAACATAATGACAATCAAAACCTGCTTACATCCGAGGTTAAACAGCCGTCATGTTCCAATGTCATTTATTATGTGGAGGAAATACAATCTCACAAATGTTTCATTATCTTACCTGACACTGAGTGTTCGAGGATTCTGCATCAGACTGCACAACAAATTCAATGATGTTGTAAGACAATAACTAACAGCTGAAAACCCAACAAGGATAGAATTGTAATTAAAAGTTTGTCAACCTAAAATATATATATATATATATATATATATATATATATATATTTTCAAATGCACAGTCAACATTTGAAAGTAGAATTCACATCTTAGTAAATTTCCCCCAGTGTATCTGCCCTATGGACACACCAGCTGCATCCCCCCATGATCGGCCGCCTATGTATTCCTTTTCCAGCATAATGTGTATAAGGGCATAATGGCCCTTATTCTGAGTGAGTCGGACGGCTCCGTGTGCGGTCGGACAGCCGATGGTTGGTGTTTGCGCATGTGCAGAGGCGTATCGGCGCACGTGCGAACGCCTCGCATGTCAGAACACGGAGTGAAGTCCGTGCCGAAAATGATCGCACAGAACCATCTGAGCAGGGGGTGGAGAGGAGAGTGAAGGGCTGTTTGGGCTCATTACCATATGCGTACGCCCTGCGTTTCATGGGCACTCCCATGAAAACGCTGGGCGTATCTATGGTAATGTGGCCGTGACGCACGTGTGGGGGGCGGACAGCTGACATAGCCGGATGCCAGCTGCCCGCCCATATCCCTGCTTTCATACAGAAAAATGTCCGAGTAGTCTGGAGCACTCGGTGCTGACTGACCACTCGGTCCATCATTCGATGGTCGGCGACCATAGGAGGACGGGGGGTTCCCATAGATGGAGGAGGTGTTCACATGAAACATCCACTTACAGTCTAGTTGGTCGGTGTCTTACCGCATTCGGATGGTGTGAGCGATCTGTATGGTAGGCGGGGCTAAGAACAGTCAGTTCCTGTCTGAAATACGCATCCGTCCGAATTAACTAGAATAAGGGCAAGTGTGTGCATGGCATACAAATAATATGTGCTACCGGAAATAATGTGTATAAGGAGCTTTACCTGGCATAATGTGTATAAGGAGCTCTACCTGGCATAATGTGTATAAGGAGCTCTACCTGGCATAATGTGTATAAGGAGCTCTACCAGGCATAATGTGTATAAGGAGCTCTACCAGGCATAATGTGTATAAGGGGCTCTATCTGGCATAATGTGTATAAGGAGCTCTACCAGGCATAATGTGTATAAGGGGCTCTACCAGGCATAATGTGTATAAGGGGCTCTACCAGGCATAATGTGTATAAGGGGCTATACCTGGGATAACATATACGGTTAGAAGCTACAGAAACACGTCCAGCTTGGAGATAAATCCATATACACCTGCAATATATATATAGGAGAAAACCCTCTTCAAATAAGAACAGTTAGCTCTTAGCAAAATGAAAACACAATGTGAGCTGACACCGGGTTACCCTCAGTATTCAGAGAATTTGCCTTGTAATGTGCTGAGATAATAATAATAATACAGATTTCGCCCCAGGCAATGAGATGGAAATAATGCCCCAGACTCGCACTGAGCCATCCGCCCTCTCCGCGCTGACTTCTGGCTTGGCCTATGACCAGGCAATGATCTTTAAATAATCCCATTAGTATAAACTGGATATTTGTGTTTTTCTCTTTCCATTTGCGCTGACGATCACTTATTCTAATTATCTCCACAAAGAATCGGTTTTAGGAAATTGAGCTTTGTCATATCAAGCACCAGACACGTCTCTGCAAGCTGAGGGCTCATTATGCCCCAGACAGATGATTGAACTTAAATCATGTTACTAGATTTCCAATACTCCTTTCAGTTCTCAGGTCTGTGAGTTCAGTAACACAAATTGTTTTATTAATAGTCACCTATTAACTGACAATAAGATGCTCAATGAGAATCTAAGAGAAAGATCATGATGGCAGAAACTGATTCCAATTGAGCAGAGATAAATGACACTTCCACACGATGATATATTTATATATAGACAGATTTTTGGCATGTGCTAATGCTCTTTTAAAGCCTATCTATCTAAATCCATACTTGTCTACAATCCAGTAATGGCGAGGAGGCTCCTGGAAGTCATGTGGCACTCATGACCCCTGGGAATTTATGCAAGATTCCTCCATCAAGTTCCCCCATCTGCCTACCCGCACTCCCACACTGTTGGAAGAAAAGGATCACGTCATCTTTGACCCACCCCCTGCTTTACAACAGGGGGTGGGTCAATATAATCATGTTATGATGACACAATCATGTCACCACACCCCCAGAGCTCCTCCTCCACTCCTCCTCCTCCTGAGGAACATGGCTGCTCCCCAGAGTAGGCCTGGATGTATATATTTAGACAGTTTGTTTCTTTTTTGGCTACTGCGTGCTCTAAACCCACTCAAACATGGGGGTAGGGGAGGGGGCATACAAACTCCACCTTGATAAAGCCCTGGTTGGAATCAAACCCATAAACTTGGTTCTGTGATGCAACAATGCTATCCACTACACCACTGTCTGGTATAAACCCATTCAATCATAGAGAGAACATACAAACTCCACTTAGATAATCCATGCTTTGCAATTGATTGCACATTTTAAAGAAAAACCAAGTTTGGCCCAAATTAATACATTTGGCTGATGATCTCAATTCTGTATCCCTTGCTCCACTGTGCGGTCTAAACTCATGCAACCATAGGGAGAACATACAAACTCCACATAGATAAGGCAGGAGGTGGGAATCAAACCCATGACCTCAGTTCTGCGAGGCAACAATGATAAAATTATTTGATGTTTTCCACCTTTAATTACTTAAGTTCTTTTAAAAGGGGATTTTTGGTTCTTACCTGTAAAATCCTTTTTTCAGAGGCCAAGGTGGATGCTGGGGTATGGGTATTCCGGGCTGGAGGTCCGGGCACCAAGGAGTACAAACTTCTTGTGGCTAGTGCAGCCCCAGGCTCCGCCCCCCTAATACCCCTTCCTGTCCTCAGAGACCAGTTTTTTAACTTTAACAAGCCGAGGAACAGGTATAGGAGAGGGGAACCATTCAACTTTTGAACATTCAAAAACCAGAACACTAAAATGTGAACTATAACTATAACTGCAAGATTTGGAGCGGTAGGGCGGGCGCCCAGCATCCACCTTGGCCTCTGAAAAAAGGATTTTACAGGTAAGAACCAAAAATCCCCTTTTTTCTTACGGCCAGTGGTGGATGCTGGGGTATGGGACGTCCTAAAGCTGTGTCCCTAAGGGTGGGACCGCTCCTGAGCTGCACTGAGGGCACCCCTGCCAAAGGCCGCATCGGCCGAGGCAAAGGTGTCGAATCGATAGAATTTAATGAACGTATGAGCCGAAGACCACGTGGCTGCCCTGCAGATGCTCTCCGCCGAGACCCCTGCCCTCAGGGCCCACGATGCCCCCACAGACCGGGTGGAGTGCGCCCTTATCGAATGCGGTACTGGTCGTCCCACCAACAAGTACGCTTGCCTTATGGTCGACCTTAGCCACCTAGCCAATGTGCATTTTGAAGCAGGCCAACCCAGCTTCCGGGCATCAAAGAGGACAAAGAGAGAATCAGATTTTCTTATCTGTTCAGTTCTGGTCACATAAATCTTTAGGGCTCGAACAACATCCAAAGAGACATCGTTATCCTGCGATTCTGTGGTTGTTTTATACACTGGTACTACTATTTCCTGATTTATATGAAATCGGGATACAACCTTTGGGAGGTAGTCCAGTCTAGTTCTAAGAACTGCTCTATCTTCATGAAAGATGAGCAATGGGACCTTACAAGAGAGGGCCCCTAAATCCGACACTCTGCGCGCTGACGCAATGGCTAGTAAGAAAACAGTCTTCAGAGTGAGCCATGAAAGAGAAACCGATTCCAAGGGTTCGAATGGGGCCTTCATCAAACTCTTCAGCACCAAGGTAAGGTCCCATGGGTTTGCCGGTGGACGTATGGGAGGTTGTAGGTGAAGAGCTCCCTGTAGAAAGGTATGGATCGTAGATGACGTAGCGATCTTCCTCTGGAAAAGGACAGAGAGAGCCGACACTTGAACTTTCAAGGATGAATGGCTCAATCCCATGTCCAAGCCTGCTTGTAGAAATCCTAAGACCCTATCCAACCTGTATATCCTTGGGTTGAACCTCCTGGGCTCACACCAGAGAAAATACCTTTGCCAGACTCTGTGGTACACCCTAGCTGACGATGGTTTTCTTGCCGCCAGCAGGGTCTTGACCACTGTAGGGGGAAATCCTCTTCTGCTTAGGATCGACTCTTCAATAGCCACCCCGTCAAAGCCAGCCTGGCTAAGTCGGGGTGTAGACACGGTCCTTGTGACAGGAGGTCTGGCCGGAGGGGCAATGGAACCGGTGGTGCCATGGCCATCTGTAACAGGTCTGGGTACCATGATCGTCTCGGCCAATTCGGGGCCACTAGGATCATGGTCACCCTCTCTCTCTTGAGGCGTCGAAGTAGCCGGGAGATTAAAGGGATTGGTGGAAATGCAAATACCTTTTGAAAAGGCCAGGGGGCCGATAGTGCGTCTACCAGACACGCCTGTGGGTCCCTTGTCCTGGCTCCGTACCGGGGGAGTTTTTTGTTGTGTTTTGAGGCCATAAGGTCGACCTGTGGCATTCCCCACTGACCTGTCAGGATTGTGAACACTTCTGGATGGAGGGACCATTCCCCTGAGTGGATCGTCTGCCGACTCAGGAAGTCCGCCTCCCAGTTCAACACTCCTGGAATGTATACTGCCGACAGGGTGAGTAGGAATTTCTCTGCCCATATGAGGATCTGGGTCACTTCCCGCATGGCCGCTCGGCTCCGGGTCCCCCCCTGATGGTTCACATATGCGACTGCCGTCGCGTTGTCTGATTGTATTCTGACTGGTTTTCCGTGAAGAAGGGTTCCTGACTGCTCGAACGTCCGGGAGATGGCCCTTAGTTCCAGCACATTTATTTGTAGCTTTGTTTCCTTTTGAGACCAGAGGCCCTGGAATGACTGATCTAGGGTTACAGCCCCCCAGCCTACCAGACTGGCATCCGTTGTCACAATGATGTAATTGTGGTTTGCAAAGGACTTTCCCTTTTTCAGATTGTCTGACAGCAGCCACCACTGTAGGGACTGTCTGACCATGTTTGATATGATGAGGAACTGTCTTTTCAAATCCGCGTGTGATCGGTTCCAGCGAGACAACAAGGCCAGCTGGAGTGTTCGGGAGTGGAACTGGCCGAATTCCAGCATTGGAAACGTGGATACCAGTTTCCCCATTAGTGTCATACAGAGATGAACTGACACCCTGCTTTGCGACAGAAAAACCTGGACTTGTGAGTGAATGTCCTGTATCTTCTTCTTGGGAAGAAACACTCTCTGGGTCTCTGTATCTATTAGTGCCCCCAGATGAACCATGGTGGATGAGGGAGTCAAGCTGGACTTCTTCCAGTTGATTATCCACCCGTGAGATTGGAGCATGTCCAGCGTCATCTGGAGGTGGGCCTGAATCTCCTCCTGTGACTGCGCTACTATCAGTAAATCGTCCAGGTACGGAAGAATTCGAATGCCTAGGAGGTGCAGGCGAGCCGCCATCACCGCCATGACTTTCGTAAACACCCGGGGGGCTGTTGAGAGTCCGAACGGGAGCGCACGAAATTGAAAATGGCGATCCAGTATCGCGAATCTGAGGAATCTCTGATGCTCCTGCTTGATTGGAATATGCAGATAAGCATCTTGTATGTCCAGAGAGGTCATCAGGTCTCCTGGTTCTAGAGTGCTTAGAATGGAGCTTAAAGATTCCATCCTGAATTTTGGGACCCTCAGGAACGTGTTGAGTTTCTTGAGATTCAAAATCGGGCGGAAGGACCCGTCTGGTTTGCTGACCAGGAACAGGTTTGAATAGAAACCCGTCCCCCTTTGGGAGTGTGGAACCGGTATAATCACCTTCTGTTCCAACAGAGTTGAGACTGCAGTCTCGAGGGCTCTTGCCTTGAGCGGGTCCTGTGGCAGGCCCGTTGTAAAGAATTGTGTTGGGGGTCTGGAGCAAAAGGTCAGAGCATACCCTTGCAATACTAGATCCAACACCCAGGAGTCCGATGTGGAACCTGACCAGGTCTCCGCAAACTCCAGAAGGCGACCCCCCACCCATGGCACTTTCTTGGTGTGCCCGGCGTCAGGCCGCTGGCTTTTCCGCCTGTTTTGGGGCCTGGCGACGAGCTGCCCAACCCTGCTTGGGCTTGGACTTCTGCGTCTTTTGTGAGGGCTGTTGAGCCCTAGTTGGCCAGGATCCTGTATACTGTGATCTGCCCCTGGAGGGACGAAAAAACCGAAAAGCCTGTTGCCTAGGTTTTGCAGTTCCTGTGGGCAGAAAAGCCGACTTTGAGGCTGCAATGGAAGTGACAATCTTGTCCAATTCCGATCCAAAGAGGATGCCCCCCGTAAAAGGTAGGGCCTCCAAGGCCTTCTTTGAATCATTATCGGCCTTCCAAGATCTGAGCCAGAGGGCTCTGCGTGCGGCCACCGATACTGCCGAAATTTTTGATGCAAAAATTCCTGCATCCAACACTCCCTCACTTAGGTAGGAACTAGCCTCTCTAATATTGTCCACAAAAGACATCAACTCAGATCTTTTAGTCCCTGACTGCAGGCCCTCCAAGAGCGCATCTGCCCAGTGTGCTATAGCTCTGGTTGTCCAGGCTGCCGAATAGCTAGGCCTAACTGCAGCCCCTGCGTTAACATATATGGACTTGAGGAACTGATCCAGCTTTTTATCTACTGGATCTTTTAAGGATGTTACATCAGGTATGGGCAGGGCCGTTGCCTTAATTAGCCTGGTAACGTGGGCGTCCACCTGAGGGGGTTCGTCCCATTTCTTGTGGCTGTCTGGGAGAGGATAAAAGGAAGAAATCCGCTTGGACACCAGGAATTTCCTGTTAGGATGTTTCCAGGCCTCTTCAAACAGGTCATCCAACTGCTTTGATTTAGGGAAAAAGGCACTATCCTTCTTTTTGCGTTTGAACACTGGTTCAGTATCTATCCCCTCTGCAGCGGCCTGAGTATCCGGCTCCTTAATGTTAAAGGTGAGCCGTATCAATTTAATTAGACTATCCACTCTGGATTGAGACATGTGATCCTCAGTATCAGCGTCCACATCATCCACTAAATCAATGGCGCCCCCATCTTGGTCGTCCCCAGTTCCATCGGCCTCATCATCTGTGTCCTGTGGGAGAGGCTGAGTTGCCTCACGTCTGGACGGTCTATTTGAACTAGACCCTGTCAGGACATTTTGTAGTGAGGATGAAACCTGCACCAAACCCTGGACTGACTGAGATAGACCTGCTACCCATGCTGGTTCTTGCTGGGGCTGGGCTTGGGGTGCCGGTACGGCAGCGGGGTTACGTGACGCTGCCAGCTGGGAAGCTAATTCCCTCATCGCAGAGGACAGGTCTGCCGCCCAGTCCGGTCTGCAGGGAACATCCGCATTGGGTTGCGAACTAGGCCCCGGCTGAGAGCAACGGTCACAGAGGCCTGCGTGGTTCTGCTCTGCACTAGCAAAATTTTCTTTGCACACTGTGCAAGTATATGCATGCAACGCTGGAGCGGGACCAGGCCTACGGGATTTCCCCTTTGCTGACATGATATGTGTATGTATCGCAGTAAATTAGTAACCTGAGTTAACTAAACACCAGCGCTATTGTATGTGGAATTGTCAGTCACTATATAAACGAATAAGTGACCTAATACTGCACTCTCTGGCACTTCTACAGAGAGAGATGTGGTATATGAATACTCACATTAACATAACAAACTGTGAAAAATAACAAAGACAGAAAAAACACTGCAGTATACAACTCCTCACACAACCCATACACACAGGATTCGGCACTTTGTTTCCTGCACCTACACCATAAAAGTGAGGTGAGGATAATACAACCTGTCACTGATAACAGTGGAGGCAAAGGGGGGCGATTTCTTTAGCTCCTCTCCGTTTAGCAGGCAGGTAGCAAGTAAGCTAAAATGGCCCCCGCTGTGACACAGGTGGGAGGAGAGGAGCGCTCGCGGCGGGAACCCAGGACAGGCTATTGCCGCGAGCAGGGGGGCGGAGTTTTCTTATACTCCGTCCCCTCCTGGAACCACCAGCGTAACTCTCTAAACGGCGCCTCCTGAGAGAGATATGCTTACGCAAAAAACCATGGTGGTCTAGCGGTTACTCAGCATGAGCTGAGTACTGCTGCCAGGCCTCCGGCGGCGCCCCTCCGCCGGCGGTGTGAGCCGCGACTCCGGCTCCCTCACAAGTGAGAAGCCGCTTACCTGCGCTTCTCCCGGCTGCAGCTCCCTCCAGTGCCTGAGGTGTCTGGTGTGAGCGGCCGACAGGTCCGTCCACCAGACGCCGGGAGAAGCTCTGCCGTCAGCCGCAGCAGCGCTGCGCTGCCGGCTGTGTAAAAATAAAACACACAGCAAAAAAAAAAAAAAAAAAAAAAAAAAACTGAAGTAAATTAGGGCTAAAAATGCCCTCTCCTTAGCGAGGTGCCTGTTCCTCAGAGCACCAAGGAAAAAAACTGGTCTCTGAGGACAGGAAGGGGTATTAGGGGGCGGAGCCTGGGGCTGCACTAGCCACAAGAAGTTTGTACTCCTTGGTGCCCGGACCTCCAGCCCGGAATACCCATACCCCAGCATCCACCACTGGCCGTAAGAAAAATATAATTTAAGTAACCAATAAGCAAAACTTTATTTTCTTTTTTCTTTCTTAAATTAATCTACCTAAATAAACTCACGGGACAATTAGTTGTTGACGCAGGTGACTCGCCGCCGCTGCGGTTTTATTATCCGCTCCAAATTTAGACAGTAACATGTTCTCATTGGCAAAGACATGTTATAAATAACAGATTGATTGGCAGACGAGTTCTTATATTTTCACTCTTTTTATATTTTAAGATCTTTTCAGAATAAATCTCCCGATTTTGTGAATGTTACTAATTACAGTTTCATTCCTTTGTGTTGATAAACAAAATCTACTTAAAATTCTTGAGGGTCTGGAAGAAGAATGTTTTGCGGAACCTCGCACGAGAGACATTGTATGTCTGACAAGTTTCAGCTCCGGGCTCTCTGACCCTTCAGGTGATTATCTTGGAATTGACAGAGCTGTCGACAAAATGCCCAGAATTAGCAGCCCTGTATCTGTATTTAGACATATCGCTTTACATTCCTGCAGCGCCCATGTCACGTATGGATAGGAAATCATTACATTCATCAATGTGCGCTCATATGCTGTGTAATGGAAAAAACAGAATATCATATACATGTGTATATAAAGTATATACATGTACATACAGTATAAACATATACTATTAAGCCCGCTCAAAGCAAATGCAAATGCTTCATAATCTAGTCAGCTACCTTGTGATTGCCTCTGTGTTTGTGCACGTGTGAGAAAGAGATGTAGTTTCACTCGCTGCCACTGATGGCAGTAAGAGATGATGGCAGTAGGAGATGAGCGCGTCCGGATTCCGGGAATCCGGACACTCCCGAACACCCCCTATCCGAACGCATTTACGAGCCTGTTCGGGATTTCCCGCCCAGACTTGGAGCACACCTTTCCGGCGCCCGCAAGTTCCCTGACTCCCTGACATAGCAGCAATCTCCCTCTCTCCCTCATTAGTCTAGCAATCTCCCTCATGTCACCTAGCCAACATTACACTGTTACATTATAGTTACCTCCCCTCCTGCATTCTGCAGGATACTCCCTGACATAGCAGCAATCTCCCCCTCTCCCTCATTAGTCTAGCAATCTCCCTCATGTCACCTAGCCCACATTACACTGTTACATCATAGTTACCTCCCCTCCTGCATTCTGCAGGAGACTCCCTGACATAGCAGCAATCTCCCCTCTCCCTCATTAGTCTAGCAATCTCCCTCATGTCACCTAGCCCACATTACACTGTTACATCATAGTTAACTCCCCTCCTGCATTCTGCAGGAGACTCCCTGACATAGCAGCAATCTCCCTCTCTACCTCATTAGTCTAGCAATCTCCCTCATGTCACCTAGCCCACATTACACTGTTACATCATAGTTACCTCCCCTCCTGCATTCTGAAGGAGACTCCCTGACATAGCAGCAATCTCCCTCTCTCCCTCATTGGTCTACAAATCTCCCTCATGTCACCTAGCCCACATTACACTGTTACATCATAGTTACCTCCCCTGCTGCATTCTGCAGGAGACTCCCTGACATAGCAGCAATCTCCCTCATTGGTCTACAAATCTCCCTCATGTCACCTAGCCAACATTACATTGTTACATTTTTGTGAATAAAGGAATGAGAGACACAGATACATTTACATTAAATCATCAGCACCATTTCCCAGCACTTTACCAAGTATAGTATCTCTTTACTAACTGCTTTGGGCTCATCTATATTTGGATATAAGTCATTGTAAAAGATTCCTCTCAGATGTAGCAGTGCACACCCACGCTTCTAGGTGCCAATCACTTTTCACAATTTCTCCATATATGGAACTAGACACGCCCTTTGGGTGGAGCATGACACGCCCCCTCAATTGGGTGTTGTGCAAAATTCTACTACCAACTATATTCTCCCTGAAACTAGTTTTCAAAAGTAGGCAAGTATGATATTAAGCCAGATCTGTCACTCATCCACTGTTTATATAATGTTCCCGCCCAGCGGGATACACAAACCCGCCCCCCCTAGGGAAAAGACCAGTGTTCTATTTGTATAACGTGCCCGCCCACCAAGATACACAAACACGCCCCCCCTAGAGAAAAGACCAGTGTTCTACACACCCCACCCCCTTGACATCACTTCCCCCCGCCCAGCCAGGGCTACAGTACACGCCCACCATCCACCATTACTCCAGAGCCACCAGGTGAGCGGCAGGTCTGCCCGCAGCCCCCCCTCCCTCTGCCAGCAACCCCCCCCCCACGGACCCCCACCACCCCCCCTCCCTCGATTCGTGGGACCCCCGCCACCCCCCCTCCATTCGCGGGCCCTCATGCGATTCGCATCCCCCCCACGATTCGCGGCACCCCCCACGACCCCCCCTCCCGCAATTCACGGCACCCCCCGCAACCCCCTCCTGCGTTTCGCGGGCTCCACGCGGCCCCCCTCCCACGATTTGTGGGCCCGTTCCCTCCCGCGATTCGCAGACACCCCCTCCCACGATTCCCGGAACCTCCCTGACCCCCTCTCCCGCGATTTGCGGCACCCTCCGTGACCCTCCCGTGATTTGCAGGCCCCCCGTGATTCACGGCACCCCTGCCCCCCCTAAGATTCGCGGCCCCCCTCCAGCGATTTGCGGACCCCCGTCACCTCCCACGATTCGCGCCCCCCCTCCCACGATTCACAGCACCTCCCGCAATTTGCGGCCCCCCACGACCTCCCCCTCCCGTGATTCACGCCCCCCCCCGCGATTCACGGCACCCCCGTGCCCCCCTCCCGCGATTCACCACGCCCCCTCCCGTGATTCGCTGTGCCCCCCTCCCGCGATTCACGGCACCCCCCGTAACCCCCTCCTGCGATTCGCGGGCTCCACGCGGCCCCCCTCCCACGATTTGTGGGCCCGTTCCCTTCCGCGATTCGCAGACACCCCCTCCCACGATTCCCGGAACCTCCCTGACCCCCTCTCACGCGATTTGCGGCACCCTCCGTGACCCTCCCGTGATTTGCAGGCCCCCCGTGATTCACGTCACCCCTGCCCCCCCCTAAGATTCGCGGCCCCCCTCCAGCGATTTGCGGACCCCCGTCACCTGCCACGATTCGCGCCCCCCCTCCCACGATTCACAGCACCTCCCGCAATTTGCGGCCCCCCCACGACCTCCCCCTCCCGTGATTCACGCCCCCCCCCCCGCGATTCACGGCACCCCCGTGCCCCCCTCCCGCGATTCACCACGCCCCCTCCCGTGATTCGCTGTGCCCCCCTCCCGCGATTCACGGCACCCACCCTCCGGCGATTTATGCCCCCCCCCACGATTCACGGACCCACCGCGACCCCCCTTTCCTGCAATTTGCGACCCCCCTCCCGCGATTCGCAGCACCCCCCTCCCACGATTTGCAGACCCCGCCCCCTCCCGCTAATCGCGGATCCCGGCCCCCCCTCGTGACCCCCCCTCCTGCGATTCGCAGCACCCCCCGCAACCCCCCTCCCGCGATTCACGGCACCCCCGCGACCCCCCCTCCCGCGATTCACGGTACCCCCCACACACCCCCTCCCGCGATTTGCAGCCCCCCTCCCGCGATTTGCAGCGCCCCCTCCCATGATTTGTGGACCCCCGTTCCCTCCCGCGATTCGCAGACCCTCCTCCCGTGATTCATGGCAACCCCTGCGCCCCCCTCCCGCGATTTGCGGCCCCCCGTGACCCACCCTCCCACGATTCGCGGCACCCCCCACGACCCCCCCTCCCGCAATTCATGGCACACCCCCCTCCCACAATTCGCGACCCCCTTCCGTGATTTGTGGACCCCCGTTCCCTCCCGCGATTCGCAGACCCCCCCTCCCGCAATTCACGGCATCTTCCGCGCCCCCCTCCCGCGATCTGTGGCCCCCTGCGACCCCCCCTTCCGCAATTTGTGGACCCCCTTCCCGCGATTCAAGCACCCCACCGCGCCCCCTCCCGCGATTTGCAGACCCTCGCCCCTTCCGCTAATCGCGGATCCCCGAGCCCCCCCCCTTCCGCAATATGCAGACCCCCCTTACCCCCTTCCGGCAGGTTCCCCCACTGACAGAAGTGTCCCCACAGTCCTCTGCACCAGCGCCACAACTTTTATCAATGTCTTGCCCACATACCACTATTATACAGCCTCCTGCTCTCATACACCCCCTTACTCCACACACCTCTATCACTGCCCTGCCTCCTGTTCTCCTGCCCCCTAACTTCCGCCAGTGGGGACCCGCTCACCCTGTGTTGCCCACATTCCCCTATCATGCTTTACCACCCAGCCTCCTGCTCTCATGCACCCTAAGAGAGATAGAGAGAAAGACAGAGGAAGAGAGGGAGCAATAGAGGGAGAGAGAAGGACAGAGAAAGAGAGGGCATGATAGAGAAGAGCAATAGAGAGGGAGAGAGAAACAAAGAAAGAGAGGAACGATAGAGAGGGAGAGAGATAGAGAGAAAGACAGAGGAAGAGAGGGAGCAATAGAGGGAGAGAGAAGGACAGAGAAAGAGAGGAACAATAGAGAGGGAGAGAGAGAGGGAGAGAGAAACAAAGACAGAGAAATCGAGGGAGAAAGAGAGGGAGTGATAGAGATGGATAGGGAAAGAAAGAGTGAAAGAGTAAGCGATAGAGAGAGAGATGGAAAGAAAGACAAAGGAAGAGAGGGAGCGATAGAGGGAGAGAGAAAGACAGAGAAAGAGAGTGAGAGACAGACAGAGCAAGAGAGGGAGCGATAAAGGGAAAGAGAAAGAAAGAGATAGAGAGGGGGTGATAGACAGTGGCGTAACAATAGCACCGCAGCCCCCGCGGTCGCGGGGAGGCGCTGTGTAAGTGCGGGCGCCGGGGGGCTGCGGTGCTATTGTAATGCCTCCCCCCCCCCATCCCCTGCAGCTTTACCTGTATTCGCTGCGGTGGTCCGGCTCCCCTCCTGGCTTCATTCTAATGCTATGGAGACGGACCATCATAAAATGTCCGCCCCCCATATAGCAGACAGTTCTCTGAAACTGTCTGCTGTATGTGATCCTACACAACTATGTTAATGACAATCAATGAAATACAATACACAGGTCAGAAACATATACATACAAATTAGACATGTACAGTATAATACATACATGATGTAAATATACAGTAAATAACAATCTTAACACACCCACACACTCACACACACACACACACACACTCTCACACACACACACACTCTCACACACACACACACACACTGCATTAGTGCTTTGTGTCCTGTATTATTGGATTTCTGTCAAGTACTTTTATTGTCCAGCTCTAAATCAATCACAGCTAATTGCTAATTAGTTGCTATCCTCCGCTGTATATTTGTACATTTCTAATAAATCCCTTTTGCCCTTAAGTTCCCATTGTCTGAAGTCTTGTAAAGGGCCGTCTTACTCCTTGCGAACCCTTTGAAAGAACGACGCCGGTCCCCTTCATTTATGTGAGAGTACTTGATGCGAAATGCGTTCTCCATCCTAAATGAAAAGAATGAAATCAGCTTAAAGAAAACTCATTCCACTTGTACTCGAATTAAGAACAAAAGGCTGGAAATATTAATATTTGGAAGCAAAGCGCGATACAACGCATGCAAACAACAATTCTGTTTCCAAATCTTAATTTTGCATTATACACACATAGTATAACACGCTCGTGCAGGAACATTCTTTTTGTATGATTTGTTCCATAACGCTGAACATTTTTATGTTTTGTAATTAGGTTCTGTAAGCCACACTGTGTTAAGTCTTTCAAACTGTGAAAATCCGAACGCCTGTAAAATTACAATGAAAGCCTTTTTTCTTTAAACATGTCCCTTGATATCTACATTAGGGAAAAGGCGTATTTACCCAGATTCGGCTTAGAAATTTATCTGTGCCCATGTTCCCTAAACTGCACTAACATTTAACAAGACAGATGTGCGTTTAAGCAGCATTTCTGCTCTGTTTCACTAAGTATTTGATTTCATATAGAAGTTGTGTAATATTTCCCCGCAGGATTGGGCATTAGCAATAATTAAAGGGGCAGTGTCATGAAGGTGAGACGAACAATCGCTTTGCTACAGACGAGACCAATGTTTCACTTTATAGAACATCGCAAAGTAAAAGATATGAATCGGACTTTGGGCTTACAGGTGGTATGCAGGCAGGGGGTGGTATGCAGGGAGGAGGTGGTGTGCAGGGAGGAGGTGGTGTGCAGGGAGGAGGTGGTGTGCAGGCAGGAGGTGGTGTGCAGGCAGGAGGTGGTGTTCAGGGAGGAGGTGGTGTGCAGGGAGGAGGTGGTATGCAGGCAGGAGGTGGTGTGCAGGGAGGAGGTGGTATGCAGGCAGGAGGTGGTGTGCAGGCAGGAGGTGGTGTGCAGGCAGGAGGTGGTGTGCAGGCAGGAGGTGGTGTGCAGGGAGGAGGTGGTGTGCAGGCAGGAGGTGGTGTGCAGGCAGGAGGTGGTGTGCAGGCAGGAGGTGGTGTGCAGGGAGGAGGTGGTGTGCAGGCAGGAGGTGGTGTGCAGGCAGGAGGTGGTGTGCAGGTGGTGTGCAGGGAGGAGGTGGTGTGCAGGCAGGAGGTGGTGTGCAGGGAGGAGGTGGTGTGCAGGCAGGAGGTGGTGTGCAGGCAGGAGGTGGTGTGCAGGGAGGAGGTGGTGTGCAGGCAGGAGGTGGTGTGCAGGCAGGAGGTGGTGTGCAGGGAGGAGGTGGTGTGCAGGCAGGAGGTGGTGTGCAGGCAGGAGGTGGTGTGCAGGGAGGAGGTGGTGTGCAGGCAGGAGGTGGTGTGCAGGCAGAAGGTGGTGTGCAGGGAGGAAGTGGTGTGCAGGCAGGAGGTGGTGTGCAGGCAGGAGGTGGTATGCAGGCATGAGGTGGTATGCAGGCAGGAGGTGGTGTGCAGGCAGGATGTGGTGTGCAGGGAGGAGGGAGTATGCAGGCAGGGGTGGTGTGCAGGCAGGAGGTGGTGTGCAGGGAGGAGGTGGTGTGCAGGCAGGAGGTGGTGTGCAGGCAGGAGGTGGTGTGCAGGCAGGAGGTGGTGTGCAGGGAGGAGGTGGTGTGCAGGCAGGAGGTGGTGTGCAGGCAGGAGGTGGTGTGCAGGTGGTGTGCAGGGAGGAGGTGGTGTGCAGGCAGGAGGTGGTGTGCAGGGAGGAGGTGGTGTGCAGGCAGGAGGTGGTGTGCAGGCAGGAGGTGGTGTGCAGGCAGGAGGTGGTGTGCAGGTGGTGTGCAGGGAGGAGGTGGTGTGCAGGCAGGAGGTGGTGTGCAGGCAGGATGTGGTGTGCAGGGAGGAGGGAGTATGCAGGCAGGGGTGGTGTGCAGGCAGGAGGTGATGTGCAGGGAGGAGGTGGTGTGCAGGCAGGGGGTGATGTGCAGGCAGGGGGTGGAATGCAGGCAGGAGGTGGTATGCAGTCAGGGTGTGGTATGCAGGCAGGGGGTGGTATGCAGGCAGGAGGTGGTGTGCAGGCAGGGGGTGGTGTGCAGGCAGGAGGTGGTATGCAGGCTGGGGGTGGTATGCAGGCAGGGGGTGGTGTGCAGGCAGATGTTCAGCAGGCAGGAGGTGGTATGCAGGCAGGGGGTGGTAGGCAGGCAGGGGGTGGTGTGCACCTCCTCCTACATTGGCATTGCTTAAGGGTTGAAAATCCTAAACTGCTGCGTCCATCAATTGGATTATTTTTGTTAAAAAAATACCTTGCTTTTGCCCTTCTAACATTATTCTGTGATCCTCATTATTATTGGATTCATTGATATTTAGCTACTAATTGGTGCCGCGACTTACAGTACCACAACCCTACTCCTTATCCAGCCCCAGACATGTCCGCCACAGTCATACGACAACGCTTCACCAACAATGAGCTGGAACACTGGACACCAAATGGATGAATAGGACTATATCTAGATGTACAAAGAGAACATTGGGCTAAAGATTTGTGAAAGTAATGACAAGGAGACCAAAAATGATTCTTTCTAAAGATATGTAGGTACTTATATGTTAGTTGGGCGCCCACTATAGTTAGTACGCTCATACCCCCACTATCCATGTCGGCATGGAGTTGATGTTATATAGGGCCTTATTCTGCTCGGTACGGTGGGACCGTATACGGACGGATCAGGTTTTTTTTTCATCTGCGCATGCGTAGCTTTCGCAATGCGCAGGTGGGCGACCTCACAAGACCTCAGATATACGGAAGATGTCGGTGTGAAAACGGACGAGACCCGTCCGTATACGGTGGCGTACGCTCTGTTGTATGCCAGTTAACGGTGTCTAAGAAGAGACCCGTCCGTATACGGTGGCGTACGCTCTGTTGTACGCAAGTTAACGGTGTCTAAGAAGAGACCCGTCCGTATACGGTGGCGTACGCTCAAGTGTACGCCACTCCCCATTGTCGGTGTTTGTGACCGTCCGTATGCGGCTGTTCTGTGGGCGGACTTACGCTCACCGTCCGCATATGGGAAACGTACGGTGAAACGGACCGTACGTACGTTGCACCGACCTAACCAGAATAAGGCCCATAGTGTGGCGGGCGCAGCGAGACACCGAGCCTGAAGCGTGGTGAGCGTAGCGAGCCCCGCAAGGGGACGCGGAAAACTAAGCAAATAGCTTCTAACATATAAGTACCAATATTTATATAGATATAAAAAATATAAAGATAGAAAAATATTTTTAAAGATTTTTTGATCTTTCGTTGTATTTGCAGCACCTGTTACACATTGGTGTAGAAATGATATTTAGCTATTTGCGTCATTGCAATTCGTCAGCACTATATAAAGGGAGCACGTGCTCCGCGGCAATACAAGGTTAACACCCAGCTTGAAAAGAGAGCCAACCAGCTGACATGCATCTATAATATCTATAACCTGATTGGATGAGACACATTGCGCCAAAATCAAACTCTGCAGGCGGAGCAGATGGGGTGAACAGACAGAAGACGGAGGTGCGAGCACAATCTGTGTTTGCTGTATATTTTCCAGGACGTTTATTTGATACCGTCTTAATCTGAGCTAAACGTAAAAGGAATCAACAAAACGTGAGGTTTCAATAAAAAAAAGGTAAATGTTAAACTCCTGTTTGTGATTGGAGAGAGGTTCCGCAGACGTCTGGCACTCGTGTGAAGCCTGCAGAGGAAATAAGAGGATTTGCTGTGTTTTTATTGAATTGGTAAATACAGGGGAGATTATCTAACAATTCAGCGCTGATTTTTCATCTTTCCCACTGATGGCGGCGCAGTAACAATTGTATGTGACAATCAGTGCGGCTCAGAAGACTTTGTGACCCAGCTAATCTGTGCTCCAAGTGCCGGGACCTGAGATTCGCATGGTGATTGGGGGGGGGGGGGGGGGGGTGTCGTGTGTAATGGCAATCAGTCATAGCTGCGTAGCAGAGGAACAACGGATTGGGCCTCATTCCTCTCTCTAAATTCCTCACTTCATATATGTTCCAGGAGTTGTAAGGAAACGTTGCTCGGGTGACAATGTTTCGTACACGCTGCACTTTTTTCTACACTTTTATTTTATTTATTTTTTTATTTCATTTTATATGCAAAATAAACATCTACGTTACAGGAGCTGTCCCACTCATGGCGCCCATACACAGCGCGATAATTGCATGCGATTTGCGTGCGATGCGATCGGGACCTAGTTCAAAAAGTATGTGCAGCAGATACTTTGTGATCTGTGCGATGGGATGTGAGAAGGAGCCGATGTATGGGCCGAGCACAGGGGATCAGTGCGTAACACGAACCACTGCCTGGGCAGCGCCACCTACAGACTGACTGTTCCTGAATTAGATTTGGGTGAGTTATTTTGTTTCTGTGCAAGGTAAATACTGACTGCTTTATTTTTATACTTCAATATAGATTTCAGTTTGAAGTTAAAACCCCACCCAGATCTAACTCTCTCTGCACAAGTAACGGTACTTGTTTTCTAGCACGGCGCCCATCGCATACCATGCCATAAGGTATGCGATGGTATGCGATGCAATGGGATTTTTAATTGAACAACCCTGATGGGTGCTTACAATGTTAAATGCACCCCCATTGTCCACGCCACCCCCACTATCAACGACAACCGGAAGCATGGCGAGCGGCGGCGGTACGCGTCCTCCGACCTTTTCATACCCCCAATATCCACGTCGGCGTGGAGTTGACTTTAGATAGTGTGGCGAGCGCAGCGAGCCACCGAGCTCGAAGCATGGCGAGCGCAGCGAACCCCGCGAGGGGACACGGAATACATGTTAAGTAAACATTGTAAGCACCCATCAGGGTGCTTGTACAATTAAAAACCGCATCGCATGCCGCTATATTGCATGCAATGCGATGCAATGCTCTGCCATGGAAATCGGGGGCGCCATGCTAGGAAACAAGTACCCAAGTAACATCTACCCCACCTGCAGTGCACATGGTTTTGTCCATTTGAGAAGGAATTTGGCAGAAGGAGTGAACCAGAATACACCCCATAGTAATCGCGCTAATTTAATTAGAACTTCAATCTAAATAGAGCATATAAGTGTGTAAGCGTGTATTATAAGTATTCAGTTCAATTATATATTTATTGATCATTAAAGTGAAATGATAAATATATAAATAACCACAACAATACAATAAAACATATACAGTCCAGGTGCTGGCCAGATGAGAATACGCCCACAGAAGTCTGGGATGACATTACCCGTCAGTGACGCATTTCGCTGTCTACCACTCAAACTGTATTTGGAGGGGACAGATTCATCTGCAGTACCATTTCATTGGTAAAGGGAGCCCCACATTCTCCCTAAAGGGAGCCCCACATTCACCCTTACAGAACTGGTAACAAACTAACTAAGCATTACACTTATTACACCGTTTCAAGCGCCAAATGCCAGGTTGTAGAGAACTGACATTATACATTGTTATTCTATGACAGGGTCAGGTATATTCTCACTAATGGCTGCTCAATCCTTTGACTTAGTGCATACCTGAATATTATAATAAAATGCCCCTTGTTATATAAAATATATAATATAATATATTTGCCCCGTGTATTTTAGAAAACACTAAGGGGGAAATTTACCAATATGAAAAACCTAGTTTTTCGTATTGGTTTTTTCCCTACGGTTGCATACGACTGTTTAAGTCGTATGCAACCTCGTGTTCCGGAGGATCAGTTACAAAGCAGTCAGATACGACTGCTTTGTAACCCTCCGATGGTGTAGCCATCCGTATTAGCGGCCGTATATACGGCTGCTAATACGAATTATTTGTAGCAGTCTGCACGGATCAGTCAGATCCGTGCAGGCTGCAATGTGTAAAAAAAAATAGAAAAATTAAATAAATAATAAAAAAAACGGCGTGGGGTCCCCCCCACAGCCGAAACCAGCACCAGGCTGACAGAGCCTGGAGCCGGTAATTAAAAATCAGGGAACCCGACAAATAGGGGCTCCCCGATTTTTAACAACCAGCCCCAGGCTCCAGGTCCGGGGCTGGTTCCCAAAATACGGGGGACAAAATGACTAGGGGTCCCCCGTATTTTAAGAACCAGCCCCAGGCAAAACCAGCCAGCAGGGTAATGCCACAGCCGGGGGGAGACTTTTTATGCAAGTCCCCCCGGCCAAAGCATTAACCCTACCGACCAGTCAGCCTGGCCAGGGGCCCTGGGGGAGTGGGGACCCCCCCAATAAAGGGGTCCCCCCCCTCCAGGACTTACCTGACCAGGCTGAAGCCTGGTGCTGTCCTCGATGCCCCTGGGCGGTGGGCATCGAGCTGATAGAGGTGTAAAAAAAAGAACAAACTATTGTTTTTGACTGTGGCACTACAAGTGCAAGCAAGCCTCCCCAGCAAGCTGGGACTTGGATAACCACAAGTCCCAGCCTGCTGGGCATTAAAGGGCCCGCTGGGTCTTGTAGTGCCACCGTAAAAAAAATAGTTAAATAAAACACACTGACACCCGTTTTAAATAAAAGTTTAATACACACATTATATACATACTGATACTTACCTTTCTTGATCCCGTAGGTAGCCCTGGTCCTGATGTCCTGTGTCGTCCTCCAGGTCCATGTCGGCTGTCTGCGTCGTCCTCCAGGTCCATGTCGACGGTCCGTGTCGTCCTCCAGGTCCATGGCGGTGTCCGGGTCCGAAGAAATCCTCGGCTCCTGATTGGCCTGCTAGGCGGCCAATAGAATTCAGTCTGAGGAGAGGCGCCGAATATGAAACATCTCAGCATCTCTCCTCAGCGCGATGCAGAGACAGCGCAGACAGCGGGGACCGGCGACAGCTTGAAGATTACCTGGATTACGTCGGATCAAGAGAAGACTTCTTCAGCGCAGGACCAGGTGAGTAGGATTTCCTTCCACAGCTCCAACATGGATTTCTTCGGACCCGGACACCGCCATGGACCTGGAGGACGACACGGACCGTCGACATGGACCTGGAGGACGACGCAGACAGCCGACATGGACCTGGAGGACGACACAGGACATCAGGACCAGGGCTACCTACGGGATCAAGAAAGGTAAGTATCAGTATGTATGTAATGTGTGTATTAAACTTGTATTTAAAACGGGTGTCAGTGTGTTTTATTTAACTATTTTTTTTACGGTGGCACTACAAGACCCAGCGGGCCCTTTAATGCCCAGCAGGCTGGGACTTGTGGTTATCCAAGTCCCAGCTTGCTGGGGAGGCTTGCTGGCACTTGTAGTGCCACAGTAAAAAACAATGGTTTTTCTATTTTTTACACCGCTATCAGCTCGATGCCCACCGCCCAGGGGCATCGAGGACAGCACCAGGCTTCAGCCTGGTCAGGTAAGTCCTGGAGGGGGGGGACCCCTTTATTGGGGGGGTCCCCACTCCCCCAGGGCCCCTGGCCAGGCTGACTGGTCGGTAGGGTTAATGCTTTGGCCGGGGGGACTTGCATAAAAAGTCTCCCCCCGGCTGTGGCATTACCCTGCTGGCTGGTTTTGCCTGGGGCTGGTTCTTAAAATACGGGGGACCCCTAGTCATTTTGTCCCCCGTATTTTGGGAACCAGCCCCGGACCTGGAGCCTGGGGCTGGTTGTTAAAAATCGGGGATCCCCTATTTGTCGGGTTCCCTGATTTTTAATTACCGGCTCCAGGCTCTGTCAGCCTGGTGCTGGTTTCGGCTGTGGGGGGGACCCCACGCCGTTTTTTTTATTATTTATTTAATTTTTCTATTTTTTTTTACACTGAAGCCTGCACGGATCTGACTGATCCGTGCAGGCTAAAACGCAAATAGAACAGGAAAATGGTGTTCTATTTTCCTGTCGTATTTGCGTGGGTGTTTTACACCACTAAGCAGCCGTATTATCAGTACGGCTGCTTAGTAAATCAGAAACCACCATTCTTTTGAATGGTGATTTCTGTCGTATCCTATCGATGGTGTAGGGCATTCGTATTTGTAACTACAAATACGAATGTTCCATCTTTAGGACTACGAATTGTTGTATTTTTGGGATTGTAAATCCCGAAAATACAAATTCGTAAAAAAAAAGTGTATTTCTCCCTACGAATACACCTTTTTTCTACGAATCCATTTCGGTAAATGTCCCCCTAACTTACTACTTACGTGCGTCCTTGTTTCTGTACTTTGCTGTATTTTATTACAATATCTGTCAATAAACATTTAAAGTCCTTGGGAAAAAAAAAACCTTAAAAAACTGTTTCCATACGCGGCGGAACCATCCGGCGCCTGCTGCGATATCATTTATTTTTGTTTGAAAATGTGCTGCTGAAATTTTGCACAAATGTTACCAACATTATGAGTTTAATTGAATTTTGATGAATAATTTTCAATGTTTTTCCATCTGTTAGTTATAATGAGCATGTAAGCATTGTGACTAAACAAATAATTAAGATCTACATGTTAAACATAACAGTAACGATGTAGTACGTTCGCTCCCAGCATCCACTGTAGCAATTACGGCACGTAAGTATAGAGAAGACACAATGTCAGCGCGTCTCTGTCAGTCAGGCTGATGGAGAGGCAGCCGCCCAGATAAAGGAGGACAGGAAATAAATATTTTACTAATTGTTTACCAGAACAGATTTCCTGACATGAGGACTTGATTTTAATTACTGTGTAAAGTGGGTAGAAAATACATCACTCACTGAATTTTTCACCTACTATCTATAGTATAGGCTGTATCACACATTTATATAATATAAATGAGTGGTCAGGAAAAGGCAAAACATCCAGTAATAAATACACAAACATAATAGAACTGCATTTTCTAAGCTCACATTCTCCCACCTCATGTGATGGCTTCTGTCTCTTCTTCCTGGTAGCTGCTCTCTGGTCCAGTGCACTGATTGAGGACTCAGATCCACACATAAATTCTCAAAATTGTTCCTTCACCTTCACACATAGCCTAAACCCCGGTAAGCAGTCAATGGACTTCATAGGAGAATCTAGGGGTGGTCCGGTGGTGCACCGGACCACCCATTTTGTAGCTGAGGGATGGGGCTTTCCAACGAGCCCAGCCCCGTGTCTCTAGCCCCCTGGGAACCGGAGATACTGCCAGGCAAATCTGGAACGTTTTCCCTATAGAATAACATGGGACCCACTAATTCCGACCCCCACCCAGTTCAAAGGCTGCCAGTTCCCCCTCCGGCATCACTGAAGCTCGAGGTTGATCTCAGTCGAACCCAAATCGCTGGGCCTTCAATCTGATACCAGGATGGATCCATATGGGTTATTTGGTTCTTTGAGGGCAGATTTCTCTGGAACCAAACAGCCCAGTTTCACGGGACCAAAATCATTTCAGCCAACTCAAAAGTTCTTCAATGTGATACTGGTCTCATGTAAATGGGTCAGTTGGTTCCGAAGATACAGTATAGCTGGTTGGTTAAAGGGGGGTAGGGAGAGGGGAGTGGTTGTCTCTCCCCCTCACACCAGAAAATGCAGGGACTAGGCTGGTGTATAAGTGGTTAGCCTGGGAATGTCCCTGCATGATCCTGGGACCATATTCCTGGGTAAATCTGCATTTTCTGTTGTGAAAGGGGTATTATTTCAAACAGCCGTGACCTGCAGTGCTCTGAATACAGCCGGGCAGCCCCCTGCTCTCTGCCCAGCTGTCAATGACTGTCACCCCTGCAGTTTCCACTCCAATTCTTCTCCCTACTTTCACCTCAGCCCCCCCCCTTATGTGGTGCCGGCGCCCAGCATACTCTCCCGATGTCACGCACAACAACAGCGCGCACAATATTTCAAATGTCCACTCGGCTAGAGTGGTAGCCAACCCTAGCCCTCGAGAGCTACCAACAGTTCACATTTTCCAGACAACCTAGCTGCTGCACAGCTGCACTCATTAATCACTGACACATTTTAAGAGATACACAGGTGGAGCTAATTAGCTCACTTGTGATTCTGTGAGGAGACCTGCAAAACATGCACTGTTGGTAGCTCTCGAGGACTAGGGTTGGCTACCCCAGGTCTAAAGTGTAATACCACACCCCTTTTTGTGATGTCACGCCTCCTTTCCATGAGGCCACGCCCCCTTTTTGCCACGCGGCTATGCCGCTCAAAGGTCCCCCTTCTATTATGTGTAGATCTGGGACCATCCATTACCATAATTCTAGATTCGCCTATGATGGACTGTCAAAAACACAGGAGATCGGGGACTTATCCCTCATCCTAAGTGTTTTTGACCGACTGCGGGTTAATTTTCGGCCGATAGGAACATCTGCTAATTGGATACCATGATAATGACCACCGGGGATAATAGTATAGTGACTATTGTGGTTTACACTGCACTGAAGATGGAAATGTTAAATTGTAACTCTGCCCCTATTTACTATACAGACTGCCCCAATGTCCCCTTTACTATTTCCTCTCCCCACTTCTGTTTCTCTGTTCTCTCCCGCCTATGGAGAGAGGAACCAAGAGGATGGGGGCCCCAGACTTTTTTATTTGTTCTGGGTCCCACAATTTCGGAGGGCAGCCCTGCCTAGTCCTACCATATATTACGCAATGTATCATATTGTGTGGGATTATCATTAGTAAAACATTTCCAGCTACGTTGTACAAATTACAGCAATGAGGTATAGCAGTGCGCAGGACAGCTGACAGCACGTTATATAGGAAACTTTTATATAACATTTGGGAAACGTTAGCGTAAAGCCAGCGATAGCAGCCCAGTGAAACGCATTAGAAATTGATGCGACTGTAAAAAGAAAATGTAAATTCCAGAAATGTGAAGTTGCAGATTGGCCGCAGTTCTGATGAGATGCTGAAACTTTTACAGATATTTTTGTGAATAATATTAGTACGGCTTTAATACAAAGCAATTTCCATTTTGGTTTTAGCAGCCCATTATTATATTATGTAATATCTGCTTCAGCTTGCAGGATGTTGCAGAGAATAATCAGCGTTTCCGAGGACGCCTGTACAGTGTGTATGTGCGGTATCCTCGCCGTCATTGGGCCTCATTCAACGCCTGAGTTATTTATGACATCCAGAAAACGTCCAGTTTTACCCACAAACGCCATCAAGCTAAGGCGGCTTTGCGTTTATCGACCTCGGGCATGCTATATGAGTACGGAATGGATGCGCAATTATCGATCGAAGCTGAATTAGGCACATTATCTAGTGCAGGTTAGAAATGAGAGCAAATATGAAATGTGGCAATTGTTGGGGGGCAGCACCCCCCCTTCTGTCATGACAAGTGTATCAGTATGTACTGTACACGGGATCATCTCCCACTTGTATTTGCCTGAGGTTAAACACACGTGATATTGATCGGACACAGGAGTTTTTTAAAAATTAAACAAGGGAATATGCTAAGTACCCATGATCCCATGGTGCCCCCTTAGAGGGGACAGACGCTGGAGGTGACGCTGGAGGTGACGCTAGAGGTGACGCTAGAGGTGAATAATTTGCATCCATAAACATCCCTTGCATGAGATTGGAAAGGCCGAGGACCGAGGTGGGGGGAGAATCTTCTAAAAGCCAAAGTGGGGTGTTCCCTTATCATCTGCACAGATAATAAAAGGTGTGCTAAATCAAATGTGTGGGGAGAGGGCCCTTCTTGTGTTATGGTTTCGGGAGTGAACCCGCAGCCGGGACTGCTGTTTAGAACAGCCACAGCGAGACCCTACTCTGCCTCTGTTGACCCCCAAAGTTAGGTGACCAGCTCCTGCTAGAACTAGGCTTCGCCTGTAGCCGCCACGTTTGGAAGGGCGAGTTAAGCCCGCCCTAACTCCGGTGCAGCCAGGAGTTATGGTGGTACAAGGAGCTGGGACCTCCAAAGGGTACGGTCAAAAGGAGATCTGGCTAAGGGGCTAACTAACAGTTTAACAGAAAAATGGCAACTTGCCAGCTAACTACGCCGCTAAGCGCCAGCGACCTAGTCACCAATCACCAGCGACCGAGTCGCATACACAATAATAAACACCACGCAAAAGGCACACCACTAACGAGACGGACTAAACACAGAACACAGAACCAGGTGCCGGTAAGGCGACACCCACACAAGCAACTGAAATACCAGCGGACCGCTGGAGGTACTTCTCAGTGACTACTGAGGAGAATATAAGCAACAACAAACCAAATGCCCAGGGATGGGCCAAGGATATAAGAACCAGAACCAGCCCCTAAAAGGGGGTACTCACGGAGACCAGGAATCAGCGGGCAGAACGGAACCACTGCTGGGAACTCCAAGATGGCGATTCCCAGGGACCAGATAGGAAGGACAGGCAGGTGAAACCACTATGACAAGGGCTATCACCGGCGGGGCTGTGAGGGATAGGGAGCCCTTAAATAGGAAGTGGGCGTCCATCCCCACCTCCATTGCCCAATAAGGGACTGGATGCGCTGGTCTGCTCTGTTGCCGGCCTCATTGCGCCGGCGACGGCGTCCGTTGCTAGGCAACGGCGACGCCGAATGCTGCTGCCGGGTGCCGGGTCCTGCAGGCTTCCGGCCAACCCCGGGCGTGACGTCGCGGGGGACGGGAGCTGCGCCCGGCCGTAGCGTCTCCTGGCGTCCCTGGTTGCCAAGCAACCGGACGGCGTGACGTCGGGACGTGCGGCCGGGACGCGTCGCAGAGCCCCTCTACACGCCGCCGGCGCTCGGCGCCTAACAGTACCCCCCCCTCGAGGAAGGGTTAACAAACCCTTATAACCAGCCTTATGGTGAAAATTCCGGAAGAATTCTGCTTTCAATTTGGGAGCATGCAAGTCTCTGTCAGCGACCCAGGATCTTTCCTCTGGTCCGTAGCCCTTCCAATGGATGAGGAAACGTATAGAGCCGCGAGATCTTTTGCAATCCAAAATTTTCTCCACCAGGAATTCAGAATGCCCTTGGACATCCACTGGAGATCTCCTCTGCGGTATCCTTCGCGGAAATTTTTTGGAAAAGATGGCCGGCTTAAGGAGGGAAGAGTGGAACGTATTGGCGATTTTAAGAGACCTGGGAATTTGTAACCGAAAGGCCACCGGATTGACCTTTTTTAAGATGACATACGGACCAATAAACTTTGGCCCAAACTTGGCAGACGGCTGTCGAAGTTTAATGTTTCGGGTTGACAACCAGACTCTATCGCCCACCTTGAAGTTACAAGGCCGCCTTGAACGGTCTGAAAAGACCTTTTCACGAAATATAGCACCCTTGAGCGCTAAATGAACTTGCTTCCAGATCTCTCTAAGCCGAGCCGTCGTGGAAGATCTGATTACCGAGGTTTCTGGACCGAGGGCATTGGCCTTGGGGTGAACTCCATAGATGGCAAAAAAGGAAGACGTCTTAGTAGCAGAGTGATGAGCATTGTTATATGCAAACTCGGCGATAGGCAGAAAATCTGCCCAATCATTTTGTGTCTTGGAAACAAACAAGCGTAAATACTGCTTTAAGGATTGATTGAGCCGCTCAGTCTGGCCATTCGATTGGGGATGGTAAGCTGAAGTCAGACTAAGCTTAATTTTAAGTGCTGCACAAAAGAGCTTCCAGAAGCGTGCAATGAATTGGGGACCCCGGTCCGATACAATGTCGGAGGGCAGCCCATGGAGTCTGAAGATGTGAAGTAAGAACAAATTGGCTAAACCATTGGCTGTTGGTAATTGCGGTAATGGAACAAAATGAGCCATTTTACTAAAACGGTCAATAACCACCCAGATGACCTGGAACCCGTGGGACATGGGTAGGTCTACCACAAAATCCATGGCAATATGAGACCATGGCCTGGATGGAATTGCCAATGGCATTAATTGCCCTGCCGGAGCAATCCTGGGAACTTTATGTCTGGCACACTCGGGGCAAGACAAGACGAAGTCCTTAGCATCTGTGGAGATGTCGGGCCACCAGACACTACGCGAAAGGAGTTGCAACGTCTTTTTAACACCCGGATGTCCCGCAATTCTACTTTCATGGAATTCAGCCAATACCTCTTTTCTCAAGGCCTGTGGAACAAACAGGCGCCCGACGGGTTTTTGACTGGGCGCTTCCTCCTGAGCTTGGAGAAGCAAGTCTTTAAGCGTCTGTGTAAGACCGGAATGAATTACGGAGGGTGGAAGAATGGGTACCGAAGGAACCCGTATCTCCTGCCTGGGCAAAAAACTGCGGGAGAGGGCATCCGCTCGGACATTCTTGGGTCCTGGTCTATAAGAGATGATAAAATTAAAGCGCGTAAAAAATAACGCCCACCTAGCCTGACGGGCATTTAAACGTTTGGCAGATTCGAGATATTGCAGGTTTTTGTGGTCGGTAATCACCAGTATCTGGTGGCTTGCCCCCTCCAACCAGTGTCTCCACTCCTCGAAGGCCCACTTGATGGCCAGCAACTCCCGATTACCCACATCGTAGTTAGCCTCTGCCGAAGAAAATTTTCTGGACATGTAGGCACATGGGAAAAGAAACGAGGAATTGGAATCCCTCTGCGATAGAACAGCTCCTGCCCCTACTTCTGAGGCATCTACCTCAACAACGAAGGGTTGCTCCGGATCAGGATGCCTAAGAATTGGAGCTGTAGAGAAAGCTTGTTTAAGTGCCTCAAAGGCCCACTCAGTTTGTGGAGACCAGTTGGTAGGATCAGCTCCCTTCTTGGTAAGGGCCACGATGGGGGCGACCACATCAGAAAAGGACCGAATAAACCGTCTATAATAATTGGCGAACCCTAAAAATCTCTGGATGGCTTTGAGATTAGAGGGTCGCACCCACTCTAAGACTGCCTGCAATTTTTTTGGTTCCATGCGAAAACCGTCAGTAGAAATGACATATCCAAGAAAAGATACCTCGGGGACTTCGAATTCGCATTTCTCCAGTTTGGCGAAGAGATTGTTTTCGCGGAGCTTTTGCAGGACTTGTCGCACCTGAAAACGATGTTCTTCTAGGGTACTGGAATAAATCATAATGTCATCTAGGTAGACAACTGCGAACTTCCCCAGAAAGTCCCTGAGGACATCATTAATAAAGTCTTGAAAGACAGCCGGTGCATTAGATAACCCGAAGGGCATCACCAGGTATTCATAATGTCCTGTTTGGGTACTGAAGGCTGTCTTCCATTCGTCCCCGGCTCTTATGCGTATAAGATTATACGCTCCCCGGAGATCAATTTTGGAGAAGATCTTTGCCGAACGTAACTGGTCAAATAAGACCGAAATTAATGGGAGCGGGTATGTATTCTTGATCGTAATTTTGTTAAGAGCCCTGTAATCTATACAGGGCCTAAGGGATCCATCCTTTTTGGACACAAAAAAAAACCATGCGCTCAAAGGGGATTTAGATGGTCTGATAAACCCCTTGGCCAAATTCTCCTGAATGTACTCATTCATGGAACGGGTCTCAGGACCGGACAGGGAATAGAGTCTGGCCTTAGGGTATTGAACCTCCGGCATTAGCTCAATGGCACAGTCATATGGACGGTGAGGTGGTAACACGTCCGCCTGACCCTTGGAAAACACGTCGGCAAAGTCTGAGTAACTGGCAGGAATTCCTTCCAGAGAGACGGCTGCCAACTGAATAGGACATTTTATGCAAGACCCAGAACACTGATCACTCCAACGAGTGATCTCTCCAACCTGCCAATCAATCTGAGGATTGTGGTTCTTAAGCCAGGGATATCCTAAAACAACTGGCACCGAGGAGCAGGAGGTTAAATAAAAAGAGATCATCTCCTCATGCAAGATCCCTACTCGAAATAATAACGGAGGTGTCTGACACGTGATAATACCACTGGGAAGAGGATCCCCATCCAGCCCTCGCATGATAAGCTTTTTATCCAGGTCAAACTTAGGAATACCCAACCTACTGGCAAAAGAGACATCCAAAAAATTCCCAGCTGCCCCGCTATCGATGAAGGCGGAAACAGGGGTCTCAGTCTCGTCTACCTTGATACTGGCCGGTACTAGTAGTGCGTTACGAGAGGAAATAAGCTGAAGACCAAGGTGAACCCCCTCACAATTCACTTGGTCCGTGCGTTTCCCGACTTATTCGGGCAAGTGCGCACCACATGACCCGGGACGTGCGGCCGGGACGCGTCGCAGAGCCCCTCTACACGCCGCCGGCGCTCGGCGCCTAACAGTACCCCCCCCTCGAGGAAGGGTTAACAAACCCTTATAACCAGCCTTATGGTGAAAATTCCGGAAGAATTCTGCTTTCAATTTGGGAGCATGCAAGTCTCTGTCAGCGACCCAGGATCTTTCCTCTGGTCCGTAGCCCTTCCAATGGATGAGGAAACGTATAGAGCCGCGAGATCTTTTGCAATCCAAAATTTTCTCCACCAGGAATTCAGAATGCCCTTGGACATCCACTGGAGATCTCCTCTGCGGTATCCTTCGCGGAAATTTTTTGGAAAAGATGGCCGGCTTAAGGAGGGAAGAGTGGAACGTATTGGCGATTTTAAGAGACCTGGGAATTTGTAACCGAAAGGCCACCGGATTGACCTTTTTTAAGATGACATACGGACCAATAAACTTTGGCCCAAACTTGGCAGACGGCTGTCGAAGTTTAATGTTTCGGGTTGACAACCAGACTCTATCGCCCACCTTGAAGTTACAAGGCCGCCTTGAACGGTCTGAAAAGACCTTTTCACGAAATATAGCACCCTTGAGCGCTAAATGAACTTGCTTCCAGATCTCTCTAAGCCGAGCCGTCGTGGAAGATCTGATTACCGAGGTTTCTGGACCGAGGGCATTGGCCTTGGGGTGAACTCCATAGATGGCAAAAAAGGAAGACGTCTTAGTAGCAGAGTGATGAGCATTGTTATATGCAAACTCGGCGATAGGCAGAAAATCTGCCCAATCATTTTGTGTCTTGGAAACAAACAAGCGTAAATACTGCTTTAAGGATTGATTGAGCCGCTCAGTCTGGCCATTCGATTGGGGATGGTAAGCTGAAGTCAGACTAAGCTTAATTTTAAGTGCTGCACAAAAGAGCTTCCAGAAGCGTGCAATGAATTGGGGACCCCGGTCCGATACAATGTCGGAGGGCAGCCCATGGAGTCTGAAGATGTGAAGTAAGAACAAATTGGCTAAACCATTGGCTGTTGGTAATTGCGGTAATGGAACAAAATGAGCCATTTTACTAAAACGGTCAATAACCACCCAGATGACCTGGAACCCGTGGGACATGGGTAGGTCTACCACAAAATCCATGGCAATATGAGACCATGGCCTGGATGGAATTGCCAATGGCATTAATTGCCCTGCCGGAGCAATCCTGGGAACTTTATGTCTGGCACACTCGGGGCAAGACAAGACGAAGTCCTTAGCATCTGTGGAGATGTCGGGCCACCAGACACTACGCGAAAGGAGTTGCAACGTCTTTTTAACACCCGGATGTCCCGCAATTCTACTTTCATGGAATTCAGCCAATACCTCTTTTCTCAAGGCCTGTGGAACAAACAGGCGCCCGACGGGTTTTTGACTGGGCGCTTCCTCCTGAGCTTGGAGAAGCAAGTCTTTAAGCGTCTGTGTAAGACCGGAATGAATTACGGAGGGTGGAAGAATGGGTACCGAAGGAACCCGTATCTCCTGCCTGGGCAAAAAACTGCGGGAGAGGGCATCCGCTCGGACATTCTTGGGTCCTGGTCTATAAGAGATGATAAAATTAAAGCGCGTAAAAAATAACGCCCACCTAGCCTGACGGGCATTTAAACGTTTGGCAGATTCGAGATATTGCAGGTTTTTGTGGTCGGTAATCACCAGTATCTGGTGGCTTGCCCCCTCCAACCAGTGTCTCCACTCCTCGAAGGCCCACTTGATGGCCAGCAACTCCCGATTACCCACATCGTAGTTAGCCTCTGCCGAAGAAAATTTTCTGGACATGTAGGCACATGGGAAAAGAAACGAGGAATTGGAATCCCTCTGCGATAGAACAGCTCCTGCCCCTACTTCTGAGGCATCTACCTCAACAACGAAGGGTTGCTCCGGATCAGGATGCCTAAGAATTGGAGCTGTAGAGAAAGCTTGTTTAAGTGCCTCAAAGGCCCACTCAGTTTGTGGAGACCAGTTGGTAGGATCAGCTCCCTTCTTGGTAAGGGCCACGATGGGGGCGACCACATCAGAAAAGGACCGAATAAACCGTCTATAATAATTGGCGAACCCTAAAAATCTCTGGATGGCTTTGAGATTAGAGGGTCGCACCCACTCTAAGACTGCCTGCAATTTTTTTGGTTCCATGCGAAAACCGTCAGTAGAAATGACATATCCAAGAAAAGATACCTCGGGGACTTCGAATTCGCATTTCTCCAGTTTGGCGAAGAGATTGTTTTCGCGGAGCTTTTGCAGGACTTGTCGCACCTGAAAACGATGTTCTTCTAGGGTACTGGAATAAATCATAATGTCATCTAGGTAGACAACTGCGAACTTCCCCAGAAAGTCCCTGAGGACATCATTAATAAAGTCTTGAAAGACAGCCGGTGCATTAGATAACCCGAAGGGCATCACCAGGTATTCATAATGTCCTGTTTGGGTACTGAAGGCTGTCTTCCATTCGTCCCCGGCTCTTATGCGTATAAGATTATACGCTCCCCGGAGATCAATTTTGGAGAAGATCTTTGCCGAACGTAACTGGTCAAATAAGACCGAAATTAATGGGAGCGGGTATGTATTCTTGATCGTAATTTTGTTAAGAGCCCTGTAATCTATACAGGGCCTAAGGGATCCATCCTTTTTGGACACAAAAAAAAACCATGCGCTCAAAGGGGATTTAGATGGTCTGATAAACCCCTTGGCCAAATTCTCCTGAATGTACTCATTCATGGAACGGGTCTCAGGACCGGACAGGGAATAGAGTCTGGCCTTAGGGTATTGAACCTCCGGCATTAGCTCAATGGCACAGTCATATGGACGGTGAGGTGGTAACACGTCCGCCTGACCCTTGGAAAACACGTCGGCAAAGTCTGAGTAACTGGCAGGAATTCCTTCCAGAGAGACGGCTGCCAACTGAATAGGACATTTTATGCAAGACCCAGAACACTGATCACTCCAACGAGTGATCTCTCCAACCTGCCAATCAATCTGAGGATTGTGGTTCTTAAGCCAGGGATATCCTAAAACAACTGGCACCGAGGAGCAGGAGGTTAAATAAAAAGAGATCATCTCCTCATGCAAGATCCCTACTCGAAATAATAACGGAGGTGTCTGACACGTGATAATACCACTGGGAAGAGGATCCCCATCCAGCCCTCGCATGATAAGCTTTTTATCCAGGTCAAACTTAGGAATACCCAACCTACTGGCAAAAGAGACATCCAAAAAATTCCCAGCTGCCCCGCTATCGATGAAGGCGGAAACAGGGGTCTCAGTCTCGTCTACCTTGATACTGGCCGGTACTAGTAGTGCGTTACGAGAGGAAATAAGCTGAAGACCAAGGTGAACCCCCTCACAATTCACTTGGTCCGTGCGTTTCCCGACTTATTCGGGCAAGTGCGCACCACATGACCCTTACTGCCACAATAGAGACAAAGACCCGCGGACATCCTACGGGCTCTCTCGTCAGGAGTAATCCTAAAAGCCCCCAACTGCATGGGTTCTTCTTCCTCCTCGGACAGGATGTAACCAATCGAGGTAGGTCGAAGCACGGAGCCTCTCTCGGACTTCCGCTCGCGGAGCCGACGATCAATTTTTATAGAAAGTTCCATAAGTTTGTCTAAAGTCTCCGGTGCAGGGTATTGGATGAGGCTATCCTTGATTGCCTCTGCTAACCCCTGCCGAAACTGACTGCGTAAGGCCGGGTCGTTCCAACCACAGTCGTTGGACCAACGGCGGAACTCCGTGCAGTATGCCTCTGCCGGATTCCTACCCTGTTTTAAGGCCCGTAAATGACTTTCGGCTGAGGCCTCTCTATCGGGATCGTCATACAATAATCCTAGTGATTTAAAGAAGGCGTCAAGTGACCGGAGTGCTGGATCGTCCGATTTGAGGCCAAAGGCCCAGGTTTGGGGATCCCCCTGGAGTAAGGAGATTACTAACCCTATTTGCTGTTGCTCGGACCCAGAGCACCCGGGCTTCAGACGGAAGTATAGTTTACAACTTTCTCGGAAGTTGTAAAAATCTTTACGATTACCGGAAAATCGGTCCGGGAGGTTCATCTTAGGCTCGGGGGTCACAGCTGAGGGAGCTCGGGACACCTCCTCCTGGGATTTCACACGTAAGGACAAATCTTGTACCATCTGGGTAAGGTTTTGTAGTTGGTTGGCAAAAGCCTGAGCTGGATTGGGCGTAGTAGGGTTCATAGTAAGTCCTACCAAAATTAACCCCTGACACACTGTACACCCTTCCTGGTTTTAGTATGGCCGGTGATAATGTTATGGTTTCGGGAGTGAACCCGCAGCCGGGACTGCTGTTTAGAACAGCCACAGCGAGACCCTACTCTGCCTCTGTTGACCCCCAAAGTTAGGTGACCAGCTCCTGCTAGAACTAGGCTTCGCCTGTAGCCGCCACGTTTGGAAGGGCGAGTTAAGCCCGCCCTAACTCCGGTGCAGCCAGGAGTTATGGTGGTACAAGGAGCTGGGACCTCCAAAGGGTACGGTCAAAAGGAGATCTGGCTAAGGGGCTAACTAACAGTTTAACAGAAAAATGGCAACTTGCCAGCTAACTACGCCGCTAAGCGCCAGCGACCTAGTCACCAATCACCAGCGACCGAGTCGCATACACAATAATAAACACCACGCAAAAGGCACACCACTAACGAGACGGACTAAACACAGAACACAGAACCAGGTGCCGGTAAGGCGACACCCACACAAGCAACTGAAATACCAGCGGACCGCTGGAGGTACTTCTCAGTGACTACTGAGGAGAATATAAGCAACAACAAACCAAATGCCCAGGGATGGGCCAAGGATATAAGAACCAGAACCAGCCCCTAAAAGGGGGTACTCACGGAGACCAGGAATCAGCGGGCAGAACGGAACCACTGCTGGGAACTCCAAGATGGCGATTCCCAGGGACCAGATAGGAAGGACAGGCAGGTGAAACCACTATGACAAGGGCTATCACCGGCGGGGCTGTGAGGGATAGGGAGCCCTTAAATAGGAAGTGGGCGTCCATCCCCACCTCCATTGCCCAATAAGGGACTGGATGCGCTGGTCTGCTCTGTTGCCGGCCTCATTGCGCCGGCGACGGCGTCCGTTGCTAGGCAACGGCGACGCCGAATGCTGCTGCCGGGTGCCGGGTCCTGCAGGCTTCCGGCCAACCCCGGGCGTGACGTCGCGGGGGACGGGAGCTGCGCCCGGCCGTAGCGTCTCCTGGCGTCCCTGGTTGCCAAGCAACCGGACGGCGTGACGTCGGGACGTGCGGCCGGGACGCGTCGCAGAGCCCCTCTACGCGCCGCCGGCGCTCGGCGCCTAACATCTTGTGAGCGCCCACAAACATAGGGCCTAATTCAGACCCACTAGCATACACCTACTGTGGGTAAGTGATGCGTGCCGCCCCGGTACATGACTTTTCTAACTTTTCTTTCCGTGCTAGTCACCAAAAAGGGGACGGGCATTGATGTCATGTGATGCCAAGAAGGCATCGGCCTACCTGCATTCCAAGGAGAACTCCCTGCATTTTCATGAGGACGATCGTAAAGCACTGAGCCCCCGATCTGGTCCGGTGTTCGACCCCACCCACCCCCTCCTCTACCCGTGCGGACGTCTCAGCGACTTGTGTGATACTCGCCGAAGGTGTTCGCACAGGGAGTCTGTACATGCTCAAATCCACACATGCACCATCGGAACGGGGGCTGAATTTTCCCTCTTCCGAATTAACCTGAATTAGGCTCCTTGGTCTTGTCCCAGCACCTTCTTCCTTTGCAATATTTGAATAGAAATCCAGCAGTGTCCGATGTCAGTAACATGTCAGTAACATGTCAGTAACAGCTGTTCCCTTCATAGTATCAGTACACAAAGATTAACCCCCAATATGGGGAGAAGCCCAAATCGCCATAATCCTCTATAAATAGTCATAATGAACCATGCAGAATCGGGTCGTACAGTCTCCTCCGCCGCACCTGAGTCCGCTCCCAGCATTTGTCTGCTTTCACGTTTCCTTGGGGTATACTTACATTGATGGAGATCCAACTCTTGGTTCGCTGTATATATTATATTCCGCGTGGCAAGTGTTGGGAACTTTTTGTGACATGTATAGTTTTGCATAGTTTCAGAAATCCCATTTTGTTTTGGATTTCCGCCATTATTGCATTTCAAATCATTTCTGTAGGGCAACATTTGGAAATATTTAAAGAAATGATCGAGCGCTGCCTATTGTGCGTCTGACACATAATGTCATTCTACCATAAGTGAGATCGCCGTATTTCATTGTGCAGAGATTGATTTAATGGGGAAAGAATGCATTCGACGTAAAATATGTTTCTGCAGATAAGGATAGGATAAAGACACCCGGCGATATATTAGCAAGGGGCGACAAACTCTCCGCTAAATCATTGCTTCTGAAAGAAAAATTCCTGGAATAGCGTAAAAAAGAAATTGAACGTCTATTTTATTGTGATCAAGGAGCCTTTGCGGTGGGATCTCGGGCACTTTTATACTAATAATAAATAGGGACTTTAGAGGGATTATTATTACAGTCACTTACTGACAATGAGATATAACCCCCATAGCGTTTGCTGAAGGGGTAATGGGCCTAATTCAGTTTGTGACGCAGATCAGCTATTTTTAGCAAATATGGCCCTTATTCACATTGACACGTTCGCATGCGAATTCGCATGTATCACCCAACTTCTCCCATTGCGCATGTGCAAACTGCGAAATTCCTATTCGCAAGCAATCTTCCAAGCGGTTTCTGTCGTCCGAGCGAAGGTTTAGCCAGTAGGCGTGATGTGGGCGTTTGTATGGGCGCGTCCAGTATAATGAGCAAAACTGGGCATACACATGGGCGTACACGTGGGCGTTCACTTCGAGTGGTGGGTTTGCTTTCGCGTGACTGCAACAGGGATTGTTCCCACACAAACTCCAAAACTTTCGCAAGCTCAAAGCAGGTTTTCAGTTTCGCACACCATACTTCTTGTGAACTGCTCATTCGTACGCTTAAAACACAGTAGCGAAATGTGGAACTCATTAGCACCTGAACACCATTGTGACCAATTATTGGTTGATTGTGACAATCATTTAACTCTGCTCCACTTCAGTTTGCATCACAAAACCAAACAAGTGTTAGCAGACACATTTAAATTATTATGGTAAGGTGAATTGTATGCCCAAAGCATGGCGAGTGCAGTGAGTCATGTGAGGGGACGCAGGGCACTTAGACGATCTCCATGTTGACTTTTGACATTCGGGACAAAAATGTGAAAAACCTTTTGAATGTTGACCTTCCCATTGTCGACCTCCAATGCTGTCGATCTTAGCTATATCGACCTATTCCAGGTGTCAACCTGAGCCATGTTGACATTCAGTGGTCGACTTAATGTATTGAGCTGACTATACTGTTGCAGGCAGGAGCTACCTCAGTCATGTGATCTCTCCACAGCGCTCTGAAGTGCTCGCATTCCAAGCATCTCCCAATCGCACCACAGGGTGGGGCCTGTCATCCTGGGTGGGGTACCCGTGTGCTGGGCGGGGTTCCCTTGTGCTGGGCAGGGTTCCGTGTGCTGGGCAGGGTTCCCGTGTGCTGGGCGGGGTTCCCTTGTGCTGGGCGGGGTTGCTGTGTGCTGGGCAGGGTTCCCGTGTGCTGGGTGGGGTTCCCTTGTGCTGGGCGGGGTTGCTCTGTGCTGGGCGGGGTTCCCTTGTGCTGGGCAGGGTTGCTCTGTGCTGGGCGGGGTTCCCTTGTGCTGGGCAGGGTTGCTCTGTGCTGGGCAGGGTTCCCGTGTGCTGGGCGGGGTTCCCATGTGCTGGGCGGGGTTCCCTTGTGCTGGACGGGGTTGCTCTGTGCTGGGCGGGGTTCCCGTGTGCTGGGCGGGGTTCCCTTGTGCTTGGCGGGCTTGCTCTGTACTGGGTGGGGTTCCCGTTTACTGGGCGGGGTTGCTCTGTGCTGGGTGGGGTTGCTCTGTGCTGGGCAGGGTTGCCCTGTGGCTCTGAGGGGCCCGTCATGCTGGGCAGTGTTTCCCGTGTGCTGGGCGGGGTTCCCTTGTGCTGGGCGGGGTTGCTCTGTGCTGGGTGGGGTTCCCGTGTGCTGGGCGGGGTTTCCTTGTGCTGGGCGGGGTTGCTTTGTGCTGGGCGGGGTTCCCGTGTACTGGGCGGGGTTGCTCTGTGCTGGGAGGGGTTGCCCTGTGCTTGGCGGGGTTGCTCTGTACTTGGTGGGGTTCCCATGTACTGGGCGGGGTTGCTCTGTGCTGGGTGGGGTTGCTCTGTGCTGGGCGGGGTTGCCCTGTGCTGGGAGGGGCCCATCATGCTGGGCGAGGTTTCCCTGTGCTTGGTTAGGTTTCCCTGGGAGCTGTAGTTTTGCAATTTTTCCACACAACTGCCCCCCAACGTGACTGAGCAGCCAGATTCCTACTTTATAATTCCAGATGTTGGGATTGTTTTTGTCAAACTAAAACTTCAAATTCACATTTTGGTTTTTAAATCACACTTTATAGCATGATCTGACCCCGATGGAGGCGACTGAATAGGTTAAAGGTTTTGACGCTGCAGAATTGGTCCGGATCAGTCCAATTTTTTAACTCGCTCAAAGAGTCGCAGCGTTTTTAATTACATAATTAGCGCTCGCATTATGGAGCAGGTCGAGCAGTGAATCAGAGCGATTGAGTCGCCCAGTGTGTATGGCCGGGCAATGAGCGGTGAGCGCTGCTGCGCGCTCCCGCAACATCGCCGGGAAAGTCGTTCATCTGCTGGTTATACCAGCAGATGAGCAGCTTTCACGACGGCTTTGCATAGCGCCCCGCTATGCAACGCCGCCCTCCCCCCCCCCCCCCCCCTCCGTTGGTGCCGGGCAGGGGGAAAGCTGCTCAGTGTGTATGGACCTTTAAATAAGCTCTCCGTGAATATCCCTCCTCTCTATGTATATATATATATATATAGAGAGAGGGCGGGATGTATCAATATTCACTTTTCTGTAGTGAAGTGGACTCCGTTTTTTCGCGCTTTTTTCGCGCTTGTTTTGCGATGATTTTCGCGTTATTTACGATGATTTTATGCATATCTTTGGTCCGCGCTAATGTGGACCTCTCCCGAAATCTTTTCGTTTTTTTTTTTTTTTTGTGCGCATGCGCAGATGCGTCCTGCTGCTGGCTGGGTTTCCCCGGCTCGCAGCGCTCAGCTTGACTTGCTGACGAACTGCAGTTGTGACAGTTCAATTATTAAAGTAATGTATTTTTACAGTGTGTTATTTACCTTATGAAAACAGGTTGTGCTGTGGGATGTATTTTACTTGTTGTATGGGAGGCAAGATTGGTTCTTTTTTGGAAGGTGTGAGGCACAGATCATCAGGGCTAGGCAAGAGGCAGTGAGGTGTGAGGCACACTGCCTCTTGCCTAGCCCTGATGATCTGTGCCTCACACCTTCCAAAAAAGAACCAATCTTGCCTCCCATACAACAAGTAAAATACATCCCACAGCACAACCTGTTTTCATAAGGTAAATAACACACTGTAAAAATACATTATACTTTAATAATTGAACTGTCACAACTGCAGTTCGCCAGCAATATAAGGCAAATTATATAGAAGAGAAGCTGAGCGCTGCGAGTGTTAATACATCACACAGCGCTTCAGCTACAATGCTGTCCAATGGGAGGATGTTTCGCGCCGGAAACTCCTCGATACTTCAACCCGGCGGAGTTTTTTCAACAATAGAAAACGAAAACTTTATTAATACATGAAGCGAACAAGGGACCAACGCGAAAACGGGATGTCAACGCCACGGTAAGCGTTGATACATCCCGCCCAGAGAGAGAGAGAGAGAAAGAGAGAGAGAGAGATTTTAATTTCTTTGAAGACATTTTGAACAAATAAATATTCCGGAATGGGTTCTGTTATTTACAGAGTGGAAGTCACTTGAGCTTAGAAATGGGAACATGAAATTGAGCGTGGAACTGGCAGGGCCCTCCGTCATTATACAGTATCCCGGCACTTACACCACATTCCTTTCAGGCAGGCTGGACAAGTTGGACACATTTACATGGCTGTTGAATCACTTCTATCTTTCTTTATATATAAAACCCTGGCAGAGTCAGTAAAGCAGTGATTCATACAAACGTGTGTCCTGACATCTGTCCTCACCAGCAGAGCGACTGTGCAGCCAATGCTTAACCGAAAACAGTAATCCCCATTGTTACTGTATCAGAGGAGCCTTCGCTCAACCTGCCCCTGGTCACTTCCCAGCTTCTGCTTTCCAGAATACAGGGGTATAAGGTGCAGGGCCGGCCATTGAAATCGTGGGGCCCGGTACACTGATATCTCTGGCAGGCCCCCTGACCCCGCCCCTTGAGCAGAACATTTTTAGTATACTGCTTATTGAATGTGTTTATTTTTATTGTTACAAAAGAAACATAATTAATATTCACTAATACCGGAGGAGGGTCCGAGTAAGTCCCCTTACAGGAACCAGGGGGGTGCCTTTATTAACCATTGCTATTCACTGCACTGCCTCCGCCATGCTTCCAGCCCCTGAGCCCCTCAGAACCTTGGGGCTCCTCACAAACTTGAGGCCCGATACAGGTGTCCCCTTTGACCCCCCCCCCTCCCTTTGTCGCCTGTCCTGATAAGGTGACCATGCTGGGGCTGTGTAGGGAAGAATGAGATTATTATTATTATTATATTGTCATGGTAGAGAGAGATAAAGTACCCGGCACTGCCCCCTACCTGCCATGTTACAAGCTGCGTTTGACAAATGACAGAAGTTGATTGGCTGGTACTTTATCTCTCTCGAATACTTTTGAAAAAGGACAGAACCTGCTTTTCTACTTTTGAAAACTAATTTCAGCAGGTTGCAGCAGCACAAAGCATGGCGTATCTTTGAAGGGGGTGTGTCACACTCTGCGCAAAGGGCGTATATAGCTCCACATATGGGCGTGGCTATGCGTAAATGTTTATTGTTGCCAGATGTTTCTATATAACATTAGTAATATATTTTGGAAGTTTTGCGAGTATTCATACTAACATCGCTGCTGGCAGTATAGATTTGCTGTGATATTTATTTTCTTCTCACTCAGCACAGTGCACATGATCAATGTGATGTCTATGCAATAAATTCCAAATGCAATTTGACCTTGTGTCAATTCATCCCTAAGCATACAGTATAGGTATGGGTTTTTTTTTGTGTAATAAATGTTATTTTATTGTGAACGCTGGACTGACTGCTTATACTTGTAGGCACTACCTATATATTTTGGATGTGCTGTTTTGTATACTATTATAGCATTAGCCAAATCAGGATGGACACCAGATACTCCTATTTAAATAGATGCGTTTTACTACAGAAAAATAGCTAGCAAAGATTCTAATCCTAAATCACAGCTCACTAGCAGCACACCAGCACTCCAGCACTCAAGAAGACCTTGTGTGTGAACATGTGCTGCTGTCTCTCCATTCTGTCAGGGGGTCACTAAGGAGGGATATTGAGAGATTTCAGTGGCAAAGCACAAGCCCAGTGGTAGCAGCTTCTCCTATCAAGTTTGCTGTGTGTGTGTGTGTGTGTGTGTGTGTGTGTGTGTGTGTGTGTGTGTGGATCTGAGTCCTCAACCAGTGCACTGGACCAAAGAGCAGCTACCAGGAAGAAGAAACAGGAGCCTTACCATGAGGTGGGAGAATGTGAGGTTAGAAAGTGCAGTACTGGTTCTATTATGATTGTGTGTTTATTATGGGATGTGTAACCTTTTCCTGACGACTTATTTATATTATATAAATGCGTGATACAGCCTATACTATAGACCATGTATAGGGTTAGATATTAATACTGTATCCCATACAGCATCCAGTGTATACACCAATGTGTACATTAATGTCCAGGGTCGGTACTGGGTTCTTCTACCGCTCCCTCAGACTCCCGCACTTGTTCTAATGTTCTGCAGAGAGGGAGATTTGCCCCTGTAGTTATAGTAACTGGGTCCATATTATCTAACCAATGAGATGTCTTTTAGCATCAATAAGTCTTGAGGAAGGCCAACCAAACTCTTTGGCTCTTCGTCAGACTGGCGGTGCACATCGTGTCCTTCCTGACTGGGCGATGTTAGGAGATGCGCAGTTCTGTACCCAGCTATAGAAAGGTGCAAGTTTCCCATGGCCAACATTCTGCGTACGAGGAAGCCAGGAGGAACACTGTTGTCGGGATTACACTTGTGTGTACAGTAATAAGTCTTCCTTGATACATATTAACAAGGGCCCACCACCCCGTGGGGAATACACTCAGCAATTCATAGCAATTTTCATTGGCTCCATCATTTGTGAAGCAAATTTCAGAAGATTATTGCAGAGGTTCTGCGGCCATGCAAATCGACCCCGGCCTCTCTGGATGTTTTCCATCTCCCTAATTACGGAGCAAGGCGCAGCGTGGCCTATTCTTGTCAGCAAGAGGCAGATGAATAATATGGAAAGATCAATTATCCAATTCCCATCACAATAGAAACCCATTATGGTCCTGGGAAGACCAGTTATCAGTTACAGGGGATATCAATAACATTTGATAGGTTTTTAAATTGAGGATTATTTTTAAAACTTGCGATTAGCTCTTAATTTAATATAGTAGGTAAAGACGCGCTATTGTATTTGTCGTATCCCCCCCAGATTCTACCAAACCGCAGGTTCCTGGGTTTGCAGCTAAACTCTAAACATTTAATTTTCCATCCTGCAACGTTACTGTTGTTGTACTATAGTGTGCCCTCACCCCTCCATTATAGACAACAGAAGCTCCTCCCACATTCCTGATTGGCCTGGTGCAGACAAAAAGCTGAGCCTTGAGCCATTTCAGCTACTGTGACATCACTGGCCACACCCCTGTGTATGAATTAGCCAATCTACACGGTGCATTTCTGAAATGCAAGTCAGATTTCAGTCACTCTAGCACTGATTTGGTCGCATTTGCGATCGCAATTACCCAATGAGTGGGGAGAATATCTACATGGGTCAATTTCTTTACATTTGGTGGAAATATTTGGGCCTGTTTGCAGTCCTGTCCATTAGCCGGATAAGCTCAGTCACCCGCCGTACATGCTAGGAATCTGCAACGGTCCAGGTTAGCACTGAGATGTCCGTATCATACTAATTGGTTTTCTGGCTTTTAATTACTTTATTTATATTGGAAATTTACTGTTATACTATCGCTGCTGGATTCTCTGTGCCCCATTCAGAGCATCAGACACAGGAACCACGAATAAAGCGTTCGGTGTTGTAAATAGAATTATAAGTGGCAGTTGCACTTTTTCAGTCCCTAATAAATAGGCCCCTTAGCCTGCCCAGGTACAGGCGCTCTCTGTCTCTCCGTACAAGGCCGTGCACCGCGCCAAAGCTTTTTATGTCTAATCAAATCTCAGCTCACATCATTCATTTGCCTGATGTAATATATTAAAATTTCCCATTAAGGCGGCCAAATAGCTAACCACTTAATAATGCGGACGGCAGAGGTTTCACTTAGTGAAGAGTTAGTTCAAATAATTATTCTGATTTCAGATGGAAAACATAATACTTGAAAGATTTCTTCCTGCAGCATTCCTTGCATACGTCTGTACTGTAAATAGCATTTATACCACTCGGCTTCTTCGCCTGTTCAACTCCGTTTAAACAGGAAACGGCGGCTCAGATTTCCTGATCTCATTGGTCAAGAGAAAAAAAATATTTTCATGAAACCGAATTTGCTGCATGTACGCCGTGTGTACAAATGACACAGGGGTCTGTGATCGCCGTAAATCTGTGATATCCTCAGCCGATAGCCTCTTCCTTTCCCGTCGCCATGTATTCCGGTTTCAATTTACTGGTGCGGCCCTTTAAATTTGAGACAGACCGCGACGGGGACGGTTACTATAGGCAATTAAGGCTTAATCAAAGTGCTAAGTTATTCCTCACCCCTTTCACCACAAATACATTGGCGTGTGCACCAGGGTGGAATCACAAAGAGTGCATATTTTTACCCTGTGATGCCCATGAGTGTTTACACCAGGGGCATTTTAAGAGAGGAGGCCTCTTACATCCGGGCCCGCTCCTCTCTGCCGGCAGTCACTCAGCGCTGTAGATGGCTATTTCAATATAAAGCAAAGACTACAACCCCCATCATGGATAGCATGGGAAGTGGGTCCAGAAGACTACAGAGGAGGTTCTTAGCCCATGATAGAGGCCTACAGACAACCTGTAGGGCTGGCCTGAGCCCTAAATGTGCCCCTGGTGTCCATACGCTAAATATACACATATCTATGACAATAAAAGAAAGCAGTGTTCCAAGATATTAACTTAGGAAGACTAAAAATGTACATCTGTTATTCGTCCCACCTGCACAACCCTGCCTGGCCACGCCCTCTCCTGCACAACCCCGCCTGGCCACGCCCTCTCCTGCACAACCCCGCCTGGTCACGCCCTCTCCTGCACAACCCCGCCTGGCCACGCCCTCTCCTGCACAACCCTGCCTGGTCACTCCCTATCTCCCACAACCCCACGTTACCACGGCCTCATTCTGTCTCACACAAACACACCTTTCCACGGCCACACCCTATCTTGCACAACAACACCACGTCACCATGGCCTGGCCCTATTACAGTTTTATATTTCCAACTGTTGCGAGGTTTTCCCGATGTGTAGTTTATGTCTTTGGGCTGTGGTAATGACTAGCATTATAGGTGTTTCAGATCTTTAAGCAGATGCAAATGACTTTGTAGAATCAGTGATGAATTTAGGTATCTTCCCTAACATAGCATTTAATAAAAAAAAATGTGGGTATGGTGTTGGACATGAGAATTTTGTATTTCCTAGTATTTCACAGGCAAATCCAGTTGCCCAGAAACCCCCTCCCCTCAGATTCTGACAACAATAGTACTGTTATATAATATAACTAGGTGATTCATCGCGCCCTACGGGCGCTCTTCACACCGTCGTAAGGGGCTGCGCCCCCTTAATTTGTGAACGTTTGTATTGTGAGAAATATGGTTAGAATTGTATGAAAGATGCCCTGTATTGCAACTTAGGTGTCCGCGAATCGCGGGAGGGGGGGTTGCGGAGGGTGCCGCGAATTGCAGGAGGGGGGGTCGCGGGGGGTGCCGCGAATTGCAGGAGGGGGGGTTGTGGGGGGGTGGATGCTGCGAATCGCGGGAGGGGAGGGATTGCAGAGAATCGCGGGAGGGGGGTCGCGGAGTGGGTTGCCGCAAATCGCGGGAGGGGGGTTACGGGGGCGGGGGTTGCGGCGAATCATGGTAGGGGGGGTCGCAGGGGGTGTGCCGTGAATCACGGGAGGGGGGTCACGGGGTGGGGTGCCGAGAATCGCGGGGGGGTGTGTGTGTGCCGTGAATCGCGGGAGTGGGGGTTGCGGGGGGGGGGTGTGACGCGAATCGCCACAAGAAAAAATCAACACAGAAAGGTCAACACATGTAAATGTTGACATAAGTGTGGCACTTCATTGGTGTCCATGTCGACACATGAGAATGAATATGAAAATATTCAAAAAATGAAAAAAAAAACTTCAAAAACTCATGTCAACCTTTTTCATTGTCGACCATAGCCATGTCAGTGTTTTCCATGTGCAATTTAATTCTGGAGCTGCCGCGAATCGCGGGGGGGGGTGCCGCGAATTGCGGGAGGGGGGGTCGCGGGGGTGGGTGCCGCGAATCGCGGGAGGGGGGGTTACGGGGCGGGGGTTGCGGCGAATCATGGGAGGGGGGGTCGCGGGGGTGTGCCGTGAATCACGGGAGGGGGGGTCACGGGGTGGGGTGCCGAGAATCGCGGGGGAGGTGTGTGTGTGTGTGTGCCGTGAATCGCCGGAGTGGGGGTTGTGGGGGGGGGGGGGGGTGACGCAAATCGCCACAAGAAAAAATCAACACAGAAAGGTCAACACATGTAAATGTTGACATAAGTGTGCCACTTCATTGGTGTCCATGTTGACACATGACAATGAATATGAAAACATTCAAAAAATGAAATAAATCTTCAAAAACTCATGTCAACCTTTTTCATTGTCGACCATAGCCGTGCCAGTGTTTTGCATGTGCCATTTAATCCTGGGGCTGCCGCGAATCGCGGGGGGTGCCGCGATTTGCGGGAGGGGGGGGGGTTGCGGGGGGTGGGTGCCGCGAATCGCGGGAGAGCGGGGTTCATGGGGGTTCCGGTGGGGGGTTGCCGCGAATTGCGGGAGGGGGGGGGTTGCGGGGGGTGCCGTGAATCGCCGGAGGGGGTGTTGCGGGGGGTGTGACGCGAATCGCCACAAGAAAAAAAATCAACACAGAAAGGTCAACACATGTAAATGTTGACATAAGTGTGGCACTTCATTGGTGTCCATGTCGACACATGAGAATGAATATGAAAATATTCAAAAAATGACCAAAAAACTTCAAAAACTCATGTCAACCTTTTTCATTGTCGACCATAGCCATGTCAGTGTTTTCCATGTGCAATTTAATTCTGGAGCTGCCGCGAATCACGGGGGGGTGCCGCGAATTGCGGGAGGGGGGGTCGCGGGGGTGGGTGCCGCGAATCGCGGGAGGGCGGGGTTCACAGGGGTTCCGGTGGGGGGTTGCCGCGAATTGCGGGAGGTGGGGGGTCACGGGGGGTGCCGCGAATCGCGGGAGGGGGGGTTGCGGGGGGGTGTGACGCGAATCGCCACAAGAAAAAATCAACACAGAAAGGTCAACACATGTAAATGTTGACATAAGTGTGCCACTTCATTGGTGTCCATGTCGACACATGACAATGAATATGAAAAAATTTAAAAAATTAAAAATAAATCTTCAAAAACTCATGTCAACCTTTTTCATTGTCGACCATAGCCATGTCAGTGTTTTGCATGTGCCATTTAATCCTGGGGCTGCTGCGAATTGCGGGGGGGGGGGTGCCGCGAATCGCGGGAGGGGGGTCGCAGGGGGGGTGCCGCCAATCGTGCAAGGGGGGGTCGCGGGGGGGGGTTCTTTTTGCCGCGAATAGCGGGAGGGAGGTCGCGGGGGGGGGTGTTTTTTCCGCGAATTGGTGGGGGGGGGTCACGGGGGAGGGTTTGCCGCGATTCGCGGGAGGGGGGGTCGCGGGGTGGTGGTTATGCCGCGAATTGCGGGAGGGGTCGTGGGGGGGTTCTTTTTGCAGCGAATCGCGGGAGGGGGGGTCGCGGGGGTGTTTTTGCTGCGAATCGCGGTAGGGGGGGTCGCGGGGGAGCGGGTGTTTTTGCCGCGAATCGCGGGAGGGGGGCGTGCGGGGGGGGAGGTTTTGCCGCAAATCGCGGGAGGGGGGCGCTCACCTGGTAGCTGTGGAGTAGCAGTGCTGGGCAACATGGGAAGGCAGTGGGTGTCTGGCACTGTCTGTGGGCTCACTGGGCTGGTTCTCTGTCACATACCTCCCAACATGACCCTCTCCAGGAGGGACACAATGCTCTGTTTCTAGACTTCCCCTTAATGTATGATTGCCATCACCTGTTTTAAACAGGTTAATTTCTCAGAAAGGTGTTCAGCACAGATGAAGGCAATCACACATTAAGAGGAAAGTCCAGGAACAGAGCGTTATAGACACAGACACCCACTTTGAGTGACAGATGTAGCCAAATATATAGGAGATTACTAGAGCTGCCGCCACATCATTGTGTAATGGGCACATGCCCCATTGGTGGCAGCATCTTCTGCCAAGCTAACTCATACTTCCCTACCCTCCCAGAATGGCCGGGAGGCTCACGAAAATTACCCCCCATCCCCTTCAGAAGGGTGGGCAAGCCCCACGCATTGTCCTTTAGCCTCCCGGGTACTCTCCTCTGCAGAGAAGAGGGGGGGGGGGGTCGTCTGTGGGGACCACATGATGCACTGTGGCCCAGCCCCCTGCTGTGTAACGCCTGTAATACCAGCATTTCACAGCAAGAGGGTGTCCATGATGATGCAAACTCAATTGCCACACCCACCCTCGCTCACAGGCTACCTTGGTAAGCCCCACCCAAAGCCCTGTCTATTTTGTGTTACGGATGCTCTACCCTACTTCCTCCTGCTGAGTGCGCTTGCTGTGTGTGAGGTTATAATCCTCCCCAGACTCCAGCACTTGCCCCAATGTTCCACAGAGTGAGAGATTGTGGACGGCATTTGGAAACTCCCTCTAGAAATCCTGCGTTTGCCACTGCAGTTCCTTCCATATCTCACCCTTGCCCCCTATGGGACACAGCTTAAGGTGAGCCACTCAGCGATGAGGGGACACAATAGTCGTCTGCTTACCAGCTCACAGGAACAGGCGCCGGCTCTCCGGCCCAACCCGAAATACTTCTCTAATTTATTGAAAAATCTTCTTTCGCATTATCTGACTAATTCACATGAAATTGGATTCACTGTAAGAGATCCGCGGCATAAGTCCGCAGGCTTCATCCAGGGGCTGAGCGGCTTTACCAGCGGGATTTCCACCGGTGGAAAATATTGTGTCCTCGGAAAACTTATTCCAACTCATATTACATCTGATTTTATATCCCCCCCCCCCCCCCCCCAATTATAAATTAATGGCTCCTACTCATATATAATTAAGCTGGTTTTGGCATCGGTCCACTCTGATCAATGTCATTAAGCAATTACCAGAGAACCTGATACACCCCACTCGAAAACAAATGTTAATTTTTTTTCTATTTAAAAGAAAACCTGGCCAATAACAGCACAATTATATTCTATGATAGACGGGTATGTGAGTATACGATAAAAGCCACAAAGCGAGCGCAAGGGAAGATTGTCAATGTCATATGCAAATATTACCCATTGCGTACACACTGAATAAGGCCATTAGTCTGATCACATGACCCTCCACCCTACAATGTACAGCCACAATACATGGGGCCACCTGGCTGGGGGCTGTACTGCCACAATACATGGGGTCACCTGGCTGGTGGCTGTACTGCCACAATACATGGGGCCACCTGGCTGGTGGCTGTACTGCCACAATACATGGGGTCACCTGGCTGGGGGCTGTACTGCCACAATACATGGGGTCATCTGGCTGGGGGCTGTACTGCCACAATACATGGGGTCACCTGGCAGTATGGACAGGTTTGTCTTGTCCCAGTAAAACCCACCACTCGAGAGGTTAATAGATCCCCATCTTAGTAAATTTATGCCTTAGCGTTTTTTTCCAGGTGTAGATTGGTCTCTAGTGTGAAACTGCACCAGACCACACCATTCACCTATTCCAGCCGGGAGCTGCTGGCGGGGGGGTGTGCGGAGCCTCAGGGGTACAGAGTCGGCATACAAAGTCCCTGCTCCCCTCCAAAGATGGCCGCTGCCTATCAGGGCCGGATCGACCACTAAGCACCTTTAGGCAGCTGCCTAGGGCGCTGGCCACTAGAGGGCGCCCCTTTGCTGTGATGAACATGTAAATTACGTATTTTAAAAGCAATCCCCTGCTGCACCCTCTATATATTATATTTTCAAATATAATATTGCTGCCCGGGGCAGTGGCTTCGCAGAGCGGGTGACCAGGGCAGTGGCGGTAACAAGCGGGAGAAACGGCAAGTGGCGGCGCCGAGGGGGTGACCCGGCCAGTGGCGCCGCCGAGGGGGTGATCCGGAGAGACGCGGTGCCAAGGTGGTGACACCCAGCCAGTGCCTCCGCCAAATGGATCCGGCCAGTGGTGCAGCCAGTGAGACCAGGCCAGTGGCGCAGTTGTATTGGAGACCCAGCCAATAGCTGCACCAAGCAGGAGACCCGGTGACCAGAGCCGCTGACCAGGAGACTGGGGACCAGTGAAAGGAATAGTGGGTCCTGGACTCCTGGTGAGTGTAGGGGGGGGGAGGGGGCGCAGTAATATAATTTTTGCCTAGGGTGCTAAAAAACCTAGGCCCTGCTGCCTATTTGGAGACAGATGATAGAGGTGCTCCTTCAACATGTGTGTGTGTGTGTGTGTGTGTGTGTGTGTGTATATATATATATATATATATATATATATATATATATATATATATATATATATATATACACTGTATATACATACTGTACAGTACATATTACCTTGTTAAGTTTCGCTTTTAATAGTAATAGAACAATCACAGTGAATGTCTGTATCTCACGTAACTCGTCAATCTGGATACAAAGCGACGGTTACGCGGCAGGACGCGGCAACATGTATCAATGTCATTATATAAGAGTAACACAAAAACAGGAACATGGGATCCAATTACCATACGGCTAAGCCCGTACATTTCCAGAGAGCCTAATGTGAGCACGTAGACAGTAATAGCAAGTGAGCCTTTTCCAGGAAGATAATCAAGTGCTTTGTATCCCGTTTTTATTTTATCTGGGGGTGAAAGCTTCTGGGAACCTGAGCAATTACCATCGTCCTTGCAGCAGAACTGTGCGTTAGCGAGGACGGCGCATTCTAATTTCCTTAGAAACAACAATAACATCGTCACGGATACATCACAAATAGATCTCAGCCCCATTCAGACCTTCCTCCACGCTACGTTACTCGTATCGGTAATGTCTACATAACGAGCTAATGGGCGGCCATTGTGCATTTCTATGCTGCGTCCTTGGAATGATTATTTTTATCTGTATACGGGTACAGTAACTAAGGTTCTGATCAGTTCAATTAAAAAGACCATGGGGGGGGGGGGGGGGTATATTTAACAAGCAATGATTTTGTAAACTTGTGGCCCTTTAATGAGGGCTAATTACAAACCAGAGGAGGTATTAGGGCCACAGCCCTGGTAAGTAGCAGAAAACACCACAATGTTTTGACAGCGTGCTGTAGATTCTCATACCGATGCTATATGTCAAACATGCAGCACAGGATATATATGTTATATGTCAAACATGCAGCACAGGATATATATGTTATATGTCAAACATGCAGCACAGGATATATATGTTATATGTCAAACATGCAGCACAGGATATATATGTTATATGTCAAACATGCAGCACAGGATATATTGCGGTGTCTCGTGTCTCCTGGTTGACCTATTGTATGTCAATCTTTATACAGTTGACTCTATGACCTATAGCCGTCTCAACACTGGGAAGCACAAAATGTCTTCTGCGTAAATGGGCACACCTAGGGGGGCTTCATCTTGCCCAGAATCTAACATTATGTCATGGAAATGAATGTAGAGCTTCTCTGTGAAAGATAAATTCTACAGGAGCTCATTACCTTTCGCTGTGGGGTCTACAGAATATAAGGGTAGTGACGGCTCTTTGGGCCTGGGTGCGAGGTCCAGGCAGCAGCAGGACAGTCGGCTGAGGCGCTGGTGTCTCTTCTGTACATCAGTGGACTAGAGAGTGTGCGTGATCAGTGCAGCCTCCTAAGCGCAGAGCGATGGCATTTCCTGCAGTCCTGTTGGTATTCTGTAAAACGGGGGTGGGGAACATTTTTTGTGCAAAGGGCCATTTGTATGGGGGAAAAAATTCTTCGGGGGCCATATATAAAAAATTATGTTACAAATTGTCCTGCTGCCAGGGCAGGCGACAGGGGGGGTCAAGGGGGACAAGTGTGACGGGCCCCAGAGATATAAAGGGCCCCAGAGCTTCCATGCCCGGGCACGCCCACTGCCTGTATTAGCTGGCCTGTCAGTGACCCTTGCGGGCCGGCTGTCTACTGTGCACCATCTGTTTTTTGCTGAGTCTGACTGACTCACTGTGTGCCACTGACGTCTACTGTGTGTGTGCGCCCTGCCACTTGGTGCACAGAGCCATCTACTCTGTGAGTGAGCACTGTCTGGTGCCACAGGCGCACAGCCTTACCCACCGCTGGTGCTGTGGCCTCAGTCTCTGTCTCCTGTACTTTTACTGTGCGGGTCGTCTGTTCCGCACTCTGCGAAAGACCTGCCCTGCCTGCTCGTAGTGCTCAGCATTCTTTTGTGAAAGTGACAGGCCAGCAGCAGCCGGAGCCAACAGGAAGCAGCAGCCAGGAGCCAGGCCAGCAGGACTGAGAACGAGTCCGCACCTGAAAGCAGGATCTGGAGCAGCGAAAGGTTAAGACTCATGCAGAAGATCGTTGTGTGGATTTGGGATTAGGTGGGGGCCCCCAGAAATATCATTGTACTGGGCCCCAAGATTTCTGTTGCCAGCCCTGCCTGCTGCAACCGTCCCACGCTCTGGGGGCTGCCGCTGAATAGGACTGACAGTCTCCGGCGGCTGCCGCTGAATAGTACTGACAGTCTCCGGCGGCTGCCGCTGAATAGGACTGACAGTCTCCGGCTGCTGCCACTATATAGGACTGACAGTCTCTGGCAGCTGCCGCTGAATAGGACTGACAGTCTCTGGCAGCTGCCGCTGAATAGGACTGACAGTCTCCGGCTGCTGCCACTATATAGGACTGACAGTCTCTGGCAGCTGCCGCTGAATAGGACTGACAGTCTCCGGCGGCTGCCGCTGAATAGGACTGACAGTCTCCGGCGGCTGCCGCTGAATAGGACTGACAGTCTCCGGCAGCTGCTGCTGAATAGGACTGACAGTATCCGGCAGCTGCCGCTGAATAGGACTGACAGTCTCCGGCGGCTGCCGCTGAATAGGACTGACAGTCTCCGGCAGCTGCTGCTGAATAGGACTGACAGTATCCGGCGGCTGCCGCTGAATAGGACTGACAGTCTCCGGCGGCTGCCGCTGAATAGGACTGACAGTCTCCGGCGGCTGCCGCTGAATAGGACTGACAGTTTCCTGCTGCTGTTGATTAAGAGGAATCTCGTGAGAACTACGACCTCTCGCAAGAATTCCCACTGTACTTGACTCCCGGCAAAGCCGCCATGCAGGTGGGCCACTCAGACCAGCTACGAGGGCCACATACGGCCCCGGGCCTGAGGTTCCTCACCCCTGCTGTAAAATATGACTTTGAATGAATAAATAATGAACACATAAATGTGACTACGGTGGCGCTAATGGTGGTTACAGCTCACCTGTATATGCCCGATATGAAGCACATCATTTCCATTCAGAAAGGTTTTAGACAGTTTTGTACATGTCACGGAAATCCCCCTACACACAACAATTAGCGTAACAATAGATGACCTCTGTAGGTGTTAAGTGTTCGGAAACACAATGCATTTATACAATGAGAATTCTATTTACAGACTGAGCTTTATAAAGGCAGAGAACGCAGCATTATCAGCACCGCTGTAATAATAATAGTAACACACAGCGTATGGAAGAGAGAGAATTAGGGGGAGAGGAGAGGGTTCAGTGGCCTCTCCATAATGAATGGAGCATTGTTGCAATTTATTAGTTTTGGGCAACCTCATTTTCGCACCCGATTAGTCAGTGTTTTGGTGGGTAAAGCTAAACTAATGGGCGCAATGGTTAAAGTACTGTTGGCGTGCCCAAACTGCCGACGTCTCACGTTATTCAGCCACCTGTCTGCCGCAGCTTATGGGCGTCTCATCGAAGCAAAAATGGAATAGATAGATGCCCATTAGTTTTGACACCCATAAAAACAATTGAATCCCCCCCATAGAGTCATTCTGCACATGAATCAGAAGACTCAGTCACCGCAGGGGGTGCTGGGAAGGATCCATCTGGATTTACCTCTGTTTGTGCGTCAGGTTTCCTGACATCTTATTTGTTTGACCAACATTTAAATGACTGACAAGCAGCGACCGAGCTATAAATGTATACAGAGGTAACGTGACCTCAGAGCGTACGTACAGATCAAGCCGCATTTAGCTGCAGCCCGCTGTTCGATTAATTAGCCATGGCACCCTGCACCCACCCCCCCCCCCCCCCCCCACACTGCATTGTGCAGATAGTTACAAGGGTATTTGATCACATGCACTAGGTCACAGGTTCTCAAACTCAGGACTCCACACAGTGCATGGTTTGCAGGTCTCCTCACAGAGGAGGTTATTCTGATCGGTGCGGCCAAACGTGTGTACGTTCCATATTAGCGTACGCTCTCCGTACGCGGCCGTTGAGGTTAAGTCCACCCACAAATCAGCCGCATACGTACGGCCAGAAACAACGTCGAAGGGGAGTGGCGTACAAATGAGCGTACGCCAACGTACACCGACGGCTCACCCCTTAGACTCCGACAACTGGCGTACAACAGAGCGTACGCCACCGTTTATGGACGTCTCTCGTCCGTCTTCCCACCGACTTCTTGCGGCTATCTGAGCGTACGCCAGCTTGCACGGACGGGTCCCTATTGTTTTCAATGGAAAACTCAGCTTATGTCACCGCTCGTGAGAGTGAGCGTACGTCCGTGCACGCTGGCATACCCTTCACATATATGGACCTGCAAATCTTGCCTTTCAACTATAATTCTGACAATTAATTAATTATTCTAATTGTTATTCAATTATTGTTTTCTATTAACTCAATTGTCTACCTTAATAAAGACCCTAATAAAACAACATTTTAACCCTCATTACATGTATATTTATTATGTTCTAATGTGGCATTTTAATCACTATCTATGTGTCCCCATATTGCTGTTACTTTTACATCAAGTTATGTTGGTGTTTGTGTGTATGTACTAAATTATGTCCATAATTAGTTTGTCCAAAATGTGTAACATGTATACCTACCCTGATGTTATGTGTGATGTTTTAATCGAACAACATTAAACATTCATGCATTTTCACTATGTGTTATTTAACTCAAAAACAAACACATTCACACAGCAATCGTTAGCCCTCACCTCAAATTACAAATATAACTTACATTACACATCTGTATGTACCTGCCCTTACAAACCCTCTAACATTTGTATAATTAAAAACACAGGCAACTTCTAACTGAATCGAAACTTTTATTTTTGGGAAACATAACAATAAAAAAATAAAAAAATTAAAAGAGGGCCTCCAGGCGCAAAAAAAGTAAATTTAAATAAAACAGGGTTAAAAAGATTTCCTGTAGAATCTGGGCCACATCTTCCTGGTGCTGGTCAGTGTCTGTAGTGAAGGGAAAAAAAACATTATATTTAATATATCATATACACAAATGTTTGTTGTATTTGTACATAATAAGAAGTTGTGAGTTAAGTGTGAAGGCCACATACATTTTACAACTACATTGAAGAAGGGTATGCTGTAAACACAGTACTAAAAACTAATATGTTAACACACACGTACTGTACATATTACATAACATTAAATAGATTCCTCCTTCTTGGATGAATGTATGCTGTATCCCAATTGGTAGTTTTGTTTTGGGGGGCTCACCTCTAACCTCACAATTAGGCTGTGCTATTTAAGGGTTATGACATTGTTGCGGCTTAAGCACTCCTTACTATTTTAAATTTAGGACATTGCTGTACAAATTATAGGCCTAAAGCTATGTTTGTAAAGCATGCATCCGCATGGCCTCACACACTATGAACAAAACAATCTATAAATTAATGTTGCACATCATGCTGGGAAGTGGAGTTACCCAACACCTGGACCCACATAACTACAACACCACTAATGTCGGATATCTCATTGGATGTACTGTTATGTCAATTATTCAAGGGGTGAGCCATGTCCACACTCCAAAAAACCACCAAGGGGACCCTTGTTCCTGGAGAAGGACAGGCCACACCTCATGGTCGCCCTGCAGTGATATGTTGCAACTAATGTTGATGTTGGATACACATATGTGGTTGTTGTGATTGTTTATGTGTAGAAATGTGTAGGTAAACATTAGACACATTATATACTTACGGCTAGTTGAGCCATCCTGCTCGCCGCTGGTTGGGTGTCCGGTGGTTGGGGGGGTCAGGAGCAAGGGGGATGGGATAGGACTTGGGATACAGGTAGTGGGTTGGAGTGGGGATTGGAGAGGTTTGGGGGTGGGTGGTGGAGAGGTGTAGGGGGGTTGGAAATGGGGTGGGGGTAGGGGTGTGGGTGGGGGTAGGGGTGTGGGTAGGGGAGGGGGTGGGGGTAGGGGAGTGGCTGGTGGAAGGGGATGTTGAAATTTGGTGGTCACCAGCAGGACCCATAGTCTCCTCCTCTTCCTCCTCCTCTTCCTCCTCCTCTTCCTCCTCCTCTTCCTCCTCCTGGGCTGCCTGCTCCCGGGCTGCCTGCTCCCGGGCTTCCATGCGTGCCCTTGCCCGTGCTGAAATGTTCATGTTGATGGCATAGAAATCGAAGGTTGGGTTTCATAAAAATGGGGGAAAGAAAAATTCACATTAGTCATGCTCATAACCTTACAAATTATCATTGCTGTTATATTTCAGACATTTATCATGCTAACTAATTGATATGCTACACCCAAAAACAGAGCGACTACTTATACCCCCCCTATACACCCCATATACACCCATATACACCCCATATACACCCCCTATACACCCCATATACACCCCCTATACACCCCCTATACACCCCCTATACACCCACATACTCATGAACATATTTATAAAAAGTACAGAAATCATTGAAAAAAAACGCAGACATACTAGTTAATAAAAACTTATATCGGGCAATATGGCGGCGAATGGAACTCAGCATCACTGGATGGCGCCGGCGCAGGTCAGACCAGCGCCGCTCGACTTGTGCCAGGCTTCTCTGTACGCCGGTCCGGGCGTATATTAGCCGGCGGGCAGCATTATATGCCCGCCGCTTGTCCATGTTGGACACATATGGGCCCCTGGGCCCCAGGCGCCGGTCCATGACCTCAACCAAGGCCACCAGCTCCTGGGTAGAAAACGCGCTAGCCCTGGTTGAAGTCATATTGGCAATGGCGCAGTTATTAATTGCAGGTACATATATCACTTTTGGTGCTTGCTGATTGGTCTAAAAAATTGTTTGTTTAGTATTAACTTTATTAATCCTTCTTACATTAACAAACTGGATGCGAATAGAAACTTACGCGGACCGTTCTGATATACACACACCATAACCAACAGCATGCTTTCAATGTATAGAGAGACGTACTGTATATACAGTGTGCTGAAAATAATACACGCAACCGTCTACTAATAAATACGCTGCTAAAAAAGGCACAATGCAACATGTTGGTGTATGACAATTTCATACTCATTACATATGTAAGGAAAGCATTATAACGTGATGTTTTGAAATGTGACTCAGAAAGCATACACACGAACTCCAACAGATACCAGCTGACAACACTCATCATTGGAATGACAGGTGCACACATTTCACCATGTAGCACACAATGCTCCACAACCTGTGTATGTGCACATACAGGTGAATGATCAGGTGCGTTAAGACCTGCGTAATTTAAGCGGGAATTATCGCCGGGAAATATCGGCGTAAATTAGCTACTACATTGCGGGGAAAAATATACGCCCCCTTGTTCATGGCGGGAGATTACCATATAAATATTCAGTCAGATGCAGGCCAGAATTGCTGCAAACATGTCTAGCTCAGATGATTCCGCAGCTGAGGACGCTCTACAGAGAGCTACAGCAGAATCCCTGCTTGAAGCTTTGCAGAAGAGGGAACAGGAGCGGAGAAGGAGGGCCCAAGAGAGAAGTAGCCTGCAAGACCAAGCGGGCCCCTCACTAACAGGCCCTGTTCAAACTCCACCAGCTCCACAAGGGCCAAGCAACCAGCCAGAACAAGAGGTTGCATCTCTCCAAACAGGTGTGACCCAGCAGGTGCATGGTGAGAGAACTGGGGCCACCAGAAAACGAGCTGCAACATCTAGGGTGAGGACTGAGCAGGATACCACCACCAAAAAGAGAAACCCTGCATTTGTAGAGGCATAATTGAGAATTTTAGTGCCCAGGGCACGCAAATGGATCGAATTGCCAACCAGGAAGACGGGTGCCAGTGCAAGGAGAAACCTTTGGGACAAGATCACAGAGGAAGTGAACCAGGTGTCACCAGTGGTTTAGAGATTGGCTAGCGGTGAAGAAAAGGCAAGTGTGTTTGTCCCCCTGATAATGTCATATGTGTGTACATATGTTACATGTATGTTTTGAGAATAATAGAAAGGTGTGTTTGTAGATAGTGCTACACTTCAATGTCACATGTGAACACAACCATGTCTAATAACCCACATTTATATATGAAACATGCACCATTGGTGTGATGTGAGGTTATGGGCACAGTTCTGCTCATGTGAAGTATGTGAAGTATGTGATGGGACAAGAGAAAGTGTGTTTTTGAAAGAGTTGTTGTAACATGTTCCATATGATGCTACTGAAACAAGAATGACCAAACTGTGCACATGTAGCTGGTGAGAAACTACACATCCCAGTATGCCATCCCATACAGTAGTTAAATTACTCCATAATAACCACACTGTCAAGCTATGGTGGAATGTGTAGTTTCACAACAGGTGGAGGTGCATAATTTGGCCATGGATGATGTCATTTCTGCATAGTGTCTATGTATGTGCATTTAGTGGCCTAATGAATGAGATGAGACACTGAAATGCCTCCTAATGGAGACATTAATGTGTGTGTGGGACACATATGGCTAAAAAACATAAGATCACCCACACTAGGAAATGTCACGTAGCACAGTGGTGCACATATCTCATGGTGATATTTGTATTTTTAAACTTGTAGGTGGACAGACTTCAAAACGACACTGAAGAGGAAGATGACTGACTGGTACAACCACAGCATGTCCACCGGGAGGGGGCCTATGCCAGACACCTTGGAATATACCCCCCTGGAGCAGGAGGCCTTGGATGTAATTGATGTGGCCGAGGTCAGGGGGATATCCAATATGGATAGTGAGCTCCCGGTGGAGGTCTTTGCTGCTGCTTTTGATGGTAAGTCACAGTAATGCATTGTATTTTGAAAGATATTTTTTAGTGCGTATGTGATGGTGACATTGTTTTCAATTATTATCTAGAAACCCAGGATGAACCGGCAGCATCTTCCTCTGCAGAGCCACAGGTGGAGCAAGTGGTCCAGCCTCCACCAAGACGACACCCCCAGCCACAGGACACATGGGATGCCAGCTTGATGGTGATGCTGGAGAGGATCGAGAAGCAAGGGGTGGATGCTGCGGTCCGTCAGCAGCAGGTTGGGGAATTTCTGGCGGATTGGAAGGCCACAAACAGGCAGCAGTGTGAGGCCTTCAACCGCACGAATGACACTCTGGCGGCTGGCATGCAAAGCATTGCCCAACAACTCAGCCGCCAGAATGAAATTCTTGCGGAGCTGCTGACCACCGCCAGGTCCCTAAGGGACAATCCCCCATCTGCTGGCCCACCCCAAGCTGCTCCCCAACCTTCCACCTCTGCTGACCCTCCTGTGTCCACTAGGGGAAGACGCCGCAAGCCATCTGAGCCAAAGGCCCCTGTCCCCAAGGCCCCATCTAAAAAGGGGAAAAAAGGGCCCAAATAATGAGACCTGGTTCACTTCCTCTGTGGTTGGACCCCAAATGTTTAAATTGCACTGGACATCCACTTCCTAAGTTGGCCATTGATCCATTTTCGTGCCATGGGCATTAAAGTTCTTATTTTGACCTCTACAAATGCAGGATAAATTTTTGGTGGTGTGTATCTTGCTTAGTATTCACCCTGGTTGTTGCAGTACGTATTCTGGTGTCCCCATTTCTTTCACCATTGCATTTGCAGGGTAACACATGTTTGGAGATATGCAACCTCTTGTTCTGGCTGTTTTTTTATTTTTGTGTATATTTTATTTGTTTATTTGATTTATTACATTAAAGTGTCAAATAAGCTGTGATGCTGAACAGCAAATAAATTTATTTTACCAATTAAAACACAATTGTTGTATGTGTAATTTCTTGTGTGAAAAAAATACTACATTTATGTGTACTTACTGACCAGGGTATTTTTGAGCATTTCTTGAAGTGTGGTAGAAGTTTCCCATGTGTAACCCTCTCCATGGCCATTCACATGTTCCTATCCAACTTTTCCCTGCTAATTAGTTTGTGTCAGCACATGTGCAGAGCAACTTAATAGGTGAGAAAGCAGTTTGTGTGCAGGTGAGGTAGCTCCTACATTAGTAGGTAAAAGCAGGTCCAGAACAATGCTTTCCTCATGGAGTGGGTGAGGTAGACAAACAAGGGTCAAAAGGGACATTTGTGTAGGAATGCATATGTGTCCTCCCTAAAAAAAGATGTGTGAATCGGCCAAACATGATAAAATTGCTTGTGGACAAACATGTTTAACTTTGTACATATATATGATTTTACAGTGTCATAAGCAGATGTAGGAATCCTTTGTTAGAGAGATGTGAGTGCAATAATGTGATTGGTGGCATCTTACATCCAGAGTGTAGTAAAATCCAATTCATAGCAGATCAGATAGTGGTACAGGTCTGTATTTTGGGTACTATACAAAGATTGTGTGCAAAATAGTGGGCATGGGCTTAAAACATTTCTGAAACATCCTTTGTAGGTGTTAGATGTGGTTTATGTTATTGTATCATAAATACAAAACCTATGTTTGTATTAGAGTGAACATGTTGACACATGTCGACTTGTGTAGATTGAGTGTGCTACTGTGTAAAGTCTATGAAAGCACGTAGTGAATGTGTATAACTGTTTAACAAATACCTACCTTAGCATATATAAGCAGGTCTTAAAAAGATTCTTACCTTAAATTAAACAAACCTTTAAATGTCGAGAAGTATAGAAAGATAAGCTTCCAATGTGTTTGAGTGCTGTGTGTAGGCTTGCAGGTAGTGAAATCATGGTTTGGACTTAATAGACTGCAGCATTGCTTATTACATTAAGGTGTATGTGTTTGAGTAGTAATCAGCGTAAATTAGCAAACCCAGGCGCACGCTGGCATGCGGTATCTGTAGGGGTGGCGGTTGGCGGCCGCCTGTTTTGTGTCCGAAATGAACGGTGCTTTAGCCGATCGTGCGGTAGTAGCACCGTTCATTTTTGGTGCACACCCCCGTGTACGCCCATATTTACGCCCATTTTCCCTCATTATTTCGGCCGCTCCCCTCATCACGCCCCTATGCCGCCCCCAATGCCCGTACTCTCGCGTACAGGTTTTTTCGCACGGAGAGACCCGTCCGTAAGCGTTGTGGAGTGTTCGCGCCTGCGCATTGGAGATGGTACGCATGCGCAGGTCATTAAAAACCCCGGAACGTACGCGTACGGGCCGGCCGCACCAACCAGAATAAGGCCCAGAATCACTTAGCTCCACCTGTGGATCTTTTAAAATGTGTCAATGAGTAATGAATGCAGCTGTGCACATGCCCGGTGACTTGGAAAATGTGAACTGTGTGGGGCCCTGAGGACCGAGTTTGAGAACCCCTGCACTAAGTGTTTCTATAGTCTGGTTGTGGACGAGCTTTCAGCCTTATTGTCATGATAACATATGACGGCCAGTACATTAGTCTCATGTAAAGCAGGCATGTCCAAACTATGGCCCTCCAGCTGTCTTGAAACTACAAGTCCCATCATGCCTTGCCACAGTTTTGCTATTAGGGAATGCTGAAACTATGGCAAGGCATGCTGGGATGTGTAGTTTCACAACAGCTGGAGGGCCACAGTTTGGCCATGCCTGATGTAAAGCATGAGAAACACAGCAATCTGCACTTAAGGACATGCACAGCAGCGCCTTGCGTCAGGCGCAGAAATACGCGGACAAGAACGCCAGTTCAGACCAATTTCCATAAATACAGAAAATTTCACTGGAAAAAAACAAAACATATCTGGTTTTATGTTATTATGTATTTTTTATTTACAAAATTTGACCAACAAATCTCAGGGTCATTTGCCACAAACGTTATATTCCTGCGCGCATTCTCTTGCGGCGTGCTTAATGTCGGCTTGCGTAGACTGCACACGTGCTTTCTGAGGATGAGCCCTTGAAGAGGATGCTAGCGATATCCTACAGTAGGCCTACAAACCCGCCTGTGGACTACTCTTACAGAAGTCCTGGGAGATGTGGGAATTTGGGGGAGTTCCTCCACATTCTTAGGATTAGCCTAGCTTCTGGCTGCTGCCCACTTCCCCAGTAAAGCAGGGGCTGGATCATCTGATTCACGGCGAAATGCGTCATTATAACCCCGCCTACTGCTGCAATGGTATAGTGCAACAAGATGGGGAGCTGACATCACATCCCTGACCCTCTCATCTGGGGCCATGGAAAACTCAGCTGATTTATGGTTCACCCTGACCAAGATGAGGGATGTGAGACTCTGCAACATTTCCTCATGGCTGCGAGCGGGATGCAGAAAGGTGCTTCGTTCCTCCAAGGGTTCTAAAGTCTCCCAAAAATTATCTGATAGTGGTAAAGTATGTCTAGAGGTGCATACAGCATGTATATGGGGCTTTGACAAGGTAGATGGGACACCCCTAACTGCAGCCCCATGTTGGTTCAGTCCTGGCTACTGTGACAGTTACGTGTTCGACTTAATTCATTATTTGTACCCTAGTTACCAGCCTGTCAAAATTATGCAACAATGTAACAGCAACATCAGCGGCGCAGGCGAGTGTGCGCATGAACGGAACAACACTGTAATCGCTACGTCAGATGCCATTTAGTGGCTGCCAGCGTGCAAAACACTCAGATCCACTGATAGAGGGGAGGAGCAGCGTTAGCCACAAGGTGCCACAAGCGGTGCCAGTCCTTCTTGCAGTACAAGTCTCCGAGCCTGACGGGCGCTGCAATGATTCATAAACAGGCCGGGCTCAGATCTACATCTCCCTAAATGGGAATTCAGCTGCTAATAAAAGTACTGGGAACGTGTGGATTTGTGTGTTCCTGGCCGGGGTTCTATCTCTCACCGGCTGCTGTTTGTTTTATCATCTGGGTTCCAAACCGTGATGTCATTATTGCTGAATACGTGCTATTTGCAGAATATGGTGCGGGCACTGGACTAGATGCCTAGTTAGTAATTAGCTATAAATACCTCACAGCCACACATGAAATTCATAGCAAATAACGGTTTCTATTGAATCAGTACTGTGCACATTAGGTTCATGAAAGCTATTGTCTCATTGGTTGCTGTGGCCTTCATGGGTAGATGTATGAAGCAGTGATAAGGGAGGAGAAGTGATAAAGTGCCTGGTACTTTTTTTATCGGCCAATCAGCTGCTAACTGTCCCTTTTTAAACCCAGCCTGTAACTTAACAGTCAGGAGCTGATTGGACGATGATATATATCCAGGCCTTCTCCTCCCTTATTACTGCTTCATACATCTACCCCACAGGGTCTAGTAGCATATATTTAAGGTGAGCCCATGACCTAGGCACAGTAGTGGCAGCCAGTGCCGGTGCAAGGCACTGGAGCGCCCCAGGCGGTAAGGGGGGTGGGCGCCTCAGCGCTCACCTGCTCCACACGGGAGGGGGGTTGGTGAAGCGGCGGCGGGAGATGCGTTTTGCTTCACGGGGGGAGGGGGGGCGGTGGGCGGCTGCGGAAGAATGATGCGTTGCTCCACGGGGGGGGGGGGGGGAGGGACTGGAGCAGTGTTTCGCTCCAGGGGGAGGGGGCTCGGAGGAGAGAGGGAGCCATTCCCCCGAAGGATCCGGGGGAGGGGGGGCAGCTCCAAGTGACCGCCCTCCAGTGCCCGGCACCCTAGGCAAATGCCTAAGGCTGCCTAGTGGTGGCGCCGGCCCTGGTGGCAGCCATTTTGTGTGAGGATCCAAAATTTCAGAGAAACGCAGCATCTTCTGCCCCTGTACATTGCAGATCACAATCTTACAATCTCAACTCCAAACTTTTTCTCGAATAACTTCTGCGGAGTTCTATTCCGATGTGACCATTTAGAAGCGCAGACGAGGCCGCTGCAAGATTTGCCTTTAATAAGAAGAGCGGATTTTTTTCCCTTCGTACCTGAATCTTGAATTTAGAGCTATAATTACTATTTGATAGCCTCGTGAAGTAAATCTGTAGGGGTGTGAGGTACGGGAGGCACTTGGGCCACATCATCTTCAGTTGGTTCTACAAACCATTTGGCCAGAATTAATGACAGATAATTCATACGTTCACTTGGTTTTATGCTCGTTCCTTGGGAAACGGATCATCTGCGCCTTCGCTGCCATTTTGCTTTTGGGATAATTTGTGTAAGTGCCGTCACTCTCCTTCCTCCCGGGTATTGTCTGAGATCCCATAACCTTTCCAGCGAGCGAGAAATACGTCCGCCAATTTATTCTGCTCCATTTGGGAGCCGTGTAAATCTGCAGCTTGCACTTTCTCGCTCTCTCTCTCTCTCTCTCTCTGCTGAGAATAGTTAACTTATGAAATCAAGTACTGCTAAATATTGATTTAAAACATAATTAACAGAATGTTGGTAATCCTGTCCGCTGGTGTAAATCAGCCCCTAATTAGCTTGTTTTTAGGAAACTGTATTGTGTTAGAAGGGCGCAAAGTGAAGTGATTGACTCAGTAATTGATCGGGTGATTTGTCGGTGGAACAGAGCGATCAGGAGTTACGGACATGACGGCCGTCCCCTAAGTGCTTGGCTGCAAAATGTCACAGCGTTCCCTGACAGAAGATGTGACATTATGCTGTAATTGTCCCCCTCTGTTCCACCCTTCCATCCCTGGTTCCCCTCAGAAGGCGGCCACTTCCCAATTATCATCTCATCGTGCTCATGCTTTAAGCCTCACACTACCCCTACTCAGAAGCCTTTATTTACCCTTGCACCTACAACCCTGCCATATCCCCCACAGCTCCCTCCCTTTCCCCTGTGACATCCCCATTGCACCCCCTCAGCTTATTTATCTTTGTAGACCAGTCACCACTCTCTGGAGTTATCAGTGGCCCCCGGCACTGTGGGTTCCTCCTCTCCTAACATTCCACCCACTCCACTATGTCTGTACCTGAATACCCCTCTTCACTCACTGGAGACGCCCAAACACCAGTTTCGGACTGGGGCATGGAGGGCATCTTTAGGGGTGTGGCCAGTGTCTATACCTTCCTCTCTTTCTCCCATCTCTCTTATCTCTTCTCTCTCCCCCTCTGTATTTCTCTCTCTCTCTTTGTCCTTCTCTCTCCTCACCTTTTCTACCTCTATATCTCCTACCCTCTCTCTATACCCTGTTGCTTTGGATTTCTATTCCTCTCTCTCTCTCCTCCTCTCCCCTCTCTCTCTCTCCTACTCTCCCTCCCCCTCCCCCCTCTCTCTCTTCCTATCCCTCTCTCTCTCTCACTCCCTCCCTCTCCTCCTCTGCCCTCTCTCTCTCTCCTACTCTCCCTCCCCCCTCTCTCTCCCTCTCCCCCCTCTCTCTCTCCCTCTCTTCCTCTCCCTCTATCTCTCCCCCTCTCCCCTTCCTCTCTCTCACTCTCCCTATCTCACTCTCTCCTCTCTCTCTCTCCCCCCTCTCTCTCTCCCTCTCTTCCTCTCCCTCTATCTCTCCCCCTCTCCCCTCCCTCTCTCTCCCTCTCCCCTCTCTCTCTCCCTCTCCCACCCTCTCTCCCTCTCCCCTCTCTACCTCTCTCTCTCTGCCTCTCCCTCTCCCCTCTCTCTCTCCCCCTCTCCCTATCTCCCTCTCCCCCTCTCTCTCTCCCTCTCCCTCCCCCTATACATTTAATCTTCAGTACAGGTTACTAGGCTATAATGTGAGGAAGAGATGAACTCAGTCCCAGTACGAGGACCGTTGTTAACCACCGTGATTGAAGATCAGGGGCTCATTACATCCGGAATGAGATTGACCAAACAGAATAGGTACTGTCGTAAGAATATTATAAAAATTGCTTTGAGATTGGATATGATGTATTTCAAAATATATGAAGTCATTTCCATTGAAACTGCTACAGTTCAGTGCTTGAGCTCTGATACACTTAACAGGCCTGAGCATACTGTCAGCGAAGCTGTATAGTAATCTGCAGGCGTCCTGTGTCCGGCGCAAAAACCCAATAGCTGTATACACTACCTAGTAATGTATAGGAAGGGACTGTAATATGGATCGGTTTATGTCACTGTTGTCAGTATTGCACAGGCAATCATACATACACCTGGCTCCTCGGTGATTCCAATTCATGTCATATATTTGTTTTGTATTACTAAATTAACGTGTTTTTTTTCTGTTGATCGGAAGTCATTGATTAATTATTCTTGATCGGAAAAGGATAGGATGGGGAAGGAGCTCATGTTGTAAATATGTACCACCAATAAAAAAAATTGACTTGCACCACTGGGCATCACGGTGTGTGGCATATGTATAATGGGCATCACAGTGTGTGGCATTATGTGTAATGGGCATCACAGTGTGTGGCATTATGTGTAATGGGCATCACAGTGTGTGGCATTATGTGTAATGGGCATCGAAGTGTGTGGCATTATGTGTTATGGGCATCACAGTGTGTGGCATTGTGTGTAATGGGCATCACAGTGTGTGGCATTATGTGCAATGGGAATCACGGTGTGTGGCATTATGTGTAATGGACATCAAGGTGTGTGGCATTATGTGTAATGGGCATCATGGTGTGTGGCATTATGTGTAATGGGCATCACGGTGCATGACATATGTATAATGGAGCACGGTCGCCGTATTTAGGGGGGGGGGGCTTCTAGAAAAATCTCGCTCAGGGGGCTAGTAGGCCTCAAGCGAACCCTGGCAACACCAACTGCCAGTGAGTCAATTTGGAATGGCAGTTGGTGGCAGTTGCTGTGCCTTACCTATTTCAATTTTGAACTGTGCTGTAGATCCCCCTCTGGAGCCTCCCCTACTCCCCCCCCATGTCTGCCAGCCCCCCCCCCATGTGTCACTCAGCCTCCAGCATCCTCCACCTTTGTCTCTCAGCCTCCCCTTGTGTCCCTCCTGTGCCTCTCCGCATCCCACTCCCCCTGTGTTTCTCAGCCTCTCACGTGTCCCCTGGGTGAGGCTCAGCGTCCTGTACCTGCACTCATCAGGACATACTTTTCAGGAGAAGCCCAAAGAGGAGACTCTCTGCAGCACGTCCGGGGGCGGGGGGCAGAGATTGACATCAGTAAGCCTCATCCCCATTACAGTAAAAGCTGTGAATCACGGATCTTCGGGGAGGGGCTGAAATGGTGCTATTTGTGTCATTTTAGCCCCGCCCCCTGTCTGAAGAGCCATAATTGCTGGTATTTTACTGGCAATGGAGGGGGATGCAAGGAGGCTGATGCGGCTGGCCAGGAAGGCGGGAGGCTTGCCCACCTTTCCGGGAGCGGGGAGGGGGAACCGATTTTCAGGGTCTAGCTCCACTGTACTGTTGGCAGCTTACTTCTCACTGACATGTTTTCAGTATCTTGTGGGCCCTGGTCAAGGCACCCTATCTCAGCAAGGGGAACATGGGAACCGGCCTCCTGAGATTCCTTATGGAGTGTCCAGAGCCAGAGGTGCAGGGACCGCGGACTACTGTATGAGGTGCAATTCTACCTCTGGTCCATTGTTATACCGCCCCCTGCAGGTAACCTTTCATGTATAGCGTTCAGTATACAGTACTTACACTGCTCTATTACTATCTCTGGAGCATTATTTATTTATTTACAGTTTCTTATATAGCGCAGCATATTCCATTGCGCTTTACAATTGGAAACATTATTAAATATATATAGATAATATATATCCCACCCTATATTTTATCTATATCCTTCACGGTTCTACATCCTTCATGGTTTCTGGGTAAATTTATTAGAGATGATGTAAACAGGATCTACAGTATATTCAGAACTCCATGTACCCACGTTCTCCATATATAGATCCTGTTTACAGCATCTCTGTGAATTGCACCCCAGCAACCGTGAAGGATATAGATAAGTGTATGCGGCTCGCTACATGGACGATAAAGAGGATATGATAATTATACTCCGAGCAAGCCACCTGGTTATGGAATGTGTAACTTATTGTTTGTGCCTTCGACCGGTGCACTCAAAACATTCATATACAGATGGAGCGGGTCCCAGCTTTGCAGGGGATGGCGGAAGATTCGCCAGCCACTATCCCTGCCAGCTGCCGGAGGGGATGCGCATGCACGAGATGCGCGTGCGTCCCCTTGCAACAGGACTCCCACCGGGTTCCTGCCGCCTCGCCGACGGTCGCCCCGGGTCCCCGCCGCCTTGCTGCACCCCCCCACCCCCATACCCTGTCCGTCTCCCTGAAGCGGAGACGGACAGGGTTCCCATCCCCCCCGACAGGAAACTGGGCCGCACGTGCGTGTGAGACGCACGCGCATCCCAGTCTCTACCGTCGGCGCTCGCCAGTGCAAGGGATCTGGCGAGCGCCGGCCAAAGATGGGACCCTCTCCATCTGTATATATAGTATATATATATATATAAACCTGTCCCAGTGGCTTCCTTTCCGGCAAGGCATATGTGTAAGGGGCAATACTAATGTGCATTGTCTGTAAGCGACACTACTGTGTATATATGTATAAGGAGTACTACTGTGTAATACTATGTAGCATAATTTAAATAAGAAGCAGTACTGAGTGATGTAATGTGAATAAAGACCACTTTCCCTTTATAAAGTAAGGGAGGTAGGGTGCCACTAAGCTCGGCCTAATTAGGTGGGGGTGGGGGGGTGGGGTGGGGGTTGGTGTCAGGGGAAATATGAGTTACACCATATATAAATAAATCAATGCAACCTCCGGCACTCCTGCCACCCCTGTTGGGGTTTTGTGTGCTCCGGGGCTATGGTGGACCCGGTAACATGTAGTAATAATCAGGCGGCACTCAAAGACTTTTTAGCAAAACAAAACGTGTATAAAAAAGCAAACACTTCAGAAGTGTTTGCTTTTTAATACACGTTTTGCTTTGCTAAAAAGTCTTCGGTTGCCGTCTGATAATTACTGTATATATATATATATATATATATATATATATATATATATATCATATAGCAGTGCGGTCCGGCACTCACTCCAGCATGTCATCCGCCCCGGTGCCCGTCCAGTGGGAATGGTTAGTAAAGGAAGGAGACTGGCACTCGAAGGTCTTGTAAAACGTGTATTCAAAACAAGTGGAAAGACAACCAACGTTTCGGGGCTGCGCCCCTTTGTCAAGGTGTATGTGAGAACAAAGGTGAAATAAAAGTGCTTTGGGTGAGTAGGAGGCAGCGTGACACGCTGGGCCTTGCCTGCACCAGCTGCGGGTCTGGAACGGAAGTGACGCGGCCGGAAGTAGTCATCTGGCTGTGTAAACTGTAAGGAAGAGAGCTTGGAATGCAAGCTCTGGTGTCGTCTGGGTAACTGTTCATGGCCAATTAGACCCTGTGGGCGGCGTTACGGCTCCAGTGTCTCTCGCTGCCTGGGGTGATTACATAAAGTGAATATACATTAAAATTGCATTTAAAATCACATGCACAAATGTCTCCATCTGCATTGCTAAAAGTTGCACTATTGTGCGTGAACAACTAAGTGACATGGTGTGGGTAGCATCCAGCTTGTTATCTAATCGGGTGGCTACCCTAGTGTGAGTAGGTGTCTGCGTGCCCCGTGTGTTGTGACAGTCTGCCTGTATTTTTAAAAACTTTAAGAGACTGACTCTATAACTAAAGTATGGGAGCACGTGCAAGGGAGCCCTGCATGACAGATGTTTTGGCTAATGGGGGATGGGTGGCAGAGGGTGCCACTAGGTACCTCGTTGCTAAAGGTGATAAGTTTACAGACGCTGTTCTCAATGATGCATACCAGCGTCGCACTGTAAGGGTTCCTGTATTGCTCTGAGACGTAAAGCTGTTGTGTCCTTACCCTGAGTGGGAATGTTGCACACAACGTGCTAGGTGCATCCTTCTTGGGTATCATATGAATGGCATGTAAAGAGCATCGGATGCCTGTCGTCTAAAGGTGGGAAGGAGGGTGGGGACCACACCCGTCTCATATAGAGTCAATCTGTATTGATTGATCCCCCTCTAGGGTATCTATACTGCATCATAAATACATAAGAATACATCTGGAAGAAAATAACAGGGACAGTAAGAACAAGCAGAGAGGAAGAGAAAAGCACACTTGGTGGAGTTACCCACAATGATGGGGTGGGCCTCATCCTTCTGGGGAGTTCTACTGTTATATGTAATTAGCTGTACCCTGGGGAGGGTATACATGGTATTATTAACAATGGAAAAAAATCACAAGGACAGTAAGAAAGAGCAGAGGGAAGAAAAAGCACACTATCTGGGCCGATGTCGGCTACCTGGGTGTTAACCCTTTTTGTACTGGTCTCACAATGATAATTACATAGGGAAGAAAATCACAGGGACAGTAAGAGTAAGCGGAGAAGAAGGAAAAAGCACACTGTATATAGGGTGAGGGCACACTGGATATAGGGTGAGGGCACACTTTATATAGGATGAGGGCACACCAGTTGAGTTATCATGTTATTGTATCTGCAGGCGCCCTGCATATCATATGGGTGTCCATGGACAACATATCAACATCAGAAGAAAGTCACAGGGATAGTAAGAAGTAGCGGAGGGAAAAGAAAAGCACACTAGGTTTGGGCAAAGCCCACTATGAGCGCGGTTGCCATGTTTTGTCAGGTTCCTTAATTGATGTGTAACCGGTGAACCTTACAGGTGTACGGGCCTCGCCTGTCACACTAGGAAGAAAATTACAGGGATAGAGAGAGATAGCGGAGAGAAACAAAAGCACACCAAATATCGGTGGTGGCACCGGTTAGGGAACTGTTCATAGAAACACATTGAGTGGTAGTCTATCATTTAGTCCCATCGGCTTCACTGAGTTTAGGCGATGGATCCATCTGGTTTCAAGGTGTAATAATTTGCCATCTCTGTCTCCTCTGCGCAGGCCTTTCGGAATGTGGTCCACCGCCATGTGCCTCATATCGGATAATCTGTGTTTCTCTTGTGCGAAATGTTTCGCCACAGGTTATTCATTGCCCTTACCGGTCAGCGCCTGGCTGATGGCCGAGCGGTGTAGGGCCATCCGTTCCCTCATTGTCCTGATAGTCTTCCCAATGTAAATTAACTTGCACGGGCAGGTGATCACAAACACAATGTGTGTTGAGGTGCAGGTCAATACCTGTCTTATAGGAAATTTCTGTTTGGTTTTCGGATGCACGAAATGTGTACCCCTGTCCATATGCTGACAAGTGGTGCATTTGATGCACTTGTAGCATCCCGGTGCCCGACTCAGGAAATTACCCATGATGTTGCCTGCAGCTTCAAAACCTGTGACATCATTGTGTACCAGTGTATCCTTTATGCCTTTCGTGTAGCATAACATCGGTCTTTTGTTACGGAAACCTGGCAGGTTCTTGTCGGTTTTGATAATCGGCCACAATGCCCGTTTGGCCCTTGATAGAATGGCGCTGGAAGAATTATATCTGGTTACAAATGGCAGGATTTCTTGTTGGGTTCGATCTTTGGTATGTGCCCCCTAGTAGGCTCTTTCGTTCCATGGCCAGTACTTCCTGCTTTTGTTGTCTTAGGACCTTAGTGTCATAGCCTCTTTGTTCGAATTTAGTGACAAAATTGTCCAGCACCATCGGTAGTGTGGTGGTGTCGCTGGTGATTCTGGCGGCTCATATCATTTGGGACTTGGGGAGCCCCCTCTTTAGGGCTCTCGGATGGAAGCTATTTGCCTTCAAGAGGGTGTTCCTGTCAGTTGGTTTGGAGTAAACTGCAGTGTTCAATAAGCCATTGTTGGTTTTGACCAAGACATCAAGGTAATTGATTTCTTTGTTGGAGAAAGCATACGTGAGTTTTATGGGTGAAGCCTGGGTGTTGATACTGTTGATAAGTGTTGCTAAGGGTCCTTCACCCCCCGTCCAGATCATAAACAGGTCGTCTATGTACCTGGTAAACATGGTAAACCATGTCACTTAGTTGTTCACGCACAATAGTGCAACTTTTAGCAACGCAGATGGAGACATTTGTTCATGTGATTTTTAAATGCAATTTCAATGTATATTCACTTTATGTAATCACCCCAGGCAGCGAGAGACACTGGAGCCGTAACGCCGCCCACAGGGTCTAATTGGCCATGAACAGTTACCCAGACGACACCAGAGCTTGCATTCCAAGCTCTCTTCCTTACAGTTTACACAGCCAGATGACTACTTCCGCCCCCAGACCCGCAGCTGGTGCAGGCAAGGCCCAGCGTGTCACGCTGCCTCCTACTCACCCAAAGCACTTTTATTTCACCTTTGTTCTCACATACACCTTGACAAAGGGGCGCAGCCCCGAAACGTTGGTTGTCTTTCCACTTGTTTTGAGTACACGTTTTACAAGACCTTCGAGTGCCAGTCTCCTTCCTTTACTATATATATATATATATATATATATATATATATATATATATATATATATATATATATATAGGAAAAAGGCAGTTTCTGAGTGCGCTAACAACAAATACACAAATTAGATAAACTGATGATATTTATTAAAAGAATATATTTTATAAAAATATTTTATGAACAATTCACATTAGTTCTTCCATAAAATGTAGCGGACCCAACGCGTTTCGTCACCAAAATGACTTCATCAGGGGTGAAAGTGGCAAATTGTAACAGAGTACACTTGTGCGTAAGTCATCAAAAGGTAGAATCAGTAAATATTGGAGGCAATCGCCATAAATTTTATTCAAAATCAAGCTGGATATAGCAAAGCAGGAATTCACAATTTGATTTGAGAGTATTGGGCCCCACTTACAACCAATCAACAATGGGGATATAGAATCAATGAGACCGGATGTGCACTCTAGGGATCCAACAGCAGAATCCTAGTAGTTCTTGTGCTACAGTACATTTCAATGCACACTTCACACAATTCTTCTACTATAGATTTGCATTAGACTTCTGATGCATGCACAGTGGTGATTTAATAAAAGTGCCATCTGGTGGATGATCACTGGTATTGCACTCATCCTGTAACGCCATACGCCATGCTGTGCAACTTATTGTGCTGCCGTGTGATCAGGCGCGCTGTGGCGAGTTGTCGGGAAAACACCATAGGTAGCAAAAATTACGGTGGCTGCATCTGTGTGTATATATATATATATATATATATATATATATATATATATATATATAAAACGTATTTATTATATTAGAAATAAGTAACGCCTTCAAGCCATACAGATATAGCCGCGCTCGTGTTGCTACAATATGGCTGCTAGCGCACATTTGGTGCAGTAAGTCGCCTCCATGGAATTCTGTGTGCGAATTAGGGGCACAAGCATGGCGCCTTTCGCCGGCCAGGTTGCAGGTGATGATTGGTGGAGCAACAATCAATCCCCTAAATAGTGTCATACAGGAAATCGTCTCCATATGACCGAGTTCATGAATGGAATCGGGACCTCCTACACTTCCGGATACGAGTCCAGACCGGACACGCGCGTCAGCTTCATGACGGGTGTCTGCTACCCAGAAGTGTATCCAGAGATGGTCCATGGTCTATGTTATTCAATGCTGCGCGTACGGTAGAAATGCGCTGTCTGAACATCGAATTGTATTCTCCATATCTCATAATCCGCATGGACATTTAGGGGCCAATTCTGAATCAGTCGTAGTTATCCGAATTCGGTCCCTGCTCCGATGGTCATTTCTGCACATGTGAAGGCCCCGACAGTGAACGGGCACGCCCATTTTTTGGAGTGCACAGGCCAGTGTCTGCATCAATTAGTTCATTGTGGTTAGGGGTGTATTTGCAGGATAGCGGAGGTCCCAGTTCTGTTAGTTGCACATTAGATAGCAACTTTTTTCCATGGACTTAGCCTTTGATTAATTGGCCGGTGGTTTGGGTTTATACTTCATCCCCGGCAACACATATTAGACCTAAAGTCTTTGGCTTGCTGGGCCGGTAGTGAAAGGTCCTCTCAACTTCTCTTTCCCATTCCTAATTGTTCTGTGGAACATTTCCAAACTTGTGACACATCCTTGGTGCAGTCTGCGAGGTCTCCTGATTAACGAGCACAAGTGGAACATTAATCACGTCGCTGTATTTAATGCTGCAGACGTTCCCTTCACTTATCAGTAACGGCAGATATTCAGCTGCAGCTCTGTATTGCCATTAACACTCGGAATTAATCGCTATCCTCTGATGTTTATTGATTAGGGAAATTTCTGTTCAAATCAACATGAGAGGGAAATATGTCTACAGATTACACCCTATAATATGCAGTAGGGTAACACTGAAACGTCAGCAAAAATATAATCGTCATATAAAATGTTCAACCGCGTCCCATGTAATGTCCACCTTCCCATAATATCAATTTCCTCAAGGATTTTCCCACAAGGCAGCCTAAGCATCTGCCTAGGGCCCAGCAGGCCCCAAGGGGCCCCATAAATATATCTTGGCCATCCGTAACGTTCCCATTGTGTACCGGGTTATGTTATGACATCACATGGACCCGCCCACATTCCCGAAGTCCCTCTGATAGGATAAAAAATGTTTGTAAAGCAAATTGGGACAGTTCACCTTAAATGGTTTTAAGCTATTTCCAACGACCTACAGCCTGATTCAGATTTGTGCGCAATGCCGATGGTCACGCAGCTGAGCAATTATCGGTAGACTGTGCCTGCGCCAAGGTGCTCTATCGGTGCAATCAGCAGCAATAATATAGTGCTACGGACTGTTGCATTGCGCATATGTGAGAGTAAATAGCGACTGGAACTGTGCATAGATCAAAAATGCAACGCAGCCAAAGCTTGATTGACAGGAATTTCGCAAGGGATGTTTTCTGTCTGGGCTGCGAATTTCTCCTCGCAGTCCACTGTGAATTTTCCCATTAGTGGTCAGCTCTGAATTTGTTAATTGCGGCCACTGTAAGTCCCGAAAAATCGATGACGTATTCCTTCACCTTTTTAAAAGTGAAAGCGAAGCAAAACTAGGAAGTGAAAACGCGGCGAGGAGTAAACGTGGAAATAATCGTCGCAGAATGTTTTCGATTAAAACAATTATATTACTGTAACAAACTGCAAAAGTGCTTTGGCATCTGTTGAAAAATGAATAATGAACTTTATTTCCGTATAATTTCAAAGGCCACGCAGGACGGCCAGCTGTACTCGGCAGGCCTAAGACGCGCACAACCGTCGTCCAATCTGTTTTACTTATTCTCTTGTTTGATAAACTACAAAGCCGCCTCGCTCCTGCAAATCTGTGCAATAATGCCATTTAAATAGCTTGAAAGCCAAGATGTACTGTTGTGACTAAAGAAGATACTTATATCCTAGACGGGCGGTCAGCGAGGTGGTTCCAGCAGTAATATCGCTTCCTCTATCACTGTCAGGCACATTATCGTCTAATGGACGCTTGAAAGAGACATCAAACAAAGCTCAACTTGGACTTTTTCCACATGATCTTTTAATATTGCAATTAATTAACAGAACATCCTCAATACACAGGCAGACAGCAGCCAGCTCAGGGAATGGTAATTTAGTGACTTGTTCATTTACAATGCCATATGTGTAGTTTAGCCTGCCAATGAATATTTGATGTAGTGTATGTTTTAGAACTGAAGTACAGATAATGTGTGCACACAGGTAGAACGTGAGATGTCTCTTGGCAGGACGCTGATACATTGCGTGGGGTTGTGGATAAAGCAAACACTGTAAATGTGTGATGGATTCAGCATTAGTTACCCATCTGCTTTACTGATGCATTAACGTCAGGAGCAGTGGGGCATACCCATACCCTCCAACATCTGGAGGGCAGAAATCGGTGCACATTCGGAAAGGGGGCGTGGTCAAATGGGCGTGGTCAGCGGAAAAGGGGGTGATGCCGAATCCCATTTCCAAATGTGTATTGGCGTCAATTAAGATCATATACCCGGGGCCCCAGGATGACCCGGGTATCATGTTAGCAGCACTTACCTGCTTTCTGTGCCCCCCGGGGCCTCCTCATCCGCCCAACAGCTCAAATACTGCATCGATGGCGCCCCTGTGCTCTCTGATGTGGGAATGAAGACGAGGTGCAGCGGTTCCAGGGAGAAATGTCTCTGTCCCCCTCCCCATGTGTGTCTCTGTCCTCCTCCCCATGTGTGTCTGTGTCCTCCTCCCCATGTGTGTCTCTGTCCCCCTCCCCATGTGTGTCTCTGTCCCCCTCCCCATGTGTGTCTCTGTCCCCCTCCCCATGTGTGTCTCTGTCCCCCTCCCCATGTGTATCTCTGTCCTCCTCCCCATGTGTGTCTGTGTCCTCCTCCCTATGTGTGTCTCTGTCCCCCTCCCCATGTGTGTCTCTGTCCTCCTCCCAGAGCCGGCCCTAGCCTAAATGACGCCCTAGGCAAGATTTTGGCTGGTGCCCCCTAGCACCGCCACTAGTTCCGCCTCTGACCCTGCTCCCCTTTCCCAGCACCATCAACCCTCAACATAGCAGTCATTATTTTGGTGCTCCTACCCGCAATATTTTAAATAGAAACAGTGCACACATTTGGTGCACAGCCCAAACAGGGGTGTTTTCTTGCTGGGAAGGGGCATGGCCACACAATTTTACCCCCAATTCAAATTATGCCACACAGTAGTGCAACTTTATTCACATTATATCATGCGATGGTGTCCCTTATTCACATTACATCACACTGTAGTACCACTTATTACTACCTTATATACATTATTCCTCACATTATTCACATTATACCCTTAGAAAAAAATACTGAGAAAATATTGTATTTTAAGCACCTCCATGGCCACACTGCAACCCAGCACAAAGCAGTGTGTGCTGGGCAGAGGAGAAGAGCTGCAGCTGCTGCTGTTACTTAAGGGGAGGGGGCCCGTGGCCCCCACTGGGCCCTCCCATCAGACTTTGGCCTGGGTAATTTGTACCCCCTACCCCTTTCTCTCGGCACCCCTGATAATACCACACAGTAATGCCCCTTACACATGACACACATTATTAATGTTCTTATAACCATAATGCCCCTTACACATTATGCCAACCTTTATTAATTCCCTTCATACACATAATGACACACATAATGCCCCTTACACATATGTTGCACATTATTAATACACATGACACACATAATGCCTGTTACACATGTCGCACATTATTAATGCATTTATACATGACACACATAATGCCCCTTACACATATGCTGAACACTATTGCACAACCAACCCACCCACAGACAGCACTCACACAGCCGCTAACACTGTGACCTCTGCCTCTGCTTGGATACAGATGTTTCCTCATACATCTTGTCTCAATAGGCCATGCAGCTCCTGGCCAGTTCTGCTAACGTTGGGTGCCTTTTTTGCTGAAAATTCGTCTTATTTGCATTGTTATGACCAGCACACACAAGGAGCTTCCAATGATTAAAATTATATGCAGCATGTATGTGTACAACTGTGGCTGTACCTGCATACGGAATGCTATGTTACAGTGATTTCCATGAATACACTATTTCATATGCAGATACAGCCTCACTCACACACAGAATATAGGCATGCTGCATATCATTTTAATTAGCAGAAGCTGCTGATGCCCCTGGGCATTCCAAATGCCCTAGGCAATTGCCTAGTTGGCCTATGCCTAAGGCCGGCCCTGCCTCCTCCCCATGTGTGTCTGTGTCCTCCTCCCCATGTGTGTCTCTGTCCCCCTCCCCATGTGTGTCTGTCCCCCTCCCCATGTGTGTCTCTGTCCCCCTCCCCATATGTGTCTGTGTCCCCCTCCCCATGTGTGTCTCTGTCCCCCTCCCCATGTGTGTCTGTGTCCCCCTCCCCATGTATGTCTCTGTCCCCCTCCCCATGTGTGTCTCTGTCCCCCTCCCCATGTGTGTCTGTGTCCTCCTCCCCATGTGTGTCTCTGTCCCCCTCCCCATGTGTGTCTGTCCCCCTCCCCATGTGTGTCTCTGTCCCCCTCCCCATGTGTGTCTGTGTCCCCCTCCCCATGTGTGCCTCTGTCCCCCTCCCCATGTGTGTCTCTGTCCCCCTCCCCATGTGTGTCTGTGTCCTCCTCCCCATGTGTGTCTCTGTCCCCCCATGTGTGTCTCTGTCCCCTCCCCATGTGTGTCTCTGTCCCCTCCCCATGTGTGTCTGTGTCCCCCTCCCCATGTGTGTCTCTGTCCCCCTCCCCATGTGTGTCTCTGTCTCCCTCCCCATGTGTGTCTCTGTCCCCCTCCCCATGTGTGTCTCTGTCCCCCTCCCCATGTGTGTCTCTGTCCTCCTCCCCATGTGTGTCTCTGTCCCCCTCCCCATGTGTGTCTCTGTCCCCCTCCCCATGTGTGTCTCTGTCCCCCTCCCCATGTGTGTCTCTGTCCCCTCCCCATGTGTGTCTCTGTCCCCCTCCCCATGTGTGTCTGTGTCCCCTCCCCATGTGTGTCTGTGTCCTCCTCCCCATGTGTGTCTCTGTCCCCCTCCCCATGTGTGTCTCTGTCCCCCTCCCCATGTGTGTCTCTGTCCTCCTCCCCATGTGTGTCTCTGTCCCCCTCCCCATGTGTGTCTCTGTCCTCCTCCCCATGTGTGTCTCTGTCCCCCTCCCCATGTGTGTCTCTGTCCCCTCCCCATGTGTGTCTCTGTCCCCCTCCCCATGTGTGTCTGTGTCCCCTCCCCATGTGTGTCTGTGTCCTCCTCCCCATGTGTGTCTCTGTCCCCCTCCCCATGTGTGTCTCTGTCCCCCTCCCCATGTGTGTCTCTGTCCTCCTCCCCATGTGTGTCTCTGTCCCCCTCCCCATGTGTGTCTCTGTCCTCCTCCCCATGTGTGTCTCTGTCCCCCTCCCCATGTGTGTCTCTGTCCCCCTCCCCATGTGTGTCTCTGTCCCCTCCCCATGTGTGTCTCTGTCCCCCTCCCCATGTGTGTCTGTGTCCCCTCCCCATGTGTGTCTGTGTCCTCCTCCCCATGTGTGTCTGTCCCCCTCCCCATGTGTGTCTCTGTCCCCCTCCCCATATGTGTCTGTGTCCCCCTCCCCATGTGTGTCTCTGTCCCCCTCCCCATGTGTGTCTGTGTCCCCCTCCCCATGTGTGTCTCTGTCCCCCTCCCCATGTGTGTCTCTGTCCCCCTCCCCATGTGTGTCTGTGTCCTCCTCCCCATGTGTGTCTCTGTCCAACTCCCCATGTGTGTCTGTCCCCCTCCCCATGTGTGTCTCTGTCCCCCTCCCCATATGTGTCTGTGTCCCCCTCCCCATGTGTGTCTCTGTCCTCCTCCCCATGTGTGCCTCTGTCCCCCTCCCCATGTGTGTCTCTGTCCCCCTCCCCATGTGTGTCTGTGTCCTCCTCCCCATGTGTGTCTCTGTCCCCCCATGTGTGTCTCTGTCCCCTCCCCATGTGTGTCTCTGTCCCCTCCCCATGTGTGTCTGTGTCCCCCTCCCCATGTGTGTCTCTGTCCCCCTCCCCATGTGTGTCTCTGTCTCCCTCCCCATGTGTGTCTCTGTCCCCCTCCCCATGTGTGTCTCTGTCCCCCTCCCCATGTGTGTCTCTGTCCTCCTCCCCATGTGTGTCTCTGTCCCCCTCCCCATGTGTGTCTCTGTCCCCCTCCCCATGTGTGTCTCTGTCCCCCTCCCCATGTGTGTCTCTGTCCCCTCCCCATGTGTGTCTCTGTCCCCCTCCCCATGTGTGTCTCTGTCCCCCTCCCCATGTGTGTCTCTGTCCCCCTCCCCATGTGTGTCTCTGTCCTCCTCCCCATGTGTGTCTGTGTCCCCCTCCCCATGTGTGTCTCTGTCCTCCTCCCCATGTGTGTCTCTGTCCCCCTCCCCATGTGTGTCTCTGTCCCCCTCCCCATGTGTGTCTCTGTCCTCCTCCCCATGTGTGTCTCTGTCCCCCTCCCCATGTGTGTCTCTGTCCTCCTCCCCATGTGTGTCTCTGTCCCCCTCCCCATGTGTGTCTGTGTCCCCTCCCCATGTGTGTCTGTGTCCTCCTCCCCATGTGTGTCTCTGTCCCCCTCCCCATGTGTGTCTCTGTCCCCCTCCCCATGTGTGTCTCTGTCCTCCTCCCCATGTGTGTCTCTGTCCCCCTCCCCATGTGTGTCTCTGTCCTCCTCCCCATGTGTGTCTCTGTCCCCCTCCCCATGTGTGTCTCTGTCCCCCTCCCCATGTGTGTCTCTGTCCCCTCCCCATGTGTGTCTCTGTCCCCCTCCCCATGTGTGTCTGTGTCCCCTCCCCATGTGTGTCTGTGTCCTCCTCCCCATGTGTGTCTCTGTCCTCCTCCCCATGTGTGTCTCTGTCCCCCTCCCCATGTGTGTCTCTGTCCCCCTCCCCATGTGTGTCTGTGTCCTCCTCCCCATGTGTGTCTCTGTCTCCCTCCCCATGTGTGTCTCTGTCCCCCTCCCCATGTGTGTCTCTGTCTCCCTCCCCATGTGTGTCTCTGTCCCCCTCCCCATGTGTGTCTCTGTCCCCCCATGTGTGTCTCTGTCCCCCTCCCCATGTGTGTCTGTGTCCTCCTCCCCATGTGTGTCTGTGTCCTCCTCCCCATGTGTGTCTCTGTCCCCCTCCCCATGTGTGTCTGTGTCCCCCTCCCCATGTGTGTCTCTGTCCTCCTCCCCATGTGTGTCTGTGTCCTCCTCCCCATGTGTGTCTCTGTCCCCCTCCCCATGTGTGTCTCTGTCCCCCTCCCCATGTGTGTCTCTGTCCCCCTCCCCATGTGTATCTCTGTCCTCCTCCCCATGTGTGTCTGTGTCCTCCTCCCCATGTGTGTCTCTGTCCCCCTCCCCATGTGTGTCTGTGTCCCCCTCCCCATGTGTGTCTCTGTCCCCCTCCCCATGTGTGTCTGTGTCCCCCTCCCCATGTGTGTCTGTGTCCTCCTCCCCATGTGTGTCTCTGTCCCCCTCCCCATGTGTGTCTGTCCCCCTCCCCATGTGTGTCTCTGTCCCCCTCCCCATGTGTGTCTCTGTCCTCCTCCCCATGTGTGTCTCTGTCCCCCTCCCCATGTGTGTCTCTGTCCCCCTCCCCATGTGTGTCTGTGTCCTCCTCCCCATGTGTGTCTCTGTCCCCCCATGTGTGTCTCTGTCCCCCCATGTGTGTCTCTGTCCCCCCATGTGTGTCTCTGTCCCCCCATGTGTGTCTCTGTCCCCCCATGTGTGTCTCTGTCCCCTCCCAAGGTGTGTCTCTGTCCCCTCCCCATGTGTGTCTCTGTCCCCCTCCCCATGTGTGTCTCTGTCCCCCTCCCCATGTGTGTCTCTGTCTCCCTCCCCATGTGTGTCTCTGTCCCCCTCCCCATGTGTGTCTCTGTCCTCCTCCCCATGTGTGTCTCTGTCCCCCTCCCCATGTGTGTCTCTGTCCCCTCCCCATGTGTGTCTGTGTCCCCCTCCCCATGTGTGTCTCTGTCCCCCTCCCCATGTGTGTCTCTGTCCCCCTCCCAATGTGTGTCTCTGTCCCCCTCCCCATGTGTGTCTCTGTCCTCCTCCCCATATGTGTCTGTGTCCTCCTCCCCATATGTGTCTGTGTCCTCCTCCCCATGTGTGTCTCTGTCCCCCTCCCCATGTGTGTCTCTGTCCCCCTCCCCATGTGTGTCTCTGTCCCCCTCCCCATGTGTGTCTCTGTCCTCCTCCCCATGTGTGTCTGTGTCCTCCTCCCCATGTGTGTCTCTGTCCCCCTCCCCATGTGTGTCTCTGTCCTCCTCCCCATGTGTGTCTCTGTCCCCCTCCCCATGTGTGTCTCTGTCCCCCTCCCCATGTGTGTCTCTGTCCCCTCCCCATGTGTGTCTCTGTCCCCCTCCCCATGTGTGTCTGTGTCCTCCTCCCCATGTGTGTCTCTGTCTCCCTCCCCATGTGTGTCTCTGTCCCCCTCCCCATGTGTGTCTCTGTCCCCCTCCCCATGTGTGTCTCTGTCCCCCTCCCCATGTGTGTCTCTGTCCCCCTCCCCATGTGTGTCTCTGTCCTCCTCCCCATGTGTGTCTCTGTCCTCCTCCCCATGTGTGTCTCTGTCCCCCTCCCCATGTGTGTCTCTGTCCCCCTCCCCATGTGTGTCTCTGTCCCCTCCCCATGTGTGTCTCTGTCCCCCTCCCCATGTGTGTCTGTGTCCCCTCCCCATGTGTGTCTGTGTCCTCCTCCCCATGTGTGTCTCTGTCCTCCTCCCCATGTGTGCCTCTGTCCCCCTCCCCATGTGTGTCTCTGTCCCCCTCCCCATGTGTGTCTGTGTCCTCCTCCCCATGTGTGTCTCTGTCTCCCTCCCCATGTGTGTCTCTGTCCCCCTCCCCATGTGTGTCTCTGTCTCCCTCCCCATGTGTGTCTCTGTCCCCCTCCCCATGTGTGTCTCTGTCCCCCCATGTGTTTCTCTGTCCCCCTCCCCATGTGTGTCTCTGTCCCCCTCCCCATGTGTGTCTCTGTCCCCCTCCCCATGTGTGTCTCTGTCCCCCTCCCCATGTGTGTCTCTGTCCCCCTCCCCATGTGTATCTCTGGGGAGGGAGACAGAGGGTTAAAAAATAAAACCGGCATAGATTACCCCCATCCAAGCTTAACCACCCCATGGCTCTTCGAGAGGGTCCTGGTTCCAGAAATACAAGGAAAACATTATGTAAAAAAAACAGCACTGGGCTCTTGGACTGGTCCTGATTCCAAAAATAAGGAGAACAATAGAAGTATGGGAAACCAGCACCGGGGAAATGCCACAGCTGGGGGACACTTATATAGGTGACATTATTCCCCAACTGGTCAGCTCTAGGGTAGTGGGGACACCCCCAATAAAGGGGACGCCCAGGTCACCCAAGGGCCAGGGCTATCCCCGGCACCCCTAAACTTTGGGTACAGAGTCAATATAATGTAAAGAAAAGATTAAAATTGATATTGGATTTGGTTGTAGTTCGATAAGTCCCAGAACGCCGTCCCCACATGCAGGTACTTGGAGAACTGCAAATACCTACATGCTGGGTATTAAAGAGTCTGCTGGGACTTGTAGTTCCACAGCCAAACCAATACTTCAATAAATACACAAACTGAACATATACTTTCACACAAAGATTGGTCCCTTTGTCCACGTACAAGTCTATTTGGATACCTGAGAAAAAAATACTCACCAACATCCAGTGTAGATATGTCCTCTTCGGTCCTCTTCAGTCATAAGTAGCATCCCATGTGTAAAACCAGGGCTAGTATACTTATTCAGCCCTTTGATCATTGTTTCGGTCTTCAAACTGCCAGCATCCCGCCTGCCGGTCACACAGCCTGATCCCGCAGGGACGCATACAACTCTGCAGTACCGGCGTGTCGCCACCTTTCATTTCTCACATGCGTTGTGGGGGTCTGCACCAGGCTGAACATATAAAATAATAATATAAGAAAAACAACTGCGGCAGCCTCCTTACGCGGCTCATAGCAATTTCCGTTCCCTGTACCCAGACACCACTGCACCATGTCTGTGTACTCTGCAAAGCTAGTTTGCAGGCTAGAAAGGACCCGGTGTATCAGATGTGTAAAATAATACTAGGGGGATTATTTTATTAATATAAATACTTTCTATAGAGCAGCCTGTGCTCTCTGATATTGCCAGGCCTTAGGAAGGGATTGGGAACATTACTTGCAACATGTTCTCAGTCATCTGGAAATAGTAAATGAAAACGTTGTATCTAAGGGGCCCAGACAGCTCCCGGAATATCCCCGATGGATTAGAAATCACTAATGTGCAATAGACTTTAATACAGGCGGCACAAAGTGCCGACGCCAATAAATATTCCACGTGTGAAATCTGTGTCCTGTCATTTCCCCGGCAGCAGATTTACAGGTGACTGGGACGTTGGTAGATTATCAAAGCCACCGAGCCTGGGAGCACAGCGCCGCTCGTCACATCCTACGTACGGTACATACACAAGTGACGAGGGACATAAATAGATTATAGCAGCCGCCATATTGGATTCATGCAACAGTCCACGTTTATCAAATACGTTTTTACAGCATCAATCAAACACTCAAATAAATGAAAAAGGGGGTGGATCATAGGATAGACATTGTCTAGGTTGACAGTCAATAAGTCGACACCAAAAGATTGACATGCAATAGGTTGACACTGACAAAAGATCATCGTGCGCTCTGGTCGACATTTCATGTTGAGGCATGAAAGGGTCAACATGCATTTAGCATTTTCTTGCGTCACCTGGGGGTCTGCATTTGAGCATGTGGACCCCCACTTAGGGTAAGGCATACCCTCGCATGGGTCACTTTGCTCACCATGTGTCAGTTGGTGCCCGGACGATAGGGTAGATCGCCAGGCAAGCCAATTGGTCGACAGCCAATTGGTCAACACATCAAAAAGGATGACATGCTTTAGGTAGACATTGACAAAAGGTTGTCACAAGCATAAGCTCGGCATGTCAATGGTAGACACAGAAAAGGTTGACATAATTTTTCATATTATTTTTAAATGATCTAAATGGTCATAGTGGGAGAATCAGGGCGCCGCGCGCAGCGAGCCATGCGAGGGAATGCGCTATGCTAATACCATGACCTTGTCGACACAGACACTAAAACTTTCCTGTGCCAACCATTTCCATGTCGATCTTTTGTTTGCGTTGACCGTTTGTCAGTGTTGACCTAGACACTGTCGACCCAATAATTCACATGCACTTTAGCCCACGTTACCGTTCTCAGTCGGAGTCCACATAGATGGTTAAGCATGAAAAAGTCTAAAAAATTACAAAACAATCGTGGAAAACTCGCATTGACCTTTTCATGCGTCGACTATTTGCTTGTTGCTCGTGTCAACCTTTTGTCAATGTAGCCCACGGGTGTCAAACACAAAGCCCGCGGGCCAAATCCGGCCCGCCAGACCTTGTCATGTGGCCCGCGCAGCCGCCGCCAGCCTTCACCTTTTATTCTCGCTTCTTTTTTTGACACAAGAAAGCCGCCTCTTCAGCGCATGCGCGGCAGCCTACAAGCCAGAGAACGTCTGCCCTCTAGCGGCACCGGCCGTTCTACACAGGAAACCTCCACTTGTTTTGTATATTGAGCGCATGCCATCCTGTGATGTGACAGATCCAACGGCTGCCTGAACCCTTCTCTCCTGTACTGTAAGTAGATATGATGTATGTGGGGGGTGGGGGGGGGGGGTATCTGCTTATTATTCTGCTTAAAAGTCTGATTATAATTAATTTGAGAATATAATTCCAGTAGGAAGGTTGCACACTGCTGATATCATCCGCAAGAAAACTTTATTGGAGACTGCTCAGACAGAAGAACATGGTATTTGGTCTGAGCAGTCTCCAATAAAGGGGGACATTTACCACAATGGATTCGTAGAAAAAAGGTGTATTCGTAGGGAGAAATACACCTTTTTTTTACGAATTTGTATTTTGGGGATTTACAATCCCCAAAATACAACAATTCGTATTCCTAAAGATGGAACATTCGTATTTGTATTTACAAATACGAATGTCTACACCATCGATAGAATACGACAGAAATCACCATTCAAAAGAATGGTGGTTTCTGATTTACTAAGCAGCCGTACTGATAATACGGCTGCTAAGTGGTGTAAAACACCCACGCAAATACGACAGGAAAATACACCTTGCTTTCCCTGTCGTATTTGCTTTAAGCCTGCACGGATCAGTCAGATCCGTGCAGGCTTCAGTGTAAAAAAATAGAAAAATTAAATAAATTTTTAAAAAAAACAGCGTGGGGTCCCCCCCACAGCCGAAACCAGCACCAGGCTGACGGGGCCGGTTATTAAAAATCAGGGAACCCAACAAATAGGGGTTCCCCGATTTTTAACAACCAGCCCCAGGCTCCAGGTCCGGGGCTGGTTCCCAAAATACGGGGGACAAAATGACTAGGGGTCCCCCGTATTTTAAGAACCAGCCCCAGGCACAACCAGCCAGCAGGGTAATGTCACAGCCGGGGGACACTTATGATATAAGGTCCCGCGGCCAAAACATTAACCCCCTGACCGGTCAGCCTGGCCAGGGGCCCTGGGGGAGTGGGGACCCCCCAATGAAGGGGTCCCCCTCCTCCAGGACTTACCTGACCAGGCTGAAGCCTGGTACTGTCCCCGATGCCCCTGGGCGGTGGGCATCGGGCTGATTCAAGTGTAAAAAATAGATGAAACTATTGTTTTTTACTGTGGCACTACAAGTGCCAGCAAGCCTCCCCAGCAAGCTGGGACTTGGAGAACCACAAGTCCCAGCCTGCTGGGCATTAAAGGGCCCGCTGGCACTTGTAGTTCCACAGTTAAAAAAATAGTACACAAAACACACTGACACACATTTAAAATAAAACTTTAATACATACAAAAGCCCACACATACTAATACTTACCTATCTTCTTTCCGTAGGTAGCCCTGGTCCTGTGTCGTCCTCTGGTCCTGTGTCGTCTTCTGCCTCCATGTCGACGTCGCTGTCCATGTCGGCGATGGCGTCCCCGTCCGGATCCGACGAAATCCATGGAGGAAGCTGTGGAAGGAAACCATACTCACCTGTCCCAGCGCGACGTAGTCCAGGTAAGGGTCTTGGCAAAAAAACAAACCGACACCCGAAACCAGCCCGGACAGCAGGGAGCCGCACGGTGTTTGTGTACATTGTGCGGCTCCGCCTCCCGAATGCCGCTATTGGGCGGCCAATAGCGGCATTCGGGGGCGGAGCCGCACGATGTAAACAAACACCGTGCGGCTCCCTGCTGTCCGGGCTGGTTTCGGGTGTCGGTTTGTTTTTTTGCCAAGACCCTTACCTGGACTACGTCGCGCTGGGACAGGTGAGTATGGTTTCCTTCCACAGCTTCCTCCATGGATTTCGTCGGATCCGGACGTGGACGCCATCGCCGACATGGACAGCGACGTCGACATGGAGGCAGAAGACGACACAGGACCAGAAGACGACACAGGACCAGGGCTACCTACGGAAAGAAGATAGGAAAGTATTAGTATGTGTGGGCTTTGTATGTATTAAAGTTTTATTTTAAATGTGTGTCAGTGTGTTTATTGTACTATTTTTTTAACTGTGGAACTACAAGTGCCAGCGGGCCCTTTAATGCCCAGCAGGCTGGGACTTGTGGTTCTCCAAGTCCCAGCTTGCTGGGGAGGCTTGCTGGCACTTGTAGTGCCACAGTAAAAAACAATAGTTTCATCTATTTTTTACACTTGAATCAGCCCGATGCCCACCGCCCAGGGGCATCGGGGACAGTACCAGGCTTCGGCCTGGTCAGGTAAGTCCTGGAGGGGGGGGGACCCCTTCATTGGGGGGGTCCCCACTCCCCCAGGGCCCCTGGCCAGGCTGACCGGTCAGGGGGTTAATGTTTTGGCCGCGGGACCTTATATCATAAGTGTCCCCCGGCTGTGGCATTACCCTGCTGGCTGGTTGTGCCTGGGGCTGGTTCTTAAAATACGGGGGACCCCTAGTCATTTTGTCCCCCGTATTTTGGGAACCAGCCCCGGACCTGGAGCCTGGGGCTGGTTGTTAAAAATCGGGGAACCCCTATTTGTCGGGTTCCCTGATTTTTAATTACCGGCCCCGGCTCCTTCAGCCTGGTGCTGGTTACGGCTGTGGGGGGGACCCCACGCTGTTTTTTTTTTTATTTATTTAATTTTTCTATTTTTTTTTACACCTTGCAGCCTGCACGGATCTGACTGATCCGTGCAGACTGCCTGTACGAATTCGTATTAGCAGCCGTATATATGGCCAGCTAATACGAATGGTTACACCATCGGAGGGTTACAATGCAGTCGTATCTGACTGCTTTGTAATTTCCCCTCCGGAACACGACTTTGCATACGACTAAAACAGTCGTATGCAGCCGTAGGGGAAATACCAATACGAAAAACTAGGTTTTTCATATTGGTAAATTTCCCCCAAAGTGTCTTGTGGACAATATCAGCGATGTTTGACCCTCCTTTTCTGACTTGCATCATCTGCTACTGAAATGTGAGTGGGCTCTGCGTTGGTCTGCACCTGCCCTTCACAGCACTGCAATGGTTACATGCCATGGCAGGTGGAGCGGTAAACTTTGGATATACTGACCACTTCCATGTCACTTTACAGTGGTATAGGGACCATAAACCACAATCAAATACCTCATTATTCTGACTATGTTTCTGCTTTCAGAGCTAGTTATTACTTACATTATTACAAAAAACAGTCATAATTGAATGCAGTGACAAAAATTTATAATAATAAAGAGTGGACACATAGTCCTTCAGATACAACCGGCCCTTTGAGGGTGACCAAACTGCTGATGCGGCCCCCGATGAATTTGAGTTTGACACCCCTGAGTAGCCCTTGTGCGTGCTGAACTTTAGTGTCAATGTATTGACTGTCGACCAAGACATTGTAGACCTGCCATCGGCAATTCCACGCTCCCTGTTTGTGACAATTTTCTGTCATATTTGCCAATTCTGCCAAACTACCAAATTCTGTGCCCCCTACTGCGCACACATTTTGGGACATAATTTACACCACCATTATAGACCCCACGCTAGATATCGACATTGCACAGTGGAAACATGGGACATGATGACTCAAATGTCATTATCATGTCACCTCTCCTCCTGGTATGTTGATGCCAGAATCGCCCCCATTTGGGACATTTTGGTACCAATGACAGGAGAACATGGCATCTGGCAGGCTACCAGGACAATGCCTGCCTCCAGCACATGAGCACTCTCTACACCCGGGAAATGCTGGACTCCAGAATTCAACCATTATTAATGGCAGAAGAATTACCCGGGAGAGAGGCACCGGGAGGGAATGAGGTCCAAATGGGCCAAGAGTCAAAGGATCATGAATCACACGTGGTAAAGTTGGGGAGAGTGGTACAGACTTGTAAAAATAAATATGGGTGATCTGTAACTTATACCATGGAAGCGGCCAATTCAATGGGAATCCCTAGCTCATGAGTGCTGGTCATGGACCCGTTTTTGTTGGTCAGGAAAGGCCTCAGAGAGGACACTGGTTCCTAGCACACTGATAGGCTGGCCCACCCATCTGCCGGCCACCAATCACCTGTTTCCAAGCCATAGCTCATACAGTTACTTGTCAGAAGGAACCCATTTATCAAAAGAGTTTTGGCTATTTAAAACTCATTGCGTATGCTAAATGGCCAATCAATGCCTAACTGTCATGTGTTCAATCCCTAATGGATGTGTGCTCAGCTCCCAATTGTCATGTGTTTGAAAAATAACAGTTGGGAGCTGATTGGGTAGAATACCAATTATAAAAACGCAATGAGTTTTAAATAGCTAAAACTCATTTGTAAACAGGCACAATAGTATGATTTACATGAGAAATGGATGGCTCGGGGACTTCTCTCTGCCCTTACTACATGGAAACGACCCAAGCATCCGGCAGTTGCTGTTGGTTACAGCGATAGCATTCGTCATGTAAGTGTGATTTGGACATGACAATATTTGTAGAGACAATCTCACAGACTACAGAAAAAGTGGTTATTTTAATAGGCCTTCAATAACAGCTCTGTATACTGCCCTTTTATTTATTGATAAGAGCATATACAGTGATTTCCTTGTGCTGCAGGTAATAGCTGGATATGCAGCAAAATGACTTTTCTACTGATACAAACATTCCAATTTGCAATGACACAAAGTCAACTGAGGAAGTGATTTCTGTACACAGAGAAATAGGAACATGAAATATGACAGCGGATGAAGAACAATTTCAGCATCAAGTTTTAGTGTTTTTCCTTCAAGGTCACAACAATGTTATTTTTGGTGCTCAGTTCAAGTACTATATTTACCGCAAACACATTGGCAAGGTGGAATCTGCTCATCACAGCGCGGAGAGCAGGAGGGGGGGAGAACAACAAATTGCCGGCACTTTATACTTCGGGAAAAAAAGTTTTCCTGCAAGTTAGTGGCTGCTTCCACTGATGACGGAGCGCTGCGCCCTCATTGCTCAGACCTGCTTCCACTGATGACGGAGCGCTGCGCCCTCATTGCTCAGACCTGCTTCCACTGATGACGGAGCGCTGCGCCCTCATTGCTCAGACCTGCTTCCACTGATGACGGAGCGCTGCGCCCTCATTGCTCAGACCTGCTTCCACTGATGACGGAGCGCTGCGCCCTCATTGCTCAGACCTGCATCCTCTGATGACGGAGCGCTGTGCCCTCATTGCTCAGACCTGCTTCCTCTGATGACGGAGCGCTGCGCCCTCATTGCTCAGACCTGCTTCCACTGATGACGGAGCGCTGCGCCCTCATTGCTCAGACCTGCTTCCACTGATGACGGAGCGCTGCGCCCTCATTGCTCAGACCTGCATCCTCTGATGACGGAGCGCTGTGCCCTCATTGCTCAGACCTGCTTCCTCTGATGACGGAGCGCTGCGCCCTCATTGCTCAGACCTGCTTCCACTGATGACGGAGCGCTGCGCCCTCATTGCTCAGACCTGCTTCCACTGATGACGGAGCGCTGCGCCCTCATTGCTCAGACCTGCATCCTCTGATGACGGAGCGCTGTGCCCTCATTGCTCAGACCTGCTTCCTCTGATGACGGAGCGATGCACCCTCATTGCTCAGACCTGCTTCCTCTGATGACGGTGCGCTGCGCCCTCATTGCTCAGACCTGCTTCCTCTGATGACGAAGCGCTGAACCCTCATTGCTCAGAACAGAAAAGACTTCACAAGGAAAGAAATCAGGTAGCTGTGGTTCTAGATAAAGCTGCTGCTCAAAATGGGGGGGGGGTAGTCAATCCCCTCCTGGAGAGAAACACACAAAACCAATCACGCACAAGGCATGTGAGCAGCGCTTAATAATTTGAACCAATTAGTTTGATATAAAATGATTCACTTTTACTATCAATAAAAATAAAAGCAAATATACATAACATACACAATTGATGCACAATAATACAGACTTTTGGAATTATTAAAATCACGCCACAGGAGACCGAATGGAATATGGATGACCCAGAGGAAAAAAGAGGAATTGGGGGGTACAGTTGGTCACAGGTAAGTGCACTTTACCGGTTGATGGGTGACCTTTTGGTCCAATGAAATCACTTTTTGGAGGTGATGATGATCCCCACTAGTTGTTACGATGTTGTGTTGGCCGTTGGAGGAAGAGAACCGTAGGCTTCCGCTTTAGCTGGTAATTTGCCCTAGTGGTCTACGTTGGACCATAGCCACCAGGGTAGTCCAGGATGCAGTGTCCGCCAAGTGGATGAAGGGTTAGCTGGGAAAAAGGGCTTCTGCTCACAGGAAACAATGTCCTCCCACCGTACTGGCTAGATGGTAATATGCCACTGGTGCTTACCTTTGATAAAGCTGCAGTTGGCAGTGAAACGCGTTAGCTGGACGGCTAACTCTCACGCCCAGGACCTAAGAAGTGGACAACTTTACCCAGCGTGGACATATTGACATCAGGTACCCCCCTGTTCAGACTGAAATATTGTGGCGGACATAGCTCTCTGAACCCTCCAGTGGCATATTACCATCTCGCCAGTACGGTGGGAGGACATTGTTTCCTGTGAGCAGAAGCCCTTTTTCCCAGCTAACCCTTCATCCACTTGGCGGACACTGCATCCTGGACTACCCTGGTGGCTATGGTCCAACATAGACCACTAGGGCAAATTACCAGCTAAAGCGGAAGCCTACGGTTCTCTTCCACCAACGGCCAACACAACGCCGTAACAACTAGTGGGGATCATCATCACCTCCAAAAAGTGGACATACTCACTTTCATGCTGGAGATGTTGGTATATAAATTATATGGAAAATCCCCTGGCTACCGTGTCCGCACATAACTTATCAAAAATTTCCAGCAGTATATACTACTGCTCCTGTGTATAGTGCCCGCATGAAACCTTTGGCTCATATACTGTATTGTGTGTAAATCCGGCTTGGGTACTAGCCCGGGACTCCTCAGACATTTACCTCACCGCACATCCCCGGGCAATGCCCCTCTACCAGCTCCTAAGCTCCACCATTGTGTGTGGCGGGGCCTGATTTGGACATTGCAAATGTTGGGAGGCATGGAAAAGGGTGATTTATTACGCGTCTGGAGCCCCGGGCAAGTACCAACTTTGACCAGAGATGTTTGGAAGGCTGGGTGAAATGTTTTACTCTCTGCTGCTATCCTTTATCAGCATGGCTGTCTTGTACGTATACAGCGCATAGAACCGGATTTCTGAATTAGAAAATAGAGACAGTTCACTCTCGCTGTCACCTGATATGTGTGTTTCATTTTGAAATATAAAATGTGTTTTATGGAATCCTAAAGAGATAGAAATCAGTGATATGAGAAGAGCGTACATTACAATTATGTATAACCGCGCTGACGGCGCTGGCTGCCTCACATTACAGACATTTACAAGATAAGCAGTTGTCGGCCTTTATTGTCATACACGGAATTGATTCTTCTTTGTTCTCCTCTTGTAACGCTGAGCGGGATTGTTGGGCTGACGGGATTTGTCTCATCGTCATCTGCGCCTGATACAAGGTGCACATTCTGACAATGGATTACTTCCTGTAATCCAAATGATCCCATATCGTCCCCGCGGATTCGGGTTACTCAGCAATCTTGTCTGTGTGTCACAATGTTAATGTTTTCATTGACTTTTGGGTGGTATAATACGATCAATATGTGTCAACCAATCAGCAGGGCCGGAGTAATGGCAACCTACTGTAGGCCTGGGGCTTTTGTAAGGAGTGGAGGTGGTATGACCAGTATTGGGGGTGTGGCCAGTGCCATGATGGTGTGGCTGGCATATTGTGGGTGTGGCATGTGATGTGTAGCGGTGGTCAGTGCCAAGTGGGTATATGTGCCATTTGGAGTGGTATATTAGTAGTAGCCCCTATATATACCTAGATAATAATGCATCATTGTGTTAGCAATATAGAAATACAGCTTTACTACCAATGATTCATGTACAACCATGTGGCTAGTTGGCCGTTATCATACTGTCACGATGGGCTGTTCTGTAGGTCGAGACCTGGGGCTCTAGCTCCACCTGCCCCTTCATTATATGACTGGGCCAATTAGCTTCTGTCGTTTATCTAGCACATTGTATATAGTGACAGTTGATGGGATGCTGTGGGGTAACATCTCCAATAGACCTCTCTGTGATACATCTCCCCCAGAATAAGATTCCTTCTCTTCATTCTATTGATGTTTATTGATACTGATGGTTCCTACGCTGTCATATCATGTTGCAGAACAGTCAAACGCTGCGATATGGGTGACACATAAATGCTTCTTAAATATAAACTGTCCTCAATGTAACAATTCAAGTTACACCTTCAAAGTCATTTGCTGCAATATCCCCGGTAAGCGCAGACACTGGAGCATATGTACAAAGAAGGGGATCTGTTCTACTGACAGATGCATTCGGTATAGAGACGGGACGTGCGTGGGGACAACTCGGATCAGAGCGCAACAAAGATGAACGTCATTCAAGTTTCTTCTCACCGACCATGAGAATGTCCATGGTCATAAATGTATTTTCTATAAGATAAGCTTTATTTGTAGGGCCGCGTAGTGGTTGTCATTACTGCGCTGAGATTATGGTTTTATTCCCAACCATGGCCCTGTGGAGTTTGTATTATCAACAAAGGTTCTAATCTGAGATTGCGCTGCAGCGCCTGTTTCCACCGCTGCCAGGTGGGAGGGCGGCCTTGTGCCAATATAAACAGATATTTTAGATTATTATGTCAAACGACAAGAAATATGCCGGATCTACTTCCATGCATTATTTTTTAAGATGTCGATAAAGTCCACAAGAACAGAACAGTGATGGTTCCGTAGATGCCGCTATGTCGGCTTACGCTGCATTCTAAAGCACAAAACAGTGGGGCAGGTGTATTCAGCCTGGTGACGTGATAACACAGCAGCCAAACAGCCACTAACTGTTATTTTTCATACACAGCTTGTAACTTGACAGTTAAGCTGGCCATACATCAGAAAGATCGATCTTAAGATCGATTGCACTCATGATTGTGTACAATTTCCCTTGAAATCCCCGGCAGTCCTTGGTGGTTTTTGGACACACAATCTACACACAATCGATCATATGATCAGTCATACAATCCATCTGCTGCATGATGTTGTACACAAGATGTGCACACAATCTGCATACAATCCATCATACAATCAGTCATACAATCCATCTTATGATTGATTGTATGATTGTGTACACAAGATGTGCACACAATCTGCATACAATCCATCTTACAATCAATTGAGATTGTATGATTGGGTACAATATCTTTCTGATGTATGGCCAGCTTTAGGAGCTGATTGGCTGTATAACATTGTAATACGTTGGAGAGAGATAAAGTACCAGCCAATCAGCCCCTAACTGCTGTGATACAGGCTGTGTGGTAACACAGCAGCCAATCAGACCCTAACTGTTATTTTTCAAACACAGCCTGTAACTTGACAGATAGAAGCTGGTTGACTGCTACTTTATCTCTTTCCACTTTGTCTCTGTCCAAGGTTTTGTGTCTATTCCCAACCTCCAATTTCATCCACTAATTTGTGCAATCTCCTATTCGGCAATGCGTCAGCAAAGTCAGTAGCAATGGATTATCTAACACTGGGCTGGTGGGCCTGGGGGCAGGGCAGCCATCAGGGGGGGACTGCAGGGACTTCAAACCTTGGCCCAGACAGAAAGGGGGCCCAGGACTGGAGTTTATAAAGTATAATTTGTCCTAAACAGGACTTAAAATGGTCATGCAGAGGTGGGGGAACTAATTTCTCTATGCCACCCAACCCCCCCTCCCTCTTTCCCCTCTGATCCCCTCATTAGGCAGAGACAGGGAAAGTTGTAGGGTTTTTGGCACCCTCTGCAAAGTAGAATGCTTTCCTGTCAGAATTACTGTGCAAATGTGGAGATTTAAATGTTTCACCTCACCATTAGAGGTGGTGGAACTCAGTTCCACTCATCCCGTCCTCCCACTTTACCCCTGGTCCTACACAAAGTTCACATTTCCATTGAAGCAATGTTGAGGTTGAGTAGTTGCCAGTGCTGTGGACACCAGAGGTCTCACCTCACAAGGCATTCCATGTGTCCGAGAAAAGTCAGGGGGGCCCTGCCTATTTTGTCAGTCCCAGAACCCACCCTTTCTGATGGCGGCCCTGTCTGGGGGGTAGAATGATAAGCTCGGCTACATACAGTACAGACACATATTACAAAAACATCATAAGCATCATTCATTTACTTTTCGACATGACGAATATTAAGAGAGATCCTTCAAGAAGAAAACACAAGGCTCGGCCTCTGAAGATAATATAAAAGAAAATATTTAGCGATCGCTTCTGTTTCCATTAATGTCAGATCAAGTTGTTGGAGATAAAATGTCAATTATTGTTACAAGTTAACTTCAAACTCATCGTGGGTGCAGAACATATGTTCTCTCACAAGTCCGATACGCGCCGCGCAACTGACCAGACGGAACAGTTGGAGTAAAAGAAAACAAATTCTACTGAAAATGTATACAAGAGAATATTCTTTATTCCTATAAAGTGCGTGTAATCCGACATTTCCACAGTGCGCGGAATGAATGAAGCATTGAATTAATTGGACGGCTTATCTATTAACAAAATTCTTTTTGCATATTTCGGTCTGGGGGAATTGTTATCTCTCGCTGTACAGTGATTTATTTGGACTTTTTTACACTTTTAAGTAGATGATGTTTGTTCCCCGTATCAATTATTTATATTAAAAGACGTATTCAGCATTTCGCGTTTTGCACAAAGAATGCAAATATGTATTTATGATATATGATACTGTAATTCCATCTGGCGCGGGGCTCTATCCATCCCAAAGGCAAATTAGATATCTGTCTGCAGCAATATTGTTCAGGAGGAAGCGTCGTAATTATTTTATGCTGAATTTATTCTTCATCCCTTTTAATTTTCTTGTTTCGGTAAAAAAAAATTAAATTTTTTTGACATTTGACAAATAATTTCAAAATTTAACATAATTATTTAGACTGCCCAAAACAAGTCGAATTAATTATAAATGATTTCAAAATGTCATCAGGTACATTTGATTCTGTGGTTTTCAGTATATATTATTATTCAAAAAACAAAAAATTATGGCTAATTTTTTCAAAATTTAAAAACTTTCTTTGCCATAACTCAAAATTCCCAACTCTCCCTAAATGTCAGGGAGACTCCCTGAAATAGAAGCAATCTCCCTAACTCCCTGAACAGTCTAGAGATCTCCCTGATTGCACCTCACCCACATTATGTAACCGTTATGTACTTGAAAAATAAGAAATCAGAGATATATACAGTACATTCAATTGGGATCATAACTGCCATTGTGGATTGACAACACTGGTTAACAAAGATTTTGTCCCATGCAAAAAAAAAATACCTGATTTGGATATAGTTTTTCACGCTGAATTCAAAAGAGGTTTTAGAATTGTTGCCACATTTTTGTTTTATTTTATTTATTTTTAGTACAGCATAAGGCTCTTTAAATCATTTGGATGCAAAATAATAGCAAAAATAATTATTTTATAGTTTGTTTAATCACAGCAAACATGAAGGATGATCCGTGCAATAGCAAGACTACAGCCAATGCTTTAAACAGCTTTCCCTATGGAATGTCCCTCCCAAAATGGCCACTGCCTCAGAGAAGACTGTTTTTAAGGATGCTAGAAGAGGTGGTGGCAAATTTTATGAGGAACATTTAATAGTGGCTTAGAGGCTGCTATGAATAAAGGAATCATGTGACAACATGAAACTTGAAAAATAATATGGTGACATTAGGTCGGTGTAATATATGTGGTGACCTCAAGTTTGTGGCAGTTTTACCTGGAACGTATCAATACCGATATTTATATGATCAAAGAACAATAAGTGAAAAGTGTAGGTTACGTATTATGTCCGTAACCTGTGTCCCCTTTATTTCTAGCTACGTGCGAACAAAACGTAGCGCAGCGTAGCGTACCTTTATCGTGTATTATACACGGAAGAACCAATGCATTAATAGGAGATCCCTTCGCAGTACTTTGTCTCTAATCTGCGAATACACCTTTAAGGACAATGTCCGTACTATACCTTATCGCTATATGCGAATAACAGACGAGACCACAGTATAAAGGTGAGGAGATAGAAACTCCGTAATGATGTATTTAGTCCCTAATGGACAAAAAGGGGATTACAGAAATAGGAAAAACACAGGGTAGCACGTGAGGCAATTCTCTAACAATTAACAAGTACTTTAAAAACACTTACACAGATGCAGAAACAGATACAATCATAATCAGCCACATTACATAAAATGGGAATACAAATGTTTACCGTCAGGGAAAATAGCGCAGCGCAGTCTGGTCGGAGCTCACTATGTTCAGATTGAACTATAGTCCGGTCAATGGTCAGGTAAAGAAGCAGTGCCGAAGTGACCGAAGCTGCCCTGGGTTACCTAACTTATAGGGTCAGAAGGGGGAGGTCAAAGGCCGTTCCTATTGGTCAGGGTTCGAATGTCCAGTCCTCTGTGATTGGAGCAAAGTAATACAACTGGTTTACAAAGTGCAGGGGGGGAGTGAACTTTGGAGTCCTTTGTGTGTTGGCATCGTCGTCAGGGGTCGTAAATAGCAGCAAGAACCGGTTATAACTAGATTCTTTTGTAACACACATTTTAACAGAAACAGTCATGGGAATATGGATTTTGTCCGTAATTATCGGACCGTATGTATTGCGAATTATTCGCAATGACCGGAATACTGCGCAGGGGAAACGGAACGTAACGGTACCAAACATTATACAGACAGAAGTATGTAAAGCTGACTAAACTATGTGTAGTGTTCTAAACCTTTAATAAACTATATTTTCTTTGGTGTAAGTATGGTATTGTGAATTTATGTGTAATAGTATGGCTGCGCTTCTGGTCCACTTTGTCACACAGACTCGGGTATGTATACTTTATTTGCGCAACTCTGCGAACCAAAATGGCGTCCATACTATCCTAAAATGGCGTGTATAAAACTCGACATTGACAAACGCAACTTGTAATAATTATTGTCATAGGCTGCTCATTCAGATTCGCCTTTTTCTCATTTTGGGAGAATTCATTTTAGTTGAAAAATTTGGTCTTTTCTATGAATTTCTACAATCGTTCTCTATCAACTGGCGCTTTGTGATATGCGCCCGCCAAGCAGCGCCCACAGAAGACTGAGTCTGACAGCCGCGTCGTAAAGTTTTACGCTCATTATACATGTATTATCTGCATCTCACAGATAGACTTCTACAATGGAGTGGGGAGGTTGTCAGGGATATGTTTTGAATTACGCATTTGCAATATTATAAAACACTATATGAAAGACGACAGAAATACAGTCGGACGCATAAGAGGATCTATATCACCATATAGAGTCATCAAATCACCGAACAACCGTACAACCTATTCACACCGTACTTCAACATCTCTGCCCAGAAAAAAATAGAAAGAAAATGTTCTGAGTGGGAATTAATAAAGAGGAGAATGGTCTTTATTCTGAGCACAATGAGAGAATATCATTCCCAGATATTAAATGTCTTGGGCATTAAAAGAGAAGTAAAATGTGGTTTTACTCTACATTATAAGTAAGAAAATGAAAGTGTTGGAGACATTGACTTTTAGCGGGCAGTCTATATATTCGCTAATAGTCTAGTTGTAGAGTACATAAAGAACCAGCGACAAAAGGAACTCACAGAGGTTTTCTGCATCCCTTAATATAAAAGGCTAAGAAATGACCCGGTACAGATCAAAGGATGGACAGTGTCTAGGTCTGGGGTAGCCAACCCTAGTCCTCGAGAGCCACCAACAGTGCATGTTTTGCAGGTCTCCTCACAGAATCACAAGTGAGCTAATTAGCTCCATCTGTGGATCTTTTAAAATGTGTCAGTGATTAATGAGTGCAGCTGTGCAGCAGCTAGGTTGTCTGGAAAATGTGAACTGTTGGTAGCTCTCGAGGGCTAGGGTTGGCTACCACTGGTCTAGGTAGACAGTCAGAAGGTAGACACCAAAAAGTCAACATGCAAAAGGTCGAGATTGACGAAAGGCATGCACACACAAAATGGCGACATGGAAAAAAGTTGACACATGAAAAGGTCAACATGAGGTTTTTTTATGTTTCTTGGTGTCACTTGAGCACATTGTCTCTCAATTAGTGTAGCGTGTACCCTCGCCATGCTTCAGGCCTGGTGCGGCGATCTTACCACTTTACAGAGACCCATTGGAGTCCACATGAATGATAAAGCATGAAAAAGTATATATAAAAAAAGAAAGAAATCATGAAAAACTCCAGGCAACCGTTCCATGTGTGGACTTTTCCCTAAGATGAACGATTTGCCGAATCTGTGGTTGTGCGATGTAACAGGAAACAGCTACAAGGATGTGTTATGAGCTATTGGTGATTTGGGGGGTTATTCTGATCGGTGAGGCCAAACGTGCGTACGTTCCATATTAACGTACGCTCTCCGTACGCGGCCGTTGAGTTTAAGTCCACCCACAAATCAGCCGCATACGTACGGCCAGAAACAACGTCGAAGGGGAGTGGCGTACAATTGAGCGTACGCCAACGTACACGGACGGATCAGCCCTTAGACTCCGACAACTGGCGTACAACAGAGCGTACGCCACCGTTTACGGACGTCTCTTGTCCGTCTTCCCACCGACTTCTTGCGGCTATCTGAGCGTACGCCACCGTGCACGGATGGGTCTTTATTGTTTTCAAGGGAAAACTCAGCGTATGTCACCGCTCATGAGAGTGAGCGTACGTCCGTGTACGCTGGCATACCCTTCACATATATGGACCTGCAAATCTTGCCTTTCATCTATAATGAAGACAATTAATTAATTATTCTAATTGTGTGCAAAATAGTGGGCATGGGCTTAAAACATTGCTGAAACATCCTTTGTAGGTGTTCGATGTGGTTTATGTTATTGAAACCTATGTTTGTATTAGAGTGAACACGTTGACACATGTCGACTTGTGTAGATTGAGTGTGCTACTGTGTAAAGTCCATGAAAGCACATAGTGAATGTGTATAACTGTTTAACAAATACCTACCTTAGCATATATAAGCAGGTCTTACAAAGATTCTTACCTTAAATTAAACAAACCTTTAAATGTCGAGAAGTATAGAAAGATAAGCTTCCAAGGTGTTTCAGTGCTGTGTGTGGCTTGCAGGTAGTGAAATAATGGTTTGGACTTAATAGACTGCAGCATTGCTTATTACATTCAGGTGTATGTGTTTGAGTAGTAATCAGCGTAAATTCGCAAACCCAGGCGTCCGCTGTCATGCGGTATCTGTAGGGGTGGTCTGAGGTGGCGGTTGGCGGCCGCCTGTTTTGTGTCCGAAATGAACGGTGCTTTAGCCGATCGAGCGGTAGTAGCACCGTTCATTTTTGGTGCACACCCCCGTGTACGCCCATGTTTACGCCCATTTTCCCTCATTATTTCGGCCGCTCCCCTCAACACGCCCCTATGCCGCCCCCAATGCCCGTACTCTCGCGTACAGGTTTTTTCGCACGGAGAGACCCGTCCGTAAGCGTTGTGGAGTGTTCGCGCCAGCGCATTGGAGATGGTACGCATGCGCAGATCATTAAAAACCCCGGAACGTACGCGTACGGCCCAGCCGCACCAACCAGAATAAACCCCTTAGTTTTTAGAATGTTGTTTTTTACATGTTGTTGCTATTGTTTGCTGTGTATGCGACTCAGGCTGCATTCAATTACAGAGCACATACTCACTAATCCACTGTCTGTGACTGAATTCTCCAGTCGTTCCAGAGACCCAAAAGAAACAGAAACAGACATATTTACAAAGCGTTCCACTCATCTGTACAAGCCACTAACACACATTGTCGCCCTGATTTATTCCATTCCTCAGTATGATCTATGCTGGGGGTTTTTTTTACACTTGCCTGCTGCCATTCCTAAGAAAGCTCTGCACTGGTGGTGCCTCAATTCTGTAGCTCAATCAACTTTTTGGAGACGTCCTGGTTCTTCATTTTTGGGTGCCCTAAAGCCTTCTTACCAACTATTGTACTTCTCTCCTTAAAGTTCTTGATTATGTGATAAATGGTTGATTGGGGCGCTTACTAGCAGCAATATCATTGCCTTTGAAGCCCTTTTTGTGCAAAGGAATTATGACTGCTTGTGTTTCCTTGCAGGTGGCTGCAGCCTTCTAGCAGACAGATGCCAGAGGTCCTGCTAGACTAACATTGCTAATGTCTTATTAAAACTGAGATAAAGGGGAAACAAATGAAAGTAACGCATTTACAACCATAACATATGAATATTGATAAATTGGCTTAAATGGTGATAATAAATGTTATTGTACAAAATCTCAGAAAATATCCACAATGTGACACCGTACTTAAAACATCTATCTATGGCATAAACACACATCAGTTTTATCACACAACTGCACGTAAATGCATCAACCCACATATTATCTGCACAATAGCGGGATGATGAAGCGGGCATCTGCCTCGCGATGTACAGGAGGACGGGGCAGGCGTCTGCCTCGTGGTGTACAGGAGGACGGAGAGGGCCTCTGCCTCGCAGTGTACCAGAGGACAGAGCGGGCGTCTGCCTTGCGGTGTACAGGAGGACGGAGCAGACGTCTGCCTCGCGGTGTACAGGAGGACGGGGCGGAAGTCTGCCTCGCGGTGTACAACAGGATGGAGCGGGCCTCGCAGTGTACAGGAGGATGAAGCGGGCCTCGTGGTGCACAGGAGGACAGAGCGGGCCTCTACAACGCGGTGTACAGGAGGAAGGAGCAGGCGTCTGCCTCACGGTGTACAATAGGACGGAGCAGGCCTCGCGATGGACAGGAGGACGGAGCTGGAGTCTGCCTCGCGGTATACAGGAGGATGGAGCGGGAGTCTGCCTCATGGTGTACAGGAGGACAGAGCGGGAGTCTGCCTCGCGGTGTACAGGAGGACGGAGCGGGAGTCTGCCTCGTGGTGTACAGGAGGACGGAGCGGGAGTCTGCCTCACCGTGTACAGGAGGACGGAGCGGGAGTCTGCCTCACGGTGTACAGGAGGATGGAGCGGGAGTCTGCCTCACGGTGTACAGGAGGATGGAGCGGGAGTCTGCCTCAGTGTCAGAAGGACGGAGCGGGAGTCTGCCTCGTGGTATACAGGAGGACGGAGCGGGAGTCTGCCTCACGGTGTACAGGAGGATGGAGCGGGAGTCTGCCTCACGGTGTACAGGAGGATGGAGCGGGAGTCTGCCTCACAGTGTACAGGAGGACGGAGCGGGAGTCTGCCTCACGGTGTACAGGAGGATGGAGCGGGAGTCTGCCTCAGTGTCAGAAGGACGGAGCGGGAGTCTGCCTCGTGGTATACAGGAGGACGGAGCGGGAGTCTGCCTCACGGTGTACAGGAGGATGGAGCGGGAGTCTGCCTCACGGTGTACAGGAGGATGGAGCGGGAGTCTGCCTCACGGTGTACAGGAGGATGGAGCGGGAGTCTGCCTCGCGGTGTACAGGAGGATGGAGCGGGAGTCTGCCTCACGGTGTACAGGAGGATGGAGCGGGAGTCTGCCTCACGGTGTACAGGAGGATGGAGCGGGAGTCTGCCTCGCGGTGTACAGGAGGACAGAACGGGCCTCTGCCTTGCAGTGTACAGGAGGACAGAGCGTGAGTCTGCCTCGCGGTGTACAGGAGGACAGAACGGGCCTCTGCCTCGCGGTGTACAGGAGGACGGAGCGGGAGTCTGCCTCACGGTGTACAGGAGGATGGAGCGGGAGTCTGCCTCACGGTGTACAGGAGGATGGAGCGGGAGTCTGCCTCGCGGTGTACAGGAGGATGGAGCGGGAGTCTGCCTCACGGTGTACAGGAGGATGGAGCGGGAGTCTGCCTCACGGTGTACAGGAGGATGGAGCGGGAGTCTGCCTCGCGGTGTACAGGAGGACAGAACGGGCCTCTGCCTTGCAGTGTACAGGAGGACAGAGCGTGAGTCTGCCTCGCGGTGTACAGGAGGACAGAACGGGCCTCTGCCTCGCGGTGTACAGGAGGACGGAGCGGGAGTCTGCCTTGCAGTGTACAGGAGGACGTGTGAACGCGGCACGTAGAAGCGTGGGTGTGTATTGCTACATCTGGTTGGAATTTTTTTAATTACTTATATGCAAATGTAGATGATCCCCACAGCAGTTAGTAAGAGGTGTCCTTTACTCACATCTTATTACTGCAATGGAAACTAATGCGACACAGGAAGGAAGCGCAGCATCATGCAGACATTTTGTCACCGCTGTCCCTTTACCCTACGGTACGTGACACTGATATTAGGCTTGTGTTGACAATTAAATATTAGTGGAAAAATGCCCTTAAACATTCTATTTGCGTAACTTATAATTTTTTTTAATTCTCACAGCGAGGGAATCATGGGAAAATCAGAGTGTGAGTTGCAAAGAAAGAAAAGTTAATGATTCTTGCTAGTGTGCGTTACATTTTCAAAGCCAGCGCTAATGAACACGGTACAATCACAGTTGGACTCAGAAATTACATTAAAATTCTTTCTCCATGAAAACTGGGTCAAAAGTCATAGATAATGCAAATGCGCTGTACGGCGAGCCGATCATGAGACGAGCGCACCGCGCTCAGATGTCTCGTTACATTTATTAATATAAACATTAGTAAAATGTATTAGCACTAAATTCTAAGCAGCTCACCTGGGGGATTACAATATGAATATTCTTGTTGGATAATTGGAAAAGTTTTAGTCTTAAAATACAAAGGTCGGCGGAGTGTCGGCGTATTACACCGGGTGGGCGTACCTTTGAACTCCTCTACGCAGGGAAAAAAAAACAACACATTTGCAGAGTCCGCGCGGTGGAGGCAGGTATCGTGCAAAGTGAGCGGTGCTCAGGGCAATTCATCAGTTCGCACTGGGAACTGGATCTACATCTCTGAGGCACGAGGCTTGAGGCCTCATACAGGCAGTGGCAGGGGCGGATCCAAGATAAAATGACAGGGGGGGCACCATGATAAAAGAGGGTTTAGGTGAGTGAGGGCCAGTGTTAGTGGTGCCAGTGTACATGCTAAGAGAGCGGCAGAGAGAGGGTGGCAATGGGATTAAAAATAGGCCCACCATGGCAACAAAAGTGAAGGATGTAGTTGTGCGCGCGCCGAAGGCGCGCTCTGGAAAAGGGGGTGTGGCCACTCAACAGGGGGCATGTCCTTGAGTGGAGTGTACAACACCATATACAACTTCTACACATTATGCTACAAAATACTAGACCCCATTATACTTGCCCCTTACACATGATGCCAAATAGAATGAGCCAAACTTCAAACAATGCCACATGGATTGTGTCAAAATTCACACAATGCCACACAGATTGAGCCAAAATTTACATAATAACACACAGATTGAGCCAAAATTCACAAAATGCCAAATGGATTGAGCCAAAATTCACATAATGCCAAATGGATTGAGCCAAAATTCACAAAATGCCAAATGGATTGAGCCAAAATTCACATAATGCCAAATGGATTGAGCCAAAATTCACATAATGCCACATGGATTGTGTCAAAATTCACATAATGCCACACGGATTGAGCCAAATTCATAAGATGCCATATGGATTGAGCCAAAATTCACATAATGCCACATGGATTGAGCCAAAATTCACATAATGCCACACGTATTGAGCCAAAATTCACATAATGCCACACGGATTGAGACAAAATTCACATAATGCCACACGGATTGAGACAAAATTCACATAATGCCACACGGATTGAGCCAGAATTCACATAATGCCACACAGATTAAGACAAAATTCACAATACGCTTCATAAACAGGGACATTGTCCACCAAAGGTGCGCATTAAACATTGACACCATAATGTCCATTGCACGTTAAGTTACACGGCATGATGTCCATTATGTATTATGCCAAACACCATAATGCCTATTAAAAATTATGCTACATACAGTAAGTGCTGCTTATCTACATGCTCATTGCCAAGGGTTCCATGCTCATTGCCAGAGGTTCCATGCTCGTTGCCATGTGGGATTACATGCTCATTGCCAATGGGGAATACATGCTCTTGGTAAATGGGGGACAGCCGCCGCCAGGCAGAAGTGACAGCCACTGACAGTGGCAGAGCCTGGCTGAATTTCGAGCACTGCAGGTCCCAGCTATTTGAAATAATACCCATTTCACACCAGAAAATGCATTCCCAGGTTGGCACCTTTTACACCAGCCTAGTCCCTGCATTTTCTGGTGTGAGGGGGAGAGAAAACCACCCCTCCCCCCCTTTAACCAGTTATCTCATTTATATATCTTCGGAACTAACTGACCCATTTACATGAGACAAGTATCATATTGAAGAACTTTTGAGTGGGCTTTGAATGATTTTGGTCCAGTGAGTTTGGTTCCAGAGTAATCTGCCCTCAAAGAACATGAACAGCCATGAAATTACATTTAAAAAAAAATTTTTATTTACACGCTATATCTCTGGAACTGATTGACCTAAATGGACCGTCCTGGTACCATATTGAAGGCCCAGCGATTTGGAATTGAATGACATCAACCACAAGCTCCTGTGATGCCAGGGAGGGAACTGGCAGCCGTCGGAACCGGGTGGGGGTCGGAATTGACGGGTCCCATATTATCCTATGGGGAAAAAATGTTACAGCTTTGCCAGGCGATATCTCCGGTTCCCAGGGGGCTAGAGACATGGGGCTGGGCTCGTTGGAAAGCTCTGGTCCTCATCTACAAAATGAATGACAGGGGGGGCACGTGCCCGGGTGCCCCCCCCTGAATCCGCCACTGGGCAGTGGGGTATTGCTGTTTGATGTCAGCAAAAACACTTTCTAATAGTTCCGGAATTATAATGATGCCCAATCATCTGGCCAATTGTCCCCCTGTCAGATGTTTGCAACCAGGTGGCCATACATTTACAGAGCACAAAATGGCGGTCCGAAGGGGCGCATTTCATGCTAAATTTTGTCATTTTAGCCCTGCCCCCCTATTCACTTACTGTTTTCTGTTACTGTACAGCCAAAAAGAGTTATGTCGTTTGGTAATGATGTCCGATCTGTAGAGAGCGGCTTTGATGGCTTTGATACAGATAGTTTTTAGGGGGATTTCCCTGCGCATGTAACGCGTTTCACACCTCAATTGGGTGCTTTTTTCAAAGATCCTGGTGTACGCAGCCAGTGTAAGACTATGCGCAAATGTTGAAGACTCAATAGGTGTCACGGAACAGTTTGTTTTAATGCAGTTCTGAGAGTCGCCCCATGGTCACACAGCATGTAAAGATGCAGGAGATGTCACATCTGCGTACGGCATCACAATTTCAGGTACTTGTTTCCTAGCACGGCGCCCATCGCATCGTATACCATAAGCTTTACAATGGTATGCAGGGGCGGATTGGCCCACCGGGAAACCGGGCCGTTTCCCGGTGGGCCGCCACCTTTTAAGTCAGAATGGGCCGCCTACCTCACTGGGCTGCCGCGGCATCTACGTGCTGGGCCGCGGGACTGTGCCCTCAATGAAGATGGCTGCGTGTGCTTCGTTCCGTCCGGCTCCCTCCTCCCTGCTGCTGCTGCTGCTGCAATGAGCTGCAGATACAGCCGCTGGCAGCCAGGGGGAGCACCTCTCAGACTGATGACGTCAGCCTGAGAGGGAAGAGAGACGAGGAGCAGCAGCGCTGTGGCCGGGCTTCTCATCTTCCAGAAAGAATTATAATGTGAGTCACACTGTGGGCTCTGGGGACACTGGTTGGCAACCTTGTTAGGGAATGGGGGGGGGGGGTAAGGGGAGAGAGAGACACTCACCTCTGTCGCTGTGTGTGAGGGACATGGGGAATAAATCTCCCTGCATGTGCCAGTTACAGTGTAGGCTTTGCTGGAGGGGAATCTGTGTGTGTGACATTCCTGCACATGAGGGGGAAGGGGGTCTGTGACATTAGGGCAGACAGACTCACTGTGACAACTCAGATCCCCCTCCAGCTCAGCTCCCCCATAGGCAGACATGTGACATTCAGATCCCCCCCCATGTCTGTCTATAGGGGCTGTGCTGGAGGGGTATGTAACATGTCTGCCTATGGGGGGGGGGGGGGGGTGTTCTGGAGGTCCTGGGGCATGGGAATATGTGACAAGTCTGCCTATTTGTTGGGGGGACTGGGGGCTGTGCTGGAGGGGGATTTGATTACGTGACATGTCTGCCTATGGGGGTGGGGGATGTACTCAGGCCAGGCGACAGGGTGGGTCAAAGGGTACAGCTGACCCGGGCCCCGGCGTTCTCAGGGGCCCCAAAGCATGGCTGCGGTGATGATGCACTCAGCCGCCTACACAGCACCCTACTCAGCCGACCGCCCACTTAACCCTCCTGCCGCGCAAGTTCCTTCACCCACCACCCAGCCACACTGTGGGCATTACATGTATAGGCGTCATTACAACTGCGGGCTCCATGTATAAATGGAGCATCACGGTGTGCGACATATATATAATGGAGCATCACGGTGTGCGACATATATATAATGGAGCATCATGGTGTGCGACATATGTATAATGGGCATCACGGTGTGCGACATATGTATAATGGGCATCACGGTGTGTGGCATATGTATAATGGGCATCACGGTGTGGGGCATATGTATAATGGACATCATGTGTGTGGCATATATATAATGGAGCATCACGGTGTGCGACATATATATAATGGAGCATCATGGTGTGCGACATATGTATAATGGGCATCACGGTGTGCGACATATGTATAATGGGCATCACGGTGTGTGGCATATGTATAATGGGCATCACGGTGTGTGGCATATGTATAATGGAGCATCATGGTGTGGCATATGTATAATGGAGCATCACGGTGTGCGACATATGTATAATGGAGCATCACGGTGTGAGACATATGTATAATGGGCATCACGGTGTGCGACATATGTATAATGGGCATCACGGTGTGTGGCATATGTATAATGGGCATCACGGTGTGTGGCATATGTATAATGGAGCATCATGGTGCGGCATATGTATAATGGGCATCACGGTGTGCGGCATATGTATAATGGGCATCACGGTGTGGGGCATATGTATAATGGACATCATGTGTGTGGCATATGTATAATGGGCATTACGGTGTGACATATGTATAATGGAGCATCACGGTGTGCGACATATGTATAATGGGCATCACGGTGTGCGACATATGTATAATGGGCATCACGGTGTGCGGCATATGTATAATGGGCATTACGGTGTGACATATGTATAATGGGCATCACGGTGTGTGGCATATGTATAATGGAGCATCACGGTGTGTGGCATATGTATAATGGAGCATCACGCTGTGCGGCATATGTATAATGGAGTATCACGGTGTGTGGCATATGTATAATGGAGCATCACGGTGTGTGGCATATGTATAATGGAGTATCACTGTGTGTGGCATATGTATAATGGGCATTACGGTGTGACATATGTATAATGGGCATCACGGTGTGTGGCATATGTATAATGGAGCATCACGGTGTGTGGCATATGTATAATGGAGCATCACGCTGTGCGGCATATGTATAATGGAGTATCACGGTGTGTGGCATATGTATAATGGAGCATCACGGTGTGTGGCATATGTATAATGGAGTATCACGGTGTGTGGCATATGTATAATGGAGCATCACGGTGTGTGGCATATGTATAATGGAGTATCACTGTGTGTGGCATATGTATAATGGGCATCACGGTGTGGGGCATATGTATAATGGAGCATCACGGTGTGTGGCATATGTATAATGGGCATCACGCTATGCGGCATATGTATAATGGGCATCACGGTGTGCGGCATATGTATAATGGAGCATCACGGTGTGGGGCATATGTATAATGGCATCATGGTGTGTGGCATATGTATAATGGAGCATCACGGTGTGGGGCATATGTATAATGGGCATCACGGTGTGTGGCATATGTATAATGGGCATCAGGGTGTGTGGCATATGTGTAATGGAGCATCACGGTGTGGGGCATATGTATAATGGAGCATCACGGTGCGGGGCATATGTATAATGGAGCATCACGGTGTGGGGCATATGTATAATGGGCATCACTGTGTGTGGCATATGTATAATGGGCATCACGGTGTGTGGCATATGTATAATGGAGTATCACTGTTTGTGGCATATGTATAATGGAGCATCACGGTGTGTGGCATATGTATAATGGGCACCACGGTGTGCGGCATATGTATAATGGACATCACTGTGTGTGACATATGTATAATGGACATCACGGTGTGTGGCATATGTATAATGGTGCATCACGGTGTGTGGCATATGTATAATGGAGCATCACGCGGTGCGGCATATGTATAATGGAGCATCACGCTGTGCGGCATATGTATAATGGAGCATCACGCGGTGCGGCATATGTATAAGGGGCATCACGGTGTGCGGCATATGTATAATGGGAATCAGGGTGTGCGGCATATGTATAATGGAGCATCACGGTGTGGGGCATATGTATAATGAGCATCACGGTGTGCGGCATATGTATAATGGGCATCACAGTGTGCGTCATATGTATAATGAGCATCACGGTGTGGGACATATGTATAATGGGAATCAGGGTGTGCTGCATATGTATAATGGACATCACGGTGTGCAGCATATGTATAATGGGAATCAGGGTGTGCAGCATATGTATAATGGACATCACTGTGTGGCATATGTATAATGGGCATCACGGTGTGCGGCATATGTATAATGGGCATCACGGTGTGACATATGTATAATGGAGCATCACGGTGTGAGACATATGTATAATGGAGCATCACGGTGTGTGGCATATGTATAATGGGCATCACCGTGTGTGGAATATGTATAATGGGCATCACGGTGTGTGGCATATGTATAATGGAGTATCACGGTGTGGGACATATGTATAATGGAGCATCACGGTGTGCGGCATATGTATAATGGAGCATCACGGTGTGCGACATATGTATAATGGGCATCACGGTGTGCGACATATGTATAATGGAGCATCAAGGTGTGTGACATATGTATAATGGAGCATCACGGTGTGCGACATATGTATAATGGGCATCACGGTGTGCGACATATGTATAATGGAGCATCACGGTGTGCGACATATGTATAATGGAGCATCACGGTGTGTGACATATGTATAATGGGCATCACGGTGTGAGACATATGTATAATGGAGCATCACGGTGTGTGACATATGTATAATGGGCATCACGGTGTGACATATGTATAATGGAGCATCACGGTGTGAGACATATGTATAATGGAGCATCACGGTGTGTGGCATATGTATAATGGGCATCACCGTGTGTGGAATATGTATAATGGGCATCACGGTGTGTGGCATATGTATAATGGAGTATCACGGTGTGGGACATATGTATAATGGAGCATCACGGTGTGCGGCATATGTATAATGGAGCATCACGGTGTGCGACATATGTATAATGGGCATCACGGTGTGCGACATATGTATAATGGAGCATCAAGGTGTGTGACATATGTATAATGGAGCATCACGGTGTGCGACATATGTATAATGGGCATCACGGTGTGCGACATATGTATAATGGAGCATCACGGTGTGCGACATATGTATAATGGAGCATCACGGTGTGTGACATATGTATAATGGGCATCACTGTGTGAGACATATGTATAATGGAGCATCACGGTGTGTGACATATGTATAATGGGCATCACGTTGTGCGACATATGTATAATGGGCATCACGGTGTGCGGCATATGTATAATGGGCATCACGGTGTGTGACATATGCCCATTATACATATGCCACACCGTGATGTCCATTATACATATGCGACACACCGTGATGCTCCATTATACATATGCCCCATCACGGTGTGTGACATATGTATAATGGGCATCACGGTGTGTGACATATGTATAATGGGCATCACGGTGTGCGGCATATGTATAATGGGTATCACGGTGTGCGGCATATGTATAATGGGTATCACGGTGTGTGGCATATGTATAATGGAGCATCACGGTGTGTGGCATATGTATAATGGGCATCACGGTGTGCGGCATATGTATAATGGGTATCACGGTGTGTGGCATATGTATAATGGAGCATCACGGTGTGTGGCATATGTATAATGGGCATCACGGTGTGTGGCATATGTATAATGGGCATCACGGTGTGCGGCATATGTATAATGGAGCATCACGGTGTGCAACATATGTATAATGGGCATCACGGTGTGCGACATATGTATAATGGGCATCAGGGTGTGGGGCATATGTATAATGGAGCATCACGGTGTGCGACATATGTATAATGGGCATCACGGTGTGCGGCATATGTATAATGGAGCATCACGGTGTGCAACATATGTATAATGGAGCATCACGGTGTGCGACATATGTATAATGGGCATCACGGTGTGCGGCATATGTATAATGGAGCATCACGGTGTGCAACATATGTATAATGGAGCATCACGGTGTGCGACATATGTATAATGGGCATCACGGTGTGCGACATATGTATAATGGGCATCACGGTGTGAGACATATGTATAATGGAGCATCACGGTGTGTGACATATGTATAATGGGCATCACGGTGTGCGACATATGTATAATGGGCATCACGGTGTGCGGCATATGTATAATGGAGCATCACGGTGTGTGACATATGTATAATGGGCATCACGGTGTGAGACATATGTATAATGGAGCATCACGGTGTGTGACATATGTATAATGGGCATCACGGTGTGACATATGTATAATGGAGCATCACGGTGTGAGACATATGTATAATGGAGCATCACGGTGTGTGGCATATGTATAATGGGCATCACCGTGTGTGGAATATGTATAATGGGCATCACGGTGTGTGGCATATGTATAATGGAGTATCACGGTGTGGGACATATGTATAATGGAGCATCACGGTGTGCGGCATATGTATAATGGAGCATCACGGTGTGCGACATATGTATAATGGGCATCACGGTGTGCGACATATGTATAATGGAGCATCAAGGTGTGTGACATATGTATAATGGAGCATCACGGTGTGCGACATATGTATAATGGGCATCACGGTGTGCGACATATGTATAATGGAGCATCACGGTGTGCGACATATGTATAATGGAGCATCACGGTGTGTGACATATGTATAATGGGCATCACTGTGTGAGACATATGTATAATGGAGCATCACGGTGTGTGACATATGTATAATGGGCATCACGTTGTGCGACATATGTATAATGGGCATCACGGTGTGCGGCATATGTATAATGGGCATCACGGTGTGTGACATATGCCCATTATACATATGCCACACCGTGATGTCCATTATACATATGCGACACACCGTGATGCTCCATTATACATATGCCCCATCACGGTGTGTGACATATGTATAATGGGCATCACGGTGTGTGACATATGTATAATGGGCATCACGGTGTGCGGCATATGTATAATGGGTATCACGGTGTGCGGCATATGTATAATGGGTATCACGGTGTGTGGCATATGTATAATGGAGCATCACGGTGTGTGGCATATGTATAATGGGCATCACGGTGTGCGGCATATGTATAATGGGTATCACGGTGTGTGGCATATGTATAATGGAGCATCAAGGTGTGTGACATATGTATAATGGAGCATCACGGTGTGCGACATATGTATAATGGGCATCACGGTGTGCGACATATGTATAATGGAGCATCACGGTGTGCGACATATGTATAATGGAGCATCACGGTGTGTGACATATGTATAATGGGCATCACGGTGTGAGACATATGTATAATGGAGCATCACGGTGTGTGACATATGTATAATGGGCATCACGGTGTGACATATGTATAATGGAGCATCACGGTGTGAGACATATGTATAATGGAGCATCACGGTGTGTGGCATATGTATAATGGGCATCACCGTGTGTGGAATATGTATAATGGGCATCACGGTGTGTGGCATATGTATAATGGAGTATCACGGTGTGGGACATATGTATAATGGAGCATCACGGTGTGCGGCATATGTATAATGGAGCATCACGGTGTGCGACATATGTATAATGGGCATCACGGTGTGCGACATATGTATAATGGAGCATCAAGGTGTGTGACATATGTATAATGGAGCATCACGGTGTGCGACATATGTATAATGGGCATCACGGTGTGCGACATATGTATAATGGAGCATCACGGTGTGCGACATATGTATAATGGAGCATCACGGTGTGTGACATATGTATAATGGGCATCACTGTGTGAGACATATGTATAATGGAGCATCACGGTGTGTGACATATGTATAATGGGCATCACGTTGTGCGACATATGTATAATGGGCATCACGGTGTGCGGCATATGTATAATGGGCATCACGGTGTGTGACATATGCCCATTATACATATGCCACACCGTGATGTCCATTATACATATGCGACACACCGTGATGCTCCATTATACATATGCCCCATCACGGTGTGTGACATATGTATAATGGGCATCACGGTGTGTGACATATGTATAATGGGCATCACGGTGTGCGGCATATGTATAATGGGTATCACGGTGTGCGGCATATGTATAATGGGTATCACGGTGTGTGGCATATGTATAATGGAGCATCACGGTGTGTGGCATATGTATAATGGGCATCACGGTGTGCGGCATATGTATAATGGGTATCACGGTGTGTGGCATATGTATAATGGAGCATCACGGTGTGTGGCATATGTATAATGGGCATCACGGTGTGTGGCATATGTATAATGGGCATCACGGTGTGCGGCATATGTATAATGGAGCATCACGGTGTGCAACATATGTATAATGGGCATCACGGTGTGCGACATATGTATAATGGGCATCAGGGTGTGGGGCATATGTATAATGGAGCATCACGGTGTGCGACATATGTATAATGGGCATCACGGTGTGCGGCATATGTATAATGGAGCATCACGGTGTGCAACATATGTATAATGGAGCATCACGGTGTGCGACATATGTATAATGGGCATCACGGTGTGCGGCATATGTATAATGGAGCATCACGGTGTGCAACATATGTATAATGGAGCATCACGGTGTGCGACATATGTATAATGGGCATCACGGTGTGCGACATATGTATAATGGGCATCACGGTGTGAGACATATGTATAATGGAGCATCACGGTGTGTGACATATGTATAATGGGCATCACGGTGTGCGACATATGTATAATGGGCATCACGGTGTGCGGCATATGTATAATGGGCATCACGGTGTGTGACATATGTATAATGGAGCATCACGGTGTGTGGCATATGTATAATGGAGCATCACGGTGTGTGGCATATGTATAATGAAGCATCACGGTGTGTGACATATGTATAATGGGCATCACGGTGTGCAACATATGTATAATGGGCATCACGGTGTGAGACATATGTATAATGGAGCATCACGGTGTGTGACATGTATAATGGGCATCACGGTGTGCGACATATGTATAATGGGCATCACGGTGTGCGGCATATGTATAATGGGCATCACGGTGTGTGACATATGTATAATGGGCATCACGGTGTGCGGCATATGTATAATGGGCATCACGGTGTGACATATGTATAATGGGCATCACGGTGTGCGACATATGTATAATGGGCATCACGGTGAGCGGCATATGTATAATGGGCATCACGGTGTGTGACATATGCCCATTATACATAACCACACCGTGATGTCCATTATACATATGCGACACACCGTGATGCTCCATTATACATATGCCCCATCACGGTGTGTGACATATGTATAATGGGCATCACGGTGTGTGGCATATGTATAATGTATATACGCCACCCTGCTTCCCCCTGCCTACCTGAATCCTTCGCAAACCCACATCCTATGCCACTCTGTGTCTCCCGTCTGTCACCCTACATCCAACGCCACCCTGCGTCCCCCCTCCCTGTATCCTCTGCCACCATGCAACCAACGCCACTGTATCCTCTACCACTTTGCGACTCCCCTCCCTGCATCCTCTGTCACTCTGCGTTCCCCCTCCTACACTGCATCCTGTGCCACCATGCCCCCTCACAATCTGCGTCCTATGCAGTGGCGTCACTAGGCAGGTGCGGGGGGTGCGACCCGCACCGGGTGTCACCAGTAAGTGGGGTGACACCAGTGGTGCAAGTATGGCAGTATGGCGTACCGGTAAAAGATATACTGCCGGTACCCTGTACCCCCATAACTAATTCCCCTAAAACTTGTAAATGCGCATGCGCGCATATGTAAGTGGCAGGGGCGTGGCCTCCGCCGCCCCGCCACTGCTGATAGCGTTCGGAGGGGAGCGCATCGCGCGTCTCTCCTTCCACTCCCTGTGTCACTGTGACACAGACACCAATCAGAGCTCGCGGGCTGGCAGCCAGTCAGGAGCCAGCCCACGAGATAGAAGACGGAGGGGCAGGAGAGACAGAAGATGCGCTCCCCTCCCCAGGGAAGAAGCAAGCAGCGGTGGCAGGGGACAACAGTAAGTTGCACTGTGGGGGCATATCTGGCACTGGGGGCATATCTGGCACCGGGGCATATGTGTTGCACTGTGGGGGCATATCTGGCACTGGGACATATGTGTTGCACTGTGGGGGCATATCTGGCACTACGACATATGTGTTGCACTGTGGGGGGCATATCTGGCACTGGGGGCATATGTGTTGCACTGTGGGGGCATATCTAGCACTGGGGCATATGTGTTGCACTGTGGGGGCATATCTGGCACTGGGACATATGTGTTGCACTGTGGGGGCATATCTGGCACCGGGGCATATGTGTTGCACTGTGGGGGCATATGTGTTGCACTGTGGGGGCATATCTGGCACTGGGGCATATGTGTTGCACTGTGGGGGCATATGTGGCACTGGGACATATGTGTTGCACTGTGGGGGCATATCTGGCACTGGGACATATGTGTTGCACTGTGGGGGCATATCTGGCACTGGGGGCATATCTGGCACCGGGGCATATGTGTAGCACTGTGGGGGCATATCTGGCACTGGGGCATATGTGTTGCACTGTGGGGGAATATCTGGCACTGGGGCATATGTGTTGCACTGGGGGCATATGTGTTGCACTGTGGGGGCATATGTGTTGCACTGTGGGGCATATGTGTTGCACTGTGGGGCATATGTGTTGCACTGTGGGGCATATGTGTTGCACTGTGGGGGCATATCTGGCACTGGGACATATGTGTTGCACTGTGGGGGCATATCTGGCACTGGGGCATATGTGTTGCACTGTGGGGCATATGATATCTGGCACCGGGGCATATGTGTTGCACTGTGGGGGCATATCTGGCACTGGGGCATATGTGTTGCACTGTGGGGGCATATCTGGCACTGGGGCATATGTGTTGCACTGTGGGAGCATATCTGGCACTTGGGCATATGTGTAGCACTGTGGGGGCATATCTGGCACTGGGGCATATGTGTTGCACTGTGGGGGAATATCTGGCACTGGGGCATATGTGTTGCACTGGGGGCATATGTGTTGCACTGTGGGGGCATATGTGTTGCACTGTGGGGGCATATGTGTTGCACTGTGGGGCATATGTGTTGCACTGTGGGGCATATGTGTTGCACTGTGGGGGCATATCTGGCACTGGGACATATGTGTTGCACTGTGGGGGCATATCTGGCACTGGGGCATATGTGTTGCACTGTGGGGCATATGATATCTGGCACCGGGGCATATGTGTTGCACTGTGGGGGCATATCTGGCACCGGGGCATATGTGTTGCACTGTGGGGGCATATCTGGCACTGGGGCATATGTGTTGCACTGTGGGGGCATATCTGGCACTGGGGCATATGTGTTGCACTGTGGGAGCATATCTGGCACTGGGGCATATGTGTTGCACTGTGGGGGCATATCTGGCACTGGGGCATATGTGTTGCACTGTAGGGGCACATCTGGCACTGGGGCATATGTGTTGCACTGTGGGGGCATATGATATCTGGCACTGTGGGGGCATATGTGTTGCACTGTGGGGCATATGATATCTGGCACCGGGGCATATGTGTTGCACTGTGGGGGCATATCTGGCACTGGGGCATATGTGTTGCACTGTGGGGGCATATCTGGCACTGGGGCATATGTGTTGCACTGTGGGGCATATGATATCTGGCACCGGGGCATATGTGTTGCACTGTGGGGGCATATCTGGCACTGGGGCATATGTGTTGCACTGTGGGGGCATATCTGGCACTGGGGCATATGTGTTGCACTGTGGGAGCATATCTGGCACTGGGGCATATGTGTTGCACTGTGGGGGCATATCTGGCACTGGGGCATATGTGTTGCACTGTAGGGGCACATCTGGCACTGGGGCATATGTGTTGCACTGTGGGGGCATATGATATCTGGCACTGTGGGGGCATATCTGGCACTGTGGGGGCATATGTTTAATGGACATCACATTGTGCAGTGTAATGGGCATTACAGTGTGGGGAGCATTGGGTAATTGCCATCACAGTGTGGGGTGTAATGGGTATCAAGGTGTGCGGCATAATGTGTAATTAGCATCACAGAATGCAGTGTATCGTGTAATTAGCATTGCTGTGTGGGGCGTAATGTGTAACTGGCATCACGTGTGCCGCATTATGTGTAATTGGCATTACGTCATGTGTAATGGGTATAGTTTGCTAAAATGTGTAATCTGCAGGTACACAGTACAATCATGGTACAGACCACGCCCCCTTCTGATAGGCCACACCCCCAATTTTTCGGCACGCCTCCGGCGCGTACAAGCATCCATTCTCTGTCTTCCAGAAAGTTGGCAGGGGGGGGTGACACCATGAATTCCTACACCGGGTGACACCAACCCTAGTGACGCCACTGGTCCTATGCCACCCTGCATACGTCCTCCCTCCCTTCGTCCTCAGCCACCCTGCATCTCCCCTCCCATCATTCTACACCACCCTGCGTCCCCCCTCCCATGCGCCTATTCTGTAGCCTGAGGGGCTGGGGACACAGCAAGCAGCTCGGAGAGCAACTAGCCATGCCCCCACAGCAGCGAAAATGGGGTGTGGCCTCGTTGAAATAGGCCACACCCCCATAATGCTACACACACCCATTAGGGCTGCTTCAAGATATTTCCCGGGCTGGTTTTAATTCCCAATCCGCCCCTGATGGTATGCGATGCAATGTTACGCGATGGCACCCGATGTTATACAATTTAAAATCGTATACCATTGTATATGGCATACAATCTGATGGTGTACGATTTAAAATTGTATAAGCACCGCAATGGGTGTTTTCAATGTTAAATGGCCCCCCTATAAGATTATGTTAAAAGCACCCCCACGCCACCCCCAGTATCTACGCCAACCCGAAGCTCCGTCAACTCCGACCTTTTCATACCCCCACTATCCACGTCGGCATGGAGTTGATTCTAGATAGTGTGGCGAGCCACCGAGCCCAAAGGGTGGCGAGCGCAGCGAGCCCTACGAGGGGCTGCGGAATACATGTAAAGTAATAAGCGTCCCCTCGCCGACGTGGATAATGGGGGTATGAAAAGGTCGGAGGCCGCGTACCGCCGCCGCTCGCCATGCTTCGGGATGGCGTTCATAGTGGGGGTGGCGTGGGGGTGCATTTAACATTGTAAGCACCCATTAGGATTAAAAATCGTATAGGGGGGCCAAAATCGCATCGCATGCGGCTATATGGCATGCGATGCGATACAATGCATAAGATGCCATACGATTGAAAATCGTGGGCGCGGTGCTAGGAAACAAGTACCCAGTTTCACATACCCAATGGATCACACCTTTGGTTTGTTTTGCCACCACTTCCCATGACCAAATAGTCCCTGACTGTCAATCAATGTGTAGCTAAATTCTCATTGCAGCAGAGGCGCTGCGCGGCTTAGATCTATACGCAGAAATAAATTGAGAAATACAATAGTACGGAGCAAATATAACAACCTGGAAATATTATACAGCATTTGTCAGAACAACGCTCCGATAGGTGTAACGTGCGCGCCAGAACAGCTTAATGCAACATATGGGATTTGCAGGGGTCATAGGTGAGGGCAGAGGGCAGGAACTGGGCGATAGGCCGCGGTTCTGAGTATGTGGGCGGCCTCCGGAGAGACCTGGATGTAATAACTATTCCGGAACAATCTGTAGACACAGGACGATGTGCAGGTTACACGGGAGGGGGGAGGGGGAGACATGATCCATACAGATAGCCGTGTACAGAACGGCAGCCTGAGCTGTGATTCCTGTGTCCTGGCACCGCACAGCCCTGTGTATATATAGTGTATATGTATAATACAACTCTGGACAGATGCTGGTCTCAGAGCATCAGGTTGTCATGGCAGCGGTTGGCCTGGCAACAGGATGGGCGACCATTGCAGAGACCGGACAAAGAGCAAGTAAAGGACGTTAAAGTCGGAGATAAAAGGCACCATCAGAACAATGAGTAATACTGGCAGCACTCGTTATACAGCGGGCAATGAGCATGTATATTATTATTATTCCTATTATTATTATTATTTATATTAATATTATTATATGACTTATTATGACTATTCTATTATTATTATTATGGTGATCCTGTATCCTTTATTTGCTACCTAGTTCCAAGTCCGTTAAAATGACAGAATAACATAACAGGAGGCCAGCGCGGGCGTTTGTGTGCGCCTAAACTGTGCAACACTTCCGATGCTCCATAGGGCACTATCCTGTGGCTGCCAGCGCGCAAACACCTTCCTCTCCCCCCATAGAGGTGAGGAGCAGCATTAGTCAATTAATATATAGCGTCGATTTCATGCAATATTTCCTTACCATCAGGGAAGTGTTTTCGGATTCTTGGACACCCACCCTACCTGTCCCCCAGGGTATTTGCATCAGATGTGAATAAATAATCAGCCGCCCCTATCAAACTTTGGATTTTAATAAATGCCCAAAGCCCCAATATATATTCAGGGATAATCCCGTTTCTCACTGCTGAAACTTTCTATTTCTCAGAGTTTTTCAGTAGCTCAATGCAACATGTAGGAAGAAAAGACGAACATGATTTGCGCATTGTATTATATCAGGGCGGGGCTTAAATGTGACATCATTAAGGCCCGCCCCCATGAAGGAAAGTTACTTAGTTTGCCTATCTACGTGGAGGGGGCAGGGCTAAATGACGCGATTATGATGCTTTAGCCCCGCCCCCTCCCCGGAGATCTGCAGACATAAGGTAATTTAAATGCCGCGGTCAGGGGGGGGGGGGGGGGCGGTCCCCCAGAATCCGGGAGGGTTGGCCACCTTCCCGATTTTCGTATTATATTATAATGAGAGAGAGAGAGAGAGAGAGAGAGAGAGAGAGAGAGAGAGATTCCACATAAGGGTAAAGTGGAAAATCCAGACCATGTTTTAAGTTTAAGAAATCTTAGATCCAGTCCAGGTTTCCTAACTGATGTGATCAGGGTTGGGCTGATTAGCAGCACCTGTGCTCTCCTGATATAAGTGTTTCCATGGTGTGAGGTCATTGCTCCTGAGGTTGGAATGGCTGCCCAGGTGGTAGGCTAGGATTGTGGGCCATGGTAGGGAGCACTGGAACATTGTGAGCAGTTTGTTCTCCCTCTATGCTCCCCGGGATGGTAACTTATGAACAAGCCGATTTAAAAAAAAAAATCATGAAAAACCAATGTCGACCTTTCTCCACGTCATCCTATTTTGTGTCAACCGCTTGTGTCACCTTTTCTCTGTTGACCTAGACAATGTCGACCTCATACCTGCTTACCTGTGGTAACTATGTGAGTATCGACGTGAAGGAGATTGCTCAGGATTCAACCAAAAAAAGTCCAAATACTTTTAGTGAACATTTATTGGGAATTAATAAAGTAATACTGTAAAATGTAGCAAGATAAAAGACAGCTCAGCCAATCAGAGGAGAGCGAGGTGCCTCAGTGTCTCACGGTGTCTCCCATTGTCACCGATGATATACCGGGCCCAGGAACCAGCGTAGGGAGAAGCCGGGACATGATCTCTGCTCGGACATAGAGGGATGAGCTGAGCTGCGGAGATTGATTACACATATCCAATAAGGATTACAAACTAATGAACGCCTTTCAATCAAATATGAGGTGTTGCTTCTGATGGATGAGACAGGCTCAGATGTCATCCTCCAGCCCCTCACTGTCATGTCATCCCCCCTGATACTAGCAGATAAATATTATCCTTCCCGCACGCACCCTTGGAGTGACGGAATTCCAGTGATTTACGCTCCAAGGTTCCAAAACATTTCATGAAATAATTTATCATGGTTTTCTCCTGACTTTGTCTCATTCCCACAATTTCTGCAGCACGTTCGGCTTATAACAGTCTGTAATAGGATTATTACCTGTAACAGGTGTCATTCACTAGTACCCCTTTCCCACTGCAGGCTTTACACGTGTAAATGCCGTTTTTTTAGCCTTTTTAAACGGCTAGAGCTGCAGTGGGAAAGCTCCAGGTTGCTTTACACGGGTAACAAATACCGGTTTTTGTTACCCGTGTAAAAAGCAGTGTTTTTACCGTGTTATAGCCGTTTTTTCGGCAGTGGGAAAGGGGTAGCCCTTTACCCGTTAAAAAAAAAACCGGCATGGGGTCCCCCCCCACTGCCGAAACCAGCACCAGGCTGAAGGAGCCGGGGCTGGTAATAAAAAATCAGGAAACCCGACAAATAGGGGTTCCCTGATTTTTTACAACCAGCCCCAGGCTCCAGGTCCGGGGCTGGTTCCCAAAATACGGGGGACAAAATGACTAGGGGTCCCCCGTATTTTAAGAACCAGCCCCAGGCACAACCAGCCAGCAGGGTAATGCCACAGCCGGGGGACACTTATGATATAAGTTCCCGCGGCCAAAGCATTAACCCTACCGACCAGTCAGCCTGGCCAGGGGCCCTGGGGGAGTGGGGACCCCCCCAATAAAGGGGTCCCCCCCCTCCAGGACTTACCTGACCAGGCTGAAGCCTGGTGCTGTCCCCGGTGACCCTGGAGCGGTGGTCACCGGGCTGATGGTATTGTGTAAAAAATAGAATAAAAACCATTGTCTTTTACTGGTGAACTATGAGTCCCAGCAAGCCTCCCCCGCAAGCTGGGACTTGGAGAACCACAAGTCCCAGCCTGCGGGGCATTAAAGGGCCCGCTGGGTCTTGTAGTTCCACAGTAAAAGAAAGAGTTAAATAAACACACTGACACACGTGAAAAATAAAAGTTTAATACATACATAACACATACATACTGATACTTACCTATCTTGAGCCCGTAGGTAGCCCTGGTCCTGATGTCCTGGTCCGTGTCGGCGTCTGTATCCAGTCGGCATCCCTGTCGGCGACGGCGTCGGCGGTCCGGAGTCCGAAGAAATCCATTTGGGAAGCTGTGGAAGGAAATCCTACTCACCTGTCCCAGCGCGACGTAGTCCAGGTAAGGTCTTTGCAAAAAAAACAAACCGAACACCCGAACCAGACCGGACTGACGGAGACACACGTGTGTTTGTTTACATCGTGCGGCTCCGCCTCCCGAATGCCGCTATTGGCCGCCTTGCGGCCTAGCGGCTCCTGATTGGCCGCTAGGCCGCAAGGCGGCCAATAGCGGCATTCGGGGGCGGAGCCGCACGATGTAAACACACCGTGTGTTTCCGTCAGTCCGGTCTGGTTCGGGTGTTCGGTTTGTTTTTTTTGCAAAGACCTTACCTGGACTACGTCGCGCTGGGACAGGTGAGTAGGATTTCCTTCCACAGCTTCCCAAATGGATTTCTTCGGACTCCGGACCGCCGACGCCGACGCCGACAGGGATGCCGACTGGATACAGACGCCGACACGGACCAGGACATCAGGACCAGGGCTACCTACGGGCTCAAGATAGGTAAGTATCAGTATGTATGTGTTATGTATGTATTAAACTTTTATTTTTCACGTGTGTCAGTGTGTTTATTTAACTCTTTCTTTTACTGTGGAACTACAAGACCCAGCGGGCCCTTTAATGCCCCGCAGGCTGGGACTTGTGGTTCTCCAAGTCCCAGCTTGCGGGGGAGGCTTGCTGGGACTCATAGTTCACCAGTAAAAGACAATGGTTTTTATTCTATTTTTTTACACAATACCATCAGCCCGGTGACCACCGCTCCAGGGTCACCGGGGACAGCACCAGGCTTCAGCCTGGTCAGGTAAGTCCTGGAGGGGGGGGGACCCCTTTATTGGGGGGGTCCCCACTCCCCCAGGGCCCCTGGCCAGGCTGACTGGTCGGTAGGGTTAATGCTTTGGCCGCGGGAACTTATATCATAAGTGTCCCCCGGCTGTGGCATTACCCTGCTGGCTGGTTGTGCCTGGGGCTGGTTCTTAAAATACGGGGGACCCCTAGTCATTTTGTCCCCCGTATTTTGGGAACCAGCCCCGGACCTGGAGCCTGGGGCTGGTTGTAAAAAATCAGGGAACCCCTATTTGTCGGGTTTCCTGATTTTTTATTACCAGCCCCGGCTCTTTCAGCCTGGTGCTGGTTACGGCAGTGGGGGGGACCCCACGCCGTTTTTTTTTTTTAAATTCTCCCCCCCCCCCCCTATCTTTACACTGCTTAAACGGGTTTTTAAACGGGTAAGTGTGAATGTGACAAAAACAGCTTTTAAACGGTAATTTACCGTTTAAAAGCTGCAGTGGGAAAGAGTCTTATGACTCTTACCCGTTTAAAGACCCGTTTAAAAAAAACGGGTCTTTACCCGTGTAGGCAGTGGGAAAGCAGCATAGGAAACACAATGGTCAGAGATAGAGTACAGCCACTGTGACCAGAACCGTGACTGGGGTTCATCACGTTTATCTACCCAAAACCAAATTTGGTGGCATATTAAAGGGGGTATTACCTGTAATCAGGTCGCCCGGGCCTCAATAAAATGGAAGAGCCATGGCCAACGGGCAGGGGTGTGGCCTCCGTGAGGGGGTATGGCCACGCCCATGTGTCCCTCTCTCTAGATCAGTACACAGTACTGAGGAGCCTATCTTTGTCGCAGAGCAGTGGATTGTACCGTGTATGGGCACCTTCATAGTTAAGCCCCGTACACACGCAGTGACAGGCACTTTGTGCTGAGCGACACTGAATAGCTCAGATTGCTCAGTACAGACCGCTCAGCACACGGCGCTGCACCAGCGATGTGTGCTGATCGATCTGTGACTGGCTGTGTTCTCAATAGAGAGAACATGGGCAATGACTGGATATTTTAAGCTTACTTGAAATATCTAGCCTGGCGATAGTGACGTGCAGTGCCGCAAATTGCTATCGCTATGGACCACCAGGGCCACCAAGAAAAAACCTGGGCCCCGGTACCACAACTTCATGGGGCCCCCACAGACAGAGCTCCCCGCACACTCTGCGGTCCCTTGTTACGCCACAGCTTCCAAGGTGGATACAAGGACAAAAATGTACACCTTGATGCCGATTACACATGTCACACACCATTACATATTATACCACATGCCATAATGCTCATTACATGTTATGCCACACACCATAGTGGCCAGTACACATTATGCCATACACCGTAATACCTATTACATATTTTACCACGTGCCATAATGCCCATTACACATTATTCTACACACCGTAATGCTCATTGCATATTATACCACACACCATAGTGGCCAGTACACATTATGCCATACACTGCGATGTCTATTACATATAATACCACACATATTATGCCACCAAATATAAAAAACCTGTGTGTCCAGGCCCGGGCCCCCCTGACAGGCCTGGGTAAACTGTACCTGCTCCCCCCCCCCCCGCCCCCCCTCTGGGCACCCCTGTGGACCACACACACACACACACAGCGAGTTGTGCTTAATGCAGGCGATGTCTCCTCCACACTGTCACTTGAGGTGCTGGGAAGTGGGTAAAGGTGGCAGCGTGGGGTTCAGGGACAGTACAATGGAGTTTTGCCAAGGGTGCCAAAAAGGCCTCACACCGGCCCTGCTCGGAGCTTGTAAGTCCAGACCTGTTTCAGAGAGGTGTCAGAGTGGTCATTGCCCCCTCCCATGTACACGGGCTGGCACTGGCTGACAAGTCACAATGTTGCAGTTTGAGCAGAGTAGCTTCTAAACAACTTTTTGTGTCTTTAAAAAACAACTGGATAGAAAATACAAGTTTCCTTAGTTTTATAACTACAATATAACCTGGCAATATTACATGTACGGTGATTACAAGGGCGTAACTACCATAGGTGCAGGGGGTGCAGCTGCAATGGGGCCCAGAGCTGAGAGGGGCCCACTTTGCCTGTCAAAGTATTGTGTGTTGTATACATTTTCCAGCATTGGGTGATAAATAGGGATCCTTACACACTTTTGCTATGGGGCCCTTTTGTATCTAGTTACGCCACTGGGTGATTATAATAGAGGGCGGCCTTTTCCAAGGTTCACGATCAGTAATCCCATTCAAAGTCATCAGGTTTGGATCTTGGCTGTGACTAATAACACACAACAGATTGCACTCAGCCGGGCGGTGGGAATGAGACTAGAATGTCGACGGACTGTATGGGAATGCTGACATGTCTGTCGTAGCTGTGGGATATACAGGAGAGCGGCATTTTTGGTTTCGTGCTATGGGAACTAAGTTATCTGATGTCTCTGCAGATTATTTATTTCTGTCCCGTTACTGTAGCGGTTTATGTACCAGAGTCGGTTACTTAGCAACCGCTGCTAAACCCTCGCTGTCACCCACAAAGAGATCACGCAACCTGAAAATATGTCGTTATGTTTTGGCTCTGGAAACAGTTATTTACTCTTTATTCAGTATTGTCCCGCAATGCGGCCAGATGGCGAGCCAGCCTGAATCGCCACGTCGGGATTCTGCTCATCGTGGGTAAGAATTACAAATATTCCAGCAGCAGACAGACCGAGGAGTGACAACAATACACAAACAAACTAAAAAGTGTCAGCGGGTCAACAGATTTGGAATCCGCGTAGACAACAAACCGCCGGCTGCGAAGCAGCTCACTCTGACGGGCCTTGCGCTCGCCGCTGCTCCGCACCCTGTTATAGTCTGTACCCATGTGGATACCGTATAAGTGTACTGCTTCCCTGCGCACGGCTCGCCGCGCTCTGCACCCTGTTATATTCTGTACCCATGTGGACACGGTATAAGTGTACTGCATCCCTGCACACGGCTCGCCGCGTTCCGCACCCTGTTATATTCTGTACCCACGTGGACACGGTATAAGTGTACTGCATCCCTGCGCACGGCTCGCCACGCTCCGCACCCTGTTATATTCTGTACCCATGTGGACACGGTATAAGTACTGCTTCCCTGCGCACGGCTCGCCGCTGCTCCGCACCCTGTTATAGTCTGTACCCATGTGGATACCGTATAAGTGTACTGCTTCCCTGCGCACGGCTCGCCGCGCTCCACACCCTGTTATATTCTGTACCCACGTGGATACCGTATAAGTGTACCGCTTCCCTGCGCACGGCTCGCCACGCTCCGCACCCTGTTATATTCTGTACCCATGTGGACACGGTATAAGTGTACTGCTTCCCTGCGCTCGGCTCGCCACGCTCCGCACCCTGTTATATTCTGTACCCACATGGATACCGTATAAGTGTACTGCTTCCCTGCACACGGCTCGCAGCCGCTCCACACCCTGTTATATTCTGTACCCATGTGGACACGGTATAAGTGTACTGCATCCCTACGCACGGCTCGCCACGCTCCACACCCTGTTATATTCTGTACCCATGTGGACACGGTATAAGTGTACTGCATCCCTACGCACGGCTCGCCACGCTCCACACCCTGTTATATTCTGTACCCATGTGGACACGGTATAAGTGCACTGCATCCCTGCGTGTGGCTCGCCACCGCTCCGCACCCTGTTATATTCTGTACCCATGTGGATACCGTATAAGTGTACCGCTTCCCTGCGCACGGCTCGCCGCGCTCCGCACCCTGTTATAGTCTGTACCCATGTGGATACCGTATAAGTGTACTGCTTCCCTGCGCACGGCTCGCCGCGCTCCGCACCCTGTTATATTCTGTACCCATGTGGATACCGTATAAGTGTACCGCTTCCCTACGCACGGCTCGCCGCACTCCGCACCCTGTTATATTCTGTACCCACGTGGATACCGTATAAGTGTACTGCTTCCCTGCGCACGGCTCGCCGCGCTCCGCACCCTGTTATATTCTGTACCCACGTGGATACCGTATAAGTGTACTGCATCCCTGCGCTCGGCTCGCCGCGCTCCGCACCCTGTTATATTCTGTACCCACGTGGACACGGTATAAGTGTACCGCTTCCCTGCGCACGGCTCGCCGCGCTCCGCACCCTGTTATATTCTGTACCCATGTGGACACGGTATAAGTGTACTGCATCCCTACGCACGGCTCGCCACGCTCCACACCCTGTTATATTCTGTACCCATGTGGACACGGTATAAGTGTACCGCTTCCCTGCGCACGGCTCGCCGCGCTCCGCACCCTGTTATATTCTGTACCCATGTGGACACGGTATAAGTGTACTGCATCCCTACGCACGGCTCGCCACGCTCCACACCCTGTTATATTCTGTACCCATGTGGACACGGTATAAGTGCACTGCATCCCTGCGTGTGGCTCGCCACCGCTCCGCACCCTGTTATATTCTGTACCCATGTGGATACCGTATAAGTGTACCGCTTCCCTGCGCACGGCTCGCCGCGCTCCGCACCCTGTTATAGTCTGTACCCATGTGGATACCGTATAAGTGTACTGCTTCCCTGCGCACGGCTCGCCGCGCTCCGCACCCTGTTATATTCTGTACCCACGTGGACACAGTATAAGTGTACCGCTTCCCTGCGCACGGCTCGCCGCGCTCCGCACCCTGTTATATTCTGTACCCACGTGGATACCGTATAAGTGTACTGCATCCCTGCGCTCGGCTCGCCGCGCTCCGCACCCTGTTATATTCTGTACCCACGTGGACACGGTATAAGTGTACTGCATCCCTGCGCACGGCTCGCAGCCGCTCCACACCCTGTTATATTCTGTACCCACATGGATACCGTATAAGTGTACCGCTTCCCTGCGCACGGCTCGCAGCCGCTCCGCACCCTGTTATATTCTGTACCCATGTGGACACGGTATAAGTGTACTGCATCCCTGCGCTCGGCTCGCCACGCTCCGCACCCTGTTATATTCTGTACCCACATGGATACCGTATAAGTGTACCGCTTCCCTGCGCACGGCTCGCCGCGCTCCACACCCTGTTATATTCTGTACCCATGTGGACATGGTATAAGTGTACTGCTTCCCTGCGCACGGCTCGCCACCGCTCCGCACCCTGTTATATTCTGTACCCATGTGGATACCGTATAAGTGTACTGCATCCCTGCGCTCGGCTCGCCGCGCTCCGCACCCTGTTATATTCTGTACCCACGTGGACACGGTATAAGTGTACTGCATCCTTGCACGCGGCTCGCAGCCGCTCCGCACCCTGTTATATTCTGTACCCATGTGGATACCGTATAAGTGTACCGCTTCCCTGCGCACGGCTCGCCACGCTCCGCACCCTGTTATATTCTGTACCCATGTGGACACGGTATAAGTGTACTGCTTCCCTGCGCTCGGCTCGCCACGCTCCGCACCCTGTTATATTCTGTACCCACATGGATACCGTATAAGTGTACTGCTTCCCTGCACACGGCTCGCAGCCGCTCCACACCCTGTTATATTCTGTACCCACATGGATACCGTATAAGTGTACCGCTTCCCTGCGCACGGCTCGCCGCGCTCCGCACCCTGTTATATTCTGTACCCATGTGGACACGGTATAAGTCTACTGCTTCCCTGCACACGGCTCGCCACGCTCCATACCCTGTTATATTCTGTACCCACGTGGACACGGTATAAGTGCACTGCATCCCTGCGTGTGGCTCGCCACCGCTCCGCACCCTGTTATATTCTGTACCCATGTGGATACCGTATAAGTGTACCGCTTCCCTGCGCACGGCTCGCCGCGCTCCGCACCCTGTTATAGTCTGTACCCATGTGGATACCGTATAAGTGTACTGCTTCCCTGCGCACGGCTCGCCGCGCTCCGCACCCTGTTATATTCTGTACCCACGTGGACACAGTATAAGTGTACCGCTTCCCTGCGCACGGCTCGCCGCGCTCCGCACCCTGTTATAGTCTGTACCCATGTGGATACCGTATAAGTGTACTGCATCCCTGCGCACGGCTCGCCACCGCTCCGCACCCTGTTATATTCTGTACCCACGTGGACACGGTATAAGTGTACTGCTTCCCTGCGCATGGCTCGCCACGCTCCGCACCCTGTTATATTCTGTACCCACGTGGACACAGTATAAGTGTACCGCTTCCCTGCGCACGGCTCGCGGCCGCTCCACACCCTGTTATATTCTGTACCCACATGGATACCGTATAAGTGTACCGCTTCCCTGCGCACGGCTCGCCGCGCTCCGCACCCTGTTATATTCTGTACCCACGTGGACACAGTATAAGTGTACCGCTTCCCTGCGCACGGCTCGCAGCCGCTCCGCACCCTGTTATATTCTGTACCCACATGGACACGGTATAAGTGTACTGCATCCCTGCGCTCGGCTCGCCACGCTCCGCACCCTGTTATATTCTGTACCCACATGGATACCGTATAAGTCTACTGCTTCCCTGCACACTGCTCGCCGCGCTCCACACCCTGTTATATTCTGTACCCATGTGGACACGGTATAAGTGTACTGTATCCCTGCGCACGGCTCGCCACGCTCCGCACCCTGTTATATTCTGTACCCATGTGGATACCGTATAAGTGTACTGCATCCCTGCGCTCGGCTCGCCACGCTCCACACCCTGTAATATTCTGTACCCATGTGGACACGGTATAAGTGTACTGCATCCCTGCGCACGGCTCGCCACGCTCCGCACCCTGTTATATTCTGTACCCATGTGGACACGGTATAAGTACTGCTTCCCTGCACACGGCTCGCCGCGCTCCACACCCTGTTATATTCTGTACCCATGTGGATACCGTATAAGTGTACTGCTTCCCTGCGCTCGGCTCGCCACGCTCCGCACCCTGTTATATTCTGTACCCATGTGGATACGGTATAAGTGTACCGCTTCCCTGAGCACGGCTCGCCGCATTCCACACCCTGTTATATTCTGTACCCACGTTGACACGGTATAAGTGTACTGCATCCCTGCATGCAGCTCGCCGCGCTCCGCACCCTGTTATATTCTGTACCCACGTTGACACGGTATAAGTGTACTGCTTCCCTGCACACGGCTCGCAGCCGCTCCGCACCCTGTTATATTCTGTACCCACGTGGACACGGTATAAGTGTACTGCATCCCTGCGCACGGCTCACCGCACTCCGCACCCTGTTATATTCTGTACCCATGTGGATACCGTATAAGTGTACCGCTTCCCTGCGCACGGCTCGCCGTGCTCGGCACCCTGTTATATTCTGTACCCACGTGGATAGTAATGTATGAAAAACCAACTTTTTTATAAAAAAACTTGCAAAACTTTTGTCAGCCCTATTCTATGTCTATGTCGATCTCAAGCTTGTGTCAACCTAGGGTGTGTCAACCATTCTTAGGTGCCGACACAGTCACTGTCTACCATTAGTGGTTGAACTAGTCACTGTCGACCCAGGGACCACATACCCATGAGAATAACGCGATGCTGGTACATGTTTCACCGATTTGCACGCAGCTTTGTAAAGGCATTTTGAGGGATGGGGGTACATGCATTGCTCCCCCCACTGCCCCTTTATATCTGTTTGGTTGGTGCCATCTTCCCATGTGTAGAACAGTGCAAAGACTCTGGCACAGTGCCAAGGGGGCATCTCTCCAAATAAATCCAGGAAACAAAGTGCCACCTAATGGGTATACAGAGGGGGTGCGCCCAGAGCCGCTGCACATTTGTTTTAAGCCATAAACAAATAAAACAGTACCACAATAAATAGTGACCCCCGGGCGTCAGCGCCTGTTTTGCGCAATAATCAGCATTTCTTACAGGAATTGACGTCAAGTACAAAAATTAACACAAAAGGGCTAAACTTCAAAGTCATGGTACAATCAGCGGCTGAAAATGCATATATTCAACAGGAGAGATATGAGATAGATAGATAGATAGATAGATAGATAGATAGATAGATAGATATGATTAGACTAGGTGATTCATCGCGCCCTACGGGCGCTCTTCACACCGTCGTAAGGGGCTGCGCCCCCTTAATTTGTGAACGTTTGTATATGAGAAATATGGTTAGAATTGTATGAAAGATGCCCTGTATTGCAACTTAGGTGTCCGCGAATCACGGGAGGGGGGGTCGCGGAGGGTGCCGCGAATTGCAGGAGGGGGGGTCGCGGGGGGTGCCGCGAATTGCAGGAGGGGGGGTTGTGGGGGGGTGGATGCTGCGAATCGCGGGAGGGGAGGGATTGCAGAGAATCGCGGGAGGGGGGTCGCGGGGTGGGTTGCCGCAAATCGCGGGAGGGGGGTTACGGGGGCGGGGGTTGTGGCGAATCATGGTAGGGGGGGTCGCGGGGGATGTGCCGTGAATCACGGGAGGGGGGGTCACGGGGTGGGGTGCCGAGAATCGCGGGGGGGTGTGTGTGTGCCGTGAATCGCGGGAGTGGGGGTTGCGGGGGGGTGGGGGGTGTGACGCGAATCGCCACAAGAAAAAATCAACACAGAAAGGTCAACACATGTAAATGTTGACATAAGTGTGGCACTTCATTGGTGTCCATGTCGACACATGAGAATGAATATGAAAACATTCAAAAAATGAAAAAAAAAACTTCAAAAACTCATGTCAACCTTTTTCATTGTCGACCATAGCCAGGTCAGTGTTTTCCATGTGCAATTTAATTTTGGAGCTGCCGCGAATCACGGGGGGTGCCGCGAATTGCGGGAGGAGGGGGTCGCGGGGTTGGGTGCCCCGAATCGCGGGAGGGCGGGGTTCACAGGGGTTCCGGTGGGGGGTTGCCGCGAATTGGGGTCACGGGGGGTGCCGCGAATCGCGGGAGGGGGATTTGCGGGGGGGGGGTGACGCGAATCGCCACAAGAAAAACTCAACACAGAAAGGTCAACACATGTAAATGTTGACATAACTGTGCCACTTCATTGGTGTCCATGTTGACACATGACAATGAATATGAAAACATTCAAAAAATGAAATAAATCTTCAAAAACTCATGTCAACCTTTTTCATTGTCGACCATAGCCGTGCCAGTGTTTTGCATGTGCCATTTAATCCTGGGGCTGCCGCGAATCGCGGGGGGTGCCGCGATTTGCGGTAGGGGGGGTTTGCGGGGGGTGGGTGCCGCGAATCGCGGGAGAGCGGGGTTCATGGGGGTTCCCGTGGGGGGTTGCCGCGAATTGCGGGAGGGGGGGGGGTCGCCGGGGTGCCGCGAATCGCTGGAGGGGGGGTTGCGGGGGGGGTGACGCGAATCGCCACAAGAAAAAAATCAACACAGAAAGGTCAACACATGTAAATGTTGACATAAGTGTGGCACTTCATTGGTGTCCATGTCGACACATGAGAATGAATATGAAAATATTCAAAAAATGACAAAAAAAATTCAAAAACTCATGTCAACCTTTTTCATTGTCGACCATAGCCATGTCAGTGTTTTCCATGTGCAATTTAATTCTGGAGCTGCCGCGAATCACGGGGGGGTGGCGCGAATTGCGGGAGGGGGGGTCGCGGGGGTGGGTGCCGCGAATCGCGGGAGGGCGGGGTTTACAGGGGTTCCGGTGGGGGGTTGCCGCGAATTGCGGGAGGTGGGGGGTCACGGGGGGTGCCGCGAATCACGGGAGGGGGGGTTGCGGGGGGTGTGACGCGAATCGCCACAAGAAAAAATCAACACAGAAAGGTCAACACATGTAAATGTTGACATAAGTGTGCCACTTCATTGGTGTCCATGTCGACACATGACAATGAATATGAAAAAATTAAAAAAATTAAAAATAAATCTTCAAAAACTCATGTCAACCTTTTTCATTGTCGACCATAGCCATGTCAGTGTTTTGCATGTGCCATTTAATCCTGGGGCTGCTGCGAATTGCGGGGGGGGTGCCGCGAATCGCGGGAGGGGGGTCGCAGGGGGGGTGCCGCCAATCGTGCAAGGGGGGGTCGCGGGGGGGTCCTTTTTGCCGCGAATCGCGGGAGGGAGGTCGCGGGGGGGGGCGTTTTTTCCGCGAATCGGGGGGGGGTCAGGGGGGAGGGTTTACAGCGATTCGCGGGAGGGGGGGTCGCGGGGTGGTGGTTATGCCGCGAATTGCGGGAGGGGTCGTGGGGGGGTTCTTTTTGCAGGGAACTCCGGGGGGGGGGTCGTCGCGGGGGTGTTTTTGCTGCGAATCGCGGTAGGGGGGGTCGCGGGGGAGCGGGTATTTTTGCCGCAAATCGCGGGGGGGGGGGGGGGGCGTGGGGGGGGGAGGTTTTGCCGCAAATCGCGGGAGGGGGGCGCTCACCTGGTGGCTGTGGAGTAGCAGTGCTGGGCAACATGGGAAGGCAGTGGGTGTCTGGCACTGTCTGTGGGCTCACTGGGCTGGTTCTCTGTCACATACCTCCCAACATGACCCTCTCCAGGAGGGACACAATGCTCTGTTTCTAGACTTCCCCTTAATGTATGATTGCCATCACCTGTTTTAAACAGGTTAATTTCTCAGAAAGGTGTTCAGCACAGATGAAGGCAATCACACATTAAGAGGAAAGTCCAGGAACAGAGCGTTATAGACACAGACACCCACTTTGAGTGACAGATGTAGCCAAATATATAGGAGATTTCTGCAAAAGTAAATGAATTTGCTACTCGGAGTTGTGATTTACAATTTTGCCGGCATATAATAAGACACGTACACAGCCTCGCACACGCCGCGCAACATCGAGGAAAATAAAATAGTAAATTTGTAATGCATGTAATTTCCCACTATTTAGGACAATGAGAAACCGCGGGAGAACAGCAGGGTGGGGCTCAATAGCAAATGCAGTGTTACTTCTCTCATTTGGAGGTTATTATAATCTGATAGATGGGTACCGGGCGCTGTCGGAGAATGCCCCGTCTCCATAGAAAACAAAGCATTGAATTTACTGCCCCAGTCATGGTGCCCAGTGAATTTTAATAGTTGTAGATCTTATATAGTATGTTGCAGATTGTTCTCTTCATTATTAGTAGAGCGCGGGATCCGCCCAAGGGTTGTCTCTTAATTACATGATATACAGTCTACACGTCTCATACGTTCTTCTCTGCAATGCAATACAGAGACAAGCGCCTGTTTGCGCCTGGGGAGGGTCTCCATTAAATGTATGGCGAATTCAGAACACAGAGCACAATGTCTACTAATGAGCTGGATGTAGAATTAACCATTCGCAGCTCTGCAGAAATGTTCATTAAAAGTGGAATTATTGGAGAACTTCAGAAGCTTTTTTGTTACTCTCCAGATAAATGTGTTTATTAATATGGTTTTTAAATGACGTTTAATCTGTTTCCCATGGCAAAAGCTGTCTGGTTTCTGCCCCCCTGGGGCATCCTGTATGGGACTGTGGCCAAAGGTTAATTAAAATGGAATATTGCTTCCTGTTTGCACGTTTCCCCTTGATGTTCTTCTATAGGAGAACATGGCAGACGTAGTTCTTGTTACAGAAGAAAATAGTTTGATGCATGAATAGAATATTCAGCAGTGGTGTAACTAGGTGCCCCTGGGACATGGGGCACCGCCGGAGACAGGGACCCCCATATAGCCCTCTGCATGCCATCCTTCACTCAGCCTGAAGCTGTAACTTGCCTGAGCAATGGAGGCTGTAACACGCGGAAGTGCCACTGCCACAATCTCATGCCACATTTATGTGATGTGGTGGTGCGTAGACGCTACTTCCACCATACACTGACTATGTGATGTGTCAGGCCTCAGCAGGGCCTGGTCACAGACAGCAGAGACTGTGGAGGTTCCAGATGGAAGAGGGAGGCTTTATACGGGAATCATACCACTGAGCCCAGGTCATGGTAGTACAGTGGGCGCATACAGAAGTGCCAGAAAGTGTGCCGCGCAGGGGGGTTGGGGGGCCCATTGCCCTATTGGGGTTTGGACACAACTGCTGCAAGCCCAGTTCCTATACCATTGATGAGGAGGATTAGAACAACTTATGTTACATGAAAGATAGCACCCTACATGGGAACTCCAGAACCTGTCTCATTGCACTGTAGCAGGGCCCTCCCCTAAGCAACCTAAACTAGCACCTACAGTAGGTCCCAGCGGGCACTCAAGAACCAGCATCATTGCACTGTAACAGGGCCATCTACTAAGCAACCTAGACTAACACCTAAGTACCAGCGGGCACTCCAGAACCCGTCTCATTGCACTGTAGCAGGGCCCTCCACTTAGCAACCTAGACTAACACCTAAGTCCAAGCAGGCACTCCAGAACCCGTCTCATTGCACTGTAGCAGGGCCATCTACTAAGCAACCTATACTAGCACCTAGGTCCCAGCGGGCACTCCAGAACTTGTCTCATTGCACTGTAGTAGGCCATCCACTTAGTAACCTATACTAACACCTAGGTCCCAGCGGGCACTCCAGAACCCGTCTCATTGCACTGTAGCAGGGCCCTCCACTTAGCAACCTATACTAACACCTAGGCCCCAGCGGGCACTCCAGAACCTGTCTCATTGCACTGTAGCAGGGCCCTCCACTTAGCAACCTAGACTAACACCTTAGTCCCAGCGGGCATTCCAGAACCTGTCTCATTGCACTGTAGTAGGCCATCTACTAAGCAACCTATACTGACACCTAGGGCCCAGCGGGCACTCCAGAACCTGTCTCATTGCACTGTAGTAGGCCATCTACTAAGCAACCTATACTAACACCTAGGTCCCAGCGGGCACTCCAGAACCTGTCTCATTGCACTGTAGTAGGCCATCTACTAAGCAACCTATACTAACACCTAGGTCCCAGCGGGCACTCCAGAACCTGTCTCATTGCACTGTAGTAGGCCATCTACTAAGCAACCTATACTAACACCTAGGTCCCAGCGGGCACTCCAGAACCAGTCTCATTGCACTGTAGTAGGCCATCTACTAAGCAACCTATACTAACACCTAGGTCCCAGCGGGCACTCCAGAACCTGTCTCATTGCACTGTAGTAGGCCATCTACTAAGCAACCTATCCTAACACCTAGGTCCCAGCGGGCACTCCAGAACCTGTCTCATTGCACTGTAGCAGGGCCCTCCACTTAGCAACCTAGACTAACACCTTAGTCCCAGCGGGCATTCCAGAACCTGTCTCATTGCACTGTAGTAGGCCATCTACTAAGCAACCTATACTAACACCTAGGTCCCAGCGGGCACTCCAGAACCTGTCTCATTGCACTGTAGTAGGCCATCTACTAAGCAACCTATACTAACACCTAGGTCCCAGCGGGCACTCCAGAACCAGTCTCATTGCACTGTAGTAGGCCATCTACTAAGCAACCTATACTAACACCTAGGTCCCAGCGGGCACTCCAGAACCTGTCTCATTGCACTGTAGTAGGCCATCTACTAAGCAACCTATACTAACACCTAGGTCCCAGCGGGCACTCCAGAACCAGTCTCATTGCACTGTAGTAGGCCATCTACTAAGCAACCTATACTAACACCTAGGTCCCAGCGGGCACTCCAGAACCTGTCTCATTGCACTGTAGTAGGCCATCTACTAAGCAACCTATACTAACACCTAGGTCCCAGCGGGCACTCCAGAACCTGTCTCATTGCACTGTAGCAGGGCCCTCCACTTAGCAACCTATACTAACACCTAGGCCCCAGCGGGCACTCCAGAACCTGTCTCATTGCACTGTAGTAGGCCATCTACTAAGCAACCTATACTAACACCTAGGTCCCAGCGGGCACTCCAGAACCTGTCTCATTGCACTGTAGTAGGCCATCTACTAAGCAACCTATACTAACACCTAGGTCCCAGCGGGCACTCCAGAACCAGTCTCATTGCACTGTAGTAGGCCATCTACTAAGCAACCTATACTAACACCTAGGTCCCAGCGGGCACTCCAGAACCTGTCTCATTGCACTGTAGTAGGCCATCTACTAAGCAACCTATACTAACACCTAGGTCCCAGCGGGCACTCCAGAACCTGTCTCATTGCACTGTAGCAGGGCCCTCCACTTAGCAACCTATACTAACACCTAGGCCCCAGCGGGCACTCCAGAACCTGTCTCATTGCACTGTAGTAGGCCATCTACTAAGCAACCTATACTAACACCTAGGTCCCAGCGGGCACTCCAGAACCTGTCTCATTGCACTGTAGTAGGCCATCTACTAAGCAACCTATACTAACACCTAGGCCCCAGCGGGCACTCCAGAACCTGTCTCATTGCACTGTAGTAGGCCATCTACTAAGCAACCTATACTAACACCTAGGTCCCAGCGGGCACTCCAGAACCAGTCTCATTGCACTGTAGTAGGCCATCTACTAAGCAACCTATTTTAACACCTAGGTCCCAGCGGGCACTCCAGAACCTGTCTCATTGCACTGTAGTAGGCCATCTACTAAGCAACCTATACTAACACCTAGGTCCCAGCGGGCACTCCAGAACCTGTCTCATTGCACTGTAGCAGGGCCCTCCACTTAGCAACCTATACTAACACCTAGGCCCCAGCGGGCACTCCAGAACCTGTCTCATTGCACTGTAGTAGGCCATCTACTAAGCAACCTATACTAACACCTAGGTCCCAGCGGGCACTCCAGAACCTGTCTCATTGCACTGTAGTAGGCCATCTACTAAGCAACCTATACTAACACCTAGGTCCCAGCGGGCACTCCAGAACCAGTCTCATTGCACTGTAGTAGGCCATCTACTAAGCAACCTATACTAACACCTAGGTCCCAGCGGGCACTCCAGAACCTGTCTCATTGCACTGTAGTAGGCCATCTACTAAGCAACCTATACTAACACCTAGGTCCCAGCGGGCACTCCAGAACCAGTCTCATTGCACTGTAGTAGGCCATCTACTAAGCAACCTATACTAACACCTAGGTCCCAGCGGGCACTCCAGAACCTGTCTCATTGCACTGTAGTAGGCCATCTACTAAGCAACCTATACTAACACCTAGGTCCCAGCGGGCACTCCAGAACCTGTCTCATTGCACTGTAGCAGGGCCCTCCACTTAGCAACCTATACTAACACCTAGGCCCCAGCGGGCACTCCAGAACCTGTCTCATTGCACTGTAGTAGGCCATCTACTAAGCAACCTATACTAACACCTAGGTCCCAGCGGGCACTCCAGAACCTGTCTCATTGCACTGTAGTAGGCCATCTACTAAGCAACCTATACTAACACCTAGGTCCCAGCGGGCACTCCAGAACCAGTCTCATTGCACTGTAGTAGGCCATCTACTAAGCAACCTATACTAACACCTAGGTCCCAGCGGGCACTCCAGAACCTGTCTCATTGCACTGTAGTAGGCCATCTACTAAGCAACCTATACTAACACCTAGGTCCCAGCGGGCACTCCAGAACCTGTCTCATTGCACTGTAGCAGGGCCCTCCACTTAGCAACCTATACTAACACCTAGGCCCCAGCGGGCACTCCAGAACCTGTCTCATTGCACTGTAGTAGGCCATCTACTAAGCAACCTATACTAACACCTAGGTCCCAGCGGGCACTCCAGAACCTGTCTCATTGCACTGTAGTAGGCCATCTACTAAGCAACCTATACTAACACCTAGGCCCCAGCGGGCACTCCAGAACCTGTCTCATTGCACTGTAGTAGGCCATCCACTTAGTAACCTATACTAACACCTAGGCCCCAGCGGGCACTCCAGAACCTGTCTCATTGCACTGTAGTAGGCTATCCACTTAGTAACCTATACTAACACCTAGGCCCCAGCGGGCACTCCAGAACCCATCTCATTGCACTGTAGGTCCAAGTGGGAACTGCAGGACCCAGAGTTCCCTAACCTGTTTCATGCTTTTTTTTCAACAAATGGGCCAGAGAATTTCCTTGAGAAAGCATAAAGGATAAATGTTCTCACCATGAAAACTCACCTTAGTGAATACGGGATGTACGTGTAAATATGGAGACCCAGAGCAGTATAGAAGGTGCAAGTGATGCCTTAAGCAATGTGATGTTCGCCATAGTCTAGAGCTGGTTGCAGTTTTCATGGGAGGCCATCCATCCCGGCATAGGCCCTTATTCTGGTTGACTCGCACGGTTTCCAACCATCAAATTATTTTTCAAGCGCTCGCAAATCTAAGATATCTGTTTGGTGTCTTACATCTGTGAGTGCCTTTACGGGAAGCGGACGGGCAGCAACATCATACCCTCTTCCCCGCCATCCGCCCAGCGTTTTCATGAATTTCCCATGGGCGAATCACCCGGCCCATAAACCCATGCACTGTTGTGTGCAGGCGCCAGGTGAATAATCTGTTTGTCGTGGCCGCTCGCCCGCAGCAGCACATGCGCTGTTGCAAAACATTGCTTCTCTGTGCGAACAGGCACGGGAGAGTGTCAACCAAAATAAGGTCCATAACCTGGTCTGGAAATGCTGGAATGCTGGAAATATGTGCGTCCAGGTTGGATGACGTCACATCATTTCTGTACACACCAGCGAACGCCCGGAAAAAAACAAAAGCCCATTACATATACAGTGGAGGGAGTTTATTGCAGCTGACATCTTGGAACAGGGAATGAAGCCACCCTGAAGAAACAATATGAAGTCTACACAGTAGCACACAACAGCAACAACAGCAAAAACAGCAACAACAGCAGCAACATATCTATTGCTAACAGCCTAGTAAGAGTTCATGAAAAAATTTTAGATAAACATTTTTTATGACTTTATTACGCCGATGCCAATTCTCTTAAAATATTTGCCAGCTTGTCTGAAGCGTAGGTGACTTTGGTGTCTGTGGTGTTTCTACGGAATATGAATCACAGCCAAAGTACAGATGTCGCCGCACTCATCGTGGCTGCCGTTTGTCCCGGTTGGTGCGCCAAAGTCAGACCTGGGGTGCGGAATCGCTATGCCTCGCCACTCAATGTGTTTCTAAATGCCACGGGAGCAAAATAAACTCACAAGCATGGCGACGGGACCGCGCCAATCACCACGGATGAGAGCGGCTATATCTGTAACTGTTTAAGCCCATCTCTTACATACGTCCTACAAGTCATCAGTATAGATTAACCCCAGAAGTGACTATGGCCCTTATTCTGGTTCACTCACAAAGTCAAATTCCTTCTCAAATGGACAAAACCATGTGCACTGCAGGTGGGGCAGATGTAACTTGTGCAGAGAGAGTTAGATTTGGGTGAGTTATTTTGTTTCTGTGCAGGGTAAATACTGGCTGCTTTATTTTTACACTGCAACATAGATCTCACTTTGAAGTGAAACCCCACCCAAATCTAACTCTCTCTCTGCACAAGCCCCACCTGCAGTGCACATGGTTTTGTCCATTTGAGAAGGAATTTGCCTTTGTGAGTGAACCAGAATAAGGGTCGGCAGCGAGAAGGGCTGAGATGAATAACAGCAGAGTGTAGTGCTGTGACACTCGCTTGCCGTTATCTCTCCCAGGTGAGAGGTCTGGAATCAGGTGCGTCGCAGATACCATCTAAGCTCTGTCCGCGCTGCGATAAGGGAGCGCGCTTGGATTGTGTTCTGCAGACACATTGAATTGGAAGCTTATGAGAAAGGAGAAAAAAATCAGTAATTCATAGATGTGTATAATTTCCTGACCTCTAAATCTCTTGGTCCTCTGCTAATCTCCCAGTATTCAAGTCAAGTGGAACAATTCTCAAATACGCATCTGTGAACACATACACATATTGTAAACAGCACAACGTAGCGTGCGGCGAGGAATGGGGGGGGGGGGGGGGGGGGGCAAATGTAGGTCCGGGAACTTTCATTCAGCGCCTGGCAGAGCAAGAAGATTATTTCTTACACTTGTTACTGTAACATAACCTTGTGTGATTACAGCATTCACAGCCGCAACCTCGCTGATTGTTACTGTTACATCAGTACAACGCTGTGTGTGTATGTGTCTATATATATATATATATATATATATATATATATATATATAGACACACACACACACACACACACACTGCTCAACAATCAATTTTATCAATTTTATTCTTATCTAAGCTCATAAATAAAATTTCAGATATCTAAATCTTCTTTAATATTGACACCCTTATATTTACATCTTTTTAGATAGCAGGTATAAATTAACAATATATACAGAGCCAAATATAATAAGGTGTGAGGATCAGAAAGGGGGAGATTTCCCATTTTTCTTAAAGCGGCAATCACTTATACTGACACACCAGGCTGATTTTGCCATGTAAATGATTGCCGCTTTAAGAAAAATGGGAAAACTCTCATAAAAGCTCTCCCTTTCCGATTCTCGCCCCCTGGTACATTTGGCACACAGTATATTAATACTTGACATAATGAAATCCATCAATTTGTCCTACAGCAACTCGCATGTAAATATACATCATTCCCCTTTCTCAGGGACTCCGCTGTACAATCTCTGGTTTCCAGAGTAGATCTCTAAAATCTTAACCCGACGCGTTTCATTAATCTCCGAGAGGCTTCCTCAGGGGCTTTCTTTAGCACATATAGGGCCTGATTCAGCACTGCTGGCTGGGCTGCGAGTGTTCAGAGCCCAGCAAGCAGGTTATCGCTGTGCACGGCTGCAAATGCGTACGCAACCATACACACAGTCTAGACCCACTCGGCGCTGCAAAGGTCGTGGGGAGAATGAGGCCGCTGATGACGTCAATGGCCGGGGAACGCCTGCAGGGTGACAATCGCAGTGTGAGCAGCGAGCATTGGCTAGACATTGTTCGCTGCTTTCGGTCAGACTGATTCCACATGCGCGGCCATTCGATAATCACTCGAGCGAGCGAGTCTGAATCAGACCCATAGAGCAATTGCCTTCAATAGTTAACTTCAAGAATGTTAACAAGGAAATAATCATTTTCTTGATATACTCTAGGTCACAAATGGCCCTTATACTGGATGACTCTAACGCCTGCTGAATCAGCCCCACAATGCTGCACTTCATCAGGGATTCTGCATATAAATACTTTTACATGTTGTGTGTGGAATAACGAGCAGGACAGGCATTCTGCTGCTCCCACTTCATAGGTCACCTGTGATTGGTCAACCATGTCCAGGTCAACGGTCAATAAATCAACCACTATTGGTCAACAAGCCATAGGTGGACATGGACAAACGTTCGACATGCACTAGTTCAACACTGAAAAAAGGTCAACACAAGCAATAGGTTGACATGGCAGATGTCGACATAGACACAAAAAAAAACAAGAAAAGCTTGGTGAAACTTTACCATTTAATCACTGCATGCAGGTCTGACCTCCGTCTCGGACCCCATTCGAGGGGATCAGGGGTCACATGTGATACATCGCATGTGAAAGGACCACATGCAATCCTGCTGCCCATCAAGGCCCCGGCTGGACCGCAGGGATCGGATAGCGATACATCGTAGTAGTGTATGGCCAGCTTTAGGCTGAGGAAGGGGGTGGTTCAGTTCAGGCAATGAGGGAGCGTTAGGATCAGAGTTAGTAAGAGAAAGAACCAGACAAAAAGCCACGTGTCAGCATTTTCTGTGTCGGCCATTTACATTACATTGACCTTTTAACCCTGTGGACCTATTGACTATCTATAAACTGTCGCTCTTTGAATCTGCCCCCTCTGCACAGGCTAGGGCAGGGTTAAGTCGATGAACATTATTTCCAGCCGAGGTTCTGCCCACACACAATGTTATTCTCACTCAATCTCTACATTTTATTAAAGCCGCCTTAGAGACGCCGTCGATTGGAATCGCCGGCTGACCGACGCAGGCCCCGAGGTCACACAGATACACATTTTATTTGCTACGCGTTTCATTAGGGATGCCGTCCCTGGCGATATATGTAACAGCGATGGATTTATCCACCAGTGATTAGGGAACATTGTAGCTCCGGCTGAGATCTAGAACTTTGCTTCTGGTTTATTTCAGCCAGCAATTAAATAAATCCGGGAAACGCCAGCGCAGCTCTAATGGTCCTGTATATAAAACCAGCTTAGATACAAGCGACGCCGTCACACATTGCCCCTGGTGACACCATATATCCACCTCGTCTCTGAGTTTTAGTTTCTAAAATATGTTTTGTTTCCCAGGCTAATAACAGAATACAGAACATTCCGGAACTGGAAAAGGGACCATTACACCTTACACCGACTGCTGAACGTGCGGAGAGAAAAAAAGACGAGTCCGAGGCTCCTAAAGGACATTTTACAAAATTGGCAGTAGAAATGCATCATATAACCAGTGAGGCACATAAGTGACACCCCGTATCCTCTCTGGCCATGCACCCTCGGTGCCCATCGAATGATTTCAGCCCCTAATCTGCAAATGGATGTATATGCAAAACATAATTCGCAAAGCAGTGGGGATGTGCGGGCCGCAGCTGGGGCCTGGTATTCGTGCGGGCAGCAGGTGGCATAAGACGGCTTGCTAGGCAGCAAATTTTCTGTGCTTAGCGAGTCAATCTGAATGACCCCCAGAATGCGGTAGCAACATATCAAAAAACACAAATTTCTGAGACAATTTGTACCGAATTCAGATTTTTGTTTTTTTAGTGACTTTTTCCATCTGGTTCTCTATGTGCAACACACCAACGTTTGCAGGGAAATCAGCGTTGGCAGAAACAGTTAATTTGCCTCCAGCCATGAATTAGACGGTATCCGTAACTGCGACAGCTTTGTGCGCCCTTAAAGGCACAGGACAACTCTGTGGTGTCTCTTACAATAGATCATGTAAAGCTTCCCCCAGCTTTCTGCGGAACAGCGGGAAGACACATAAGGAGCCTCCAAATTGTACAACAGCAGGTACACTGCCGGGACGTTGTGCAAAATAATCCTAATTAATTAAGAGATGACAGACAGATGACACAAGAGCTGGCAAGCGCTCCCAGTCTGACAATTAGATACAGTAACGCAACAATCGCATTATTCCGCCACCCCGGCAGATTGTGTTGCTGCCTGGTGACAAATCTGTTTCAGCAATAGAAGACTTGTCACAGGGAAGGAAGGAAAATAGTCAGGCCTTAGGGTGACGCTTCAAGATGTATTTCACAAGCGTCTTCCATGCTTTACCACTCGTTGGCTGATTGCAGCGTTTGGTTAATATGTCGCCGCTTCGTTCCGTCAACTTGATTGGAAGCCAGAAAAATTTGTTTATGGATTTTTCAAAGAATGGTAACAGATTGTTTCCTGCACCCTCCAATCCGGAGCCTTCTTCCTAATTTTCTGACTCTTCTCCCACTTCAGTGGAACTCTTCGCCAGTCAGTCATATGGGGGCAAGTAGGTGTGCTTGGAGCTGGCCAGCAGGCTAATAATACCAAAATATTCCACAATGGGAACAAATGGAAACAGAGGCAAATTCCGGTATTCATTTCCATCAATGAGGCCATTGTTACATTGTCGCACTGGTATTGGCCTATGGAAATTACTGGCGTGGATTAGTCCTCAGACAATGTCCAGGTCCACAGTCATTGGATTGATGCTAAAAGGTCTGACGTAGACAAAAGTGCATGTTGACCTATTGACTTTAGTGACATCTTTAGTCAGTGAGTAATGCGCATACCTGTGCACCTGCTGGGTGACCAGAGTCCTGAGTACCACTGCTCAAATCATCCATGGACTGAATGGTTTACACAGTGTCTAGTCAACATGTCGACATGCACTAGGTCAACACATACAAATGATCAACATGCAATATGTCAACATGGCCAAAAGGTTGACACACAAAAAGCTCAACATGCGTTTTTGGTGTCAATATCAACACCACATGTCAATATCACCTATCAACGTGATCCCCCAATTAGTGTAATATATACGCTGGCCATGATTCGGGCCTGGTTCCTCCCCTCTGCTGCTGCACTCGCTGTTCCCAATCGGAGTTCATCTGGATGGAGAAGTGTGAAAAAGTCACAAAAAAAGTAAAAAAAAAAATGGAAAAAACTCATGTTGGGGCAGCACGGATGGTGTAATAGTTAGCATTACTGCCTCACAGTGCTGAGGACATGGGTTCTATCCCCACCATGTGTTATATATATACGGGGCAGTACGGACGGTGTAATGGTTAGCATTACTGCCTCACAGCACTGAGGTCATGGGTTCTATCCCCACCATGTGTTATATATATACGGGGCAGTACGGACGGTGTAATGGTTACATTACTGCCTCACAGCGCTGAGGTCATGGGTTCTATCCCCACCATGTGTTATATATACGGGGCAGTACGGATGGTGTAATGGTGACATTACTGCCTCACAGTGCTGAGGTCAAGGGTTCTATCCCCACCATGTGTTATATATACAGGGCAGTTCGGATGGTGTAATGGTTAGCATTACTGCCTCACAGCGCTGAGGTCATGGGTTCTATTCCCACCATGTGTTATATATACTGGACAGTATGGATGGTGTAATGGTTACATTACTGCCTCAGCGCTGAGGTCATGGGTTCTATTCCCACCATGTGTTATATATACGGGGCAGTACGGATGGTGTAATGGTTACATTACTGCCTCAGCGCTGAGGTCATGGGTTCTATCCCCACCATGTGTTATATATACGGGGCAGTACGAATGGTGTAATGGTTAGCATTACTGCCTCACAGCGCTGAGGTCATGGGTTCTATCCCCACCATGTGTTATATATACGGGGCAGTACGGACGGTGTAATGGTTAGCATTACTGCCTCACAGCACTGAGGTCATGGGTTCTATCCCCACCATGTGTTATATATATACGGGGCAGTACGGATGGTGTAATGGTTACATTACTGCCTCACAGCACTGAGGTCATGGGTTCTATCCCCACCATGTGTTATATATATACGGGGCAGTACGGATGGTGTAATGGTTAGCATTACTACCTCACAGCACTGAGGTCATGGGTTCTATTCCCACCATATGTTATATATACAGGGCAGTATGGATGGTGTAATGGTTACATTACTGCCTCACAGCGCTGAGGTCATGGGTTCTATCCCCACCATGTGTTATATATATGGGGCAGTACTGATGGTGTAATGGTTAGCATTACTGCCTCACAGCACTGAGGTCATGGGTTCTATCCCCACCATGTGTTATATATATATATACGGGGCAGTACGGACGGTGTAATGGTTAGCATTACTGCATCACAGCGCTGAGGTCATGGGTTCTATTCCCACCATGTGTTATATATACGGGGCAGTACGGATGGTGTAATGGTTACATTACTGCCTCACAGCACTGAGGTCATGGGTTCTATCCCCACCATGTGTTATATATACGGGGCAGTACAGATGGTGTAATGGTTATAGTAGTACTGCCTCACAGCACTGAGGTCATGGGTTCTATCCCCACCATGTGTTATATATACGGGGCAGTACGGATGGTGTAATGGTTAGTATTACTGCCTCACAGCACTGAGGTCATGGGTTCTATCCCCACCATGTTTTATATATACGGGGCAGTACGGATGGTGTAATGGTTACATTACTGCCTCACAGCGCTGAGGTCATGGGTTCTATCCCCACCATGTGTTATATATATATATATATATATACGGGGCAGTACGGACGGTGTAATGGTTAGCATTACTGCATCACAGCGCTGAGGTCATGGGTTCTATTCCCACCATGTGTTATATATACGGGGCAGTACGGATGGTGTAATGGTTACATTACTGCCTCACAGCACTGAGGTCATGGGTTCTATCCCCACCATGTGTTATATATACGGGGCAGTACGGACGGTGTAATGGTTATAGTAGTACTGCCTCACAGCACTGAGGTCATGGGTTCTATCCCCACCATGTGTTATATATACGGGGCAGTACGGATGGTGTAATGGTTAGTATTACTGCCTCACAGCACTGAGGTCATGGGTTCTATTCCCACCATGTGTTATATATACGGGGCAGTACGGACAGTGTAGTGGTTAGTATTACTGCCTCACAGCACTGAGGTCATGGGTTCTATCCCCACCATGTGTTATATATACGGGGCAGTACGGATGGTGTAATGGTTAGCATTACTGCCTCACAGCACTGAGATCATGGGTTCTATCCCCACCATGTGTGGGTGTAATGGTTATAGCATTACTGCCTCACAGTGCAGAGGTCGTGGGTTCTATTCCCCCCATGTGTTATATATACGGGGCAGTACGGATGGTGTAATGGTTAGCATTACTGCCTCACAGCACTGAGGTCATGGGTTCTATCCCCACCATGTGTTATATATACGGGGCAGTACGGACGGTGTAATGGTTAGCATTACTGCCTCACAGCACTGAGGTCATGGGTTCTATCCCCACCATGTGTGGGTGTAATGGTTATAGCATTACTGCCTCACAGTGCAGAGGTCGTGGGTTCTATTCCCCCCATGTGTTATATATACGGGGCAGTACGGACGGTGTAATGGTTAGCATTACTGCCTCACAGCACTGAGGTCATGGGTTCTATCCCCACCATGTGTTTTATATATATATATATATATATACACGGGGCAGTACGGATGGTGTAATGGTTACATTACTGCCTCACAGCACTGAGGTCATGGGTTCTATCCCCACCATGTGTTATATATATGGGGCAGCACGGACGGTGTAATGGTTAGCATTACTGCCTCACAGCACTGAGGTCATGGGTTCTATCCCCACCATGTGTTATATATACGGGGCAGTACGGACGGTGTAATGGTTATAGTAGTACTGCCTCACAGCACTGAGGTCATGGGTTCTATCCCCACCATGTGTTATATATACGGGGCAGTACGGATGGTGTAATGGTTAGTATTACTGCCTCACAGCACTGAGGTCATGGGTTCTATCCCCACCATGTTTTATATATACGGGGCAGTACGGATGGTGTAATGGTTACATTACTGCCTCACAGCACTGAGGTCATGGGTTCTATTCCCCCCATGTGTTATATATATATGGGGCAGCACGGACGGTGTAATGGTTAGCATTACTGCCTCACAGCGCTGAGGTCATGGGTTCTATTCCCACCATGTGTTATATATACGGGGCAGTACGGGCGGTGTAATGGTTAGCATTACTGCCTCACAGCGCTGAGGTCATGGGTTCTATTCCCCCCATGTGTTATATATACGGGGCAGCACTAAGGGGGTAATGGTTATAGCATTACTGCCTCACAGCGCTGAGTTTATGGGTTCTATTCCCCCCATGTGTTATATATACAGGGCAGTACGGATGGTGTAATGGTTAGCATTACTGCCTCACAGCACTGAGGTCATGGGTTCTATTACCCCCATGTGTTATATATACAGGGCAGTACGGATGGTGTAATGGTTAGCATTACTGCCTCACAGCACTGAGGTCATGGGTTCTATTCCCACCATGTGTTATATATACAGGGCAGTACGGATGGTGTAATGGTTACATTACTGCCTCACAGCGCTGAGGTCATGGGTTCTATTCCCACCATGTGTTATATATACAGGCAGTACGGATGGTGTAATGGTTACATTACTGCCTCACAGCGCTGAGGTCATGGGTTCTATCCCCACCATGTGTTATATATATGGGGCGGTACGGACGGTGTAATGGTTAGTATTACTGCCTCACAGCACTGAGGTCATGGGTTCTATTCCCACCATGTGTTATATATACGGGGCAGTACGGACGGTGTAATGGTTAGCATTACTTCCTCACAGCACTGAGGTCATGGGTTCTATCCCCACCATGTGTTTTATATATATACACGGGGCAGTACGGATGGTGTAATGGTTACATTACTGTCTCACAGCACTGAGGTCATGGGTTCTATTCCCCCCATGTGTTATATATATATATGGGGCAGCATGGACGGTGTAATGGTTAGCATTACTGCCTCACAGCGCTGAGGTCATGGGTTTTATTCCCACCATGTGTTATATATACGGGGCAGTACGGACGGTGTAATGGTTAGCATTACTGCCTCACAGCACTGAGGTCATGGGTTCTATTCCCCCCACGTGTTATATATACGGGGCAGCACGGACGGTGTAATGGTTATAGCATTACTGCCCAACAGCGCTGAGGTCATGGGTTCTATCCCCACCATGTGTTATATATACGGGGCAGTACAGATGGTGTAATGGTTAGCATTACTGCCTCACAGCGCTGAGGTCATGGGTTCTATTCCCCCCATGTGTTATATATACACAGGGCAGTACGGACGGTGTAATGGTTAGTATTACTGCCTCACAGCACTGAGGTCATGGGTTCTATTACCCCCATGTGTTATATATACAGGACAGTACGGACGGTGTAATGGTTAGCATTACTGCCTCACAGCACTGAGGTCATGGGTTCTATTCCCACCATGTGTTATATATACGGGGCAGTACGGACGGTGTAATGGTTAGCATTACTGCCTCACAGCGCTGAGGCCATGGGTTCTATCCCCACCATGTGTTATATATACGGGGCAGTACGGATGGTGTAATGGTTAGCATTACTGCCTCACAGCACTGAGGTCATGGGCTCTATCCCCACCATGTGTTATATATACGGGGCAGTACAGATGGTGTAATGGATAGCATTACTGCCTCACAGCACTGAGGTCATGGGTTCTATTCCCACCATGTGTTATATATACGGGCAGTACGGACGGTGTAATGGTTAGCAGGGACGTGCAGTCAGGGGAGGCAGGGGAGGCAGTGCCTCCCCTGTCATTAATAATTGATCAAATAATACAAATAAAATACTTATGACACATATTATGTGTCATAACTAGAGACAGGATTATATGCATTTGCATATTTGCATATGCATTTGCATATTTTGCAGATTCTCACTGGTTATTGCATATTTTACCTAAAATCTAGTGATGGTGCATATTTTAGGCCCAGCCCTCTTCCCACCCGCGAGTCACAGCACTGCTTTGCCCTGCTGCTGCTGGCCAGGTAGTGGTAGAGTGTGCAGGCTGGGGCAATATGTGCGGAGAGTTAGGAACCTTGGATGTACGCTATGTCTGACACTGCTCTAGGCTGCCAATACATGTTGATAACAGTCAGTCAGGGCGGATGCCATTACAAAGCTCCTGAACCTTTGCCTGCCCCTGGCCTGGGACTTTACACCAAGAGACAGACTTCTGCAGCAGAGGAGGCGGGCAGAAGGGTTGTGACATCAAGCGGCACGGAGAAAATGCTGTGTCACAGTAAGTATGCGGCGCAGGGAGGAAGCCTTCCACTGCGCCGCCCTCACACGCTATGCTGACATTTGATCCATCGGCGCTGGAGATGAGGGTCCGTGCAGTTGATGCAAGAAGAGCTTTGGACGCTGCAGTATGCTGTAGCAGCCAGCATACTGACATCTGCAGATGCTGTGGGCCTATTTTTGAGGTTTATTTGCAACAAATTGTATGCTGATTTTTTAATAAATTAGTAAAAAAATTACTTTTTTTTAATTTAATGTAGCATATTTTAACACTTTTCATGCATATTTTAAGTATTTTTCATGCATATTTGCATGCATATTTCAAGCTTTTTTTGTTGCATAAAATCCTGTCTCTAGTCATAACTATATGCTTTATATTATTATAATCATTTTACCCCCTTTTTTTTTCTAATGGGTTACGGAGGCATCAAGAGCGGTGCCTCGGGTTGTTAATGGTAAAGTTTCTGAACTATGGGGCGGGTGGGGGGCGGGGCCAACTAGCACGCTGTCAATGCCCATTAGAAAAAGCATTACAGGCGGCACCTATAGCGGTGCCTCAGTGACAGTCAGGGACATGCTTTCTGTTTCTGGCTATATAAAGGCACGCCCCTGTCACTGAGGCAGATGTGATTGGGCACAGTTGCGCTGCCTCAGTGACAGGGGCGTGCTTTCATATAGCCAGAAACAGAAAGCATGTCCCTGACTGTCACTGAGGCACCGCTATAGGTATTGTTGTCTGTCTGTCCGTCCGTGCGTCCCCCCCAAGCCCCAGCCCCTGCTCCAGCGCTACTTAAGAGAGACCAGCGGGAGAATTATTTGGCGGATCCCCCTCTCCCCTGGCACTGACCCCAGCTCTAGAGCTGAACTTTAGTCCAGCGGGGGATAAAAGGTTGTCTGCCGCCCAGCGCCGTCCCAAGCGCTGACTGACACCAGCGGCTCCCGCTCCCCCTCTCCCCGGGCGCTGGTCCCAGCTCCAGAGCTGAGCGTTAGTCCAGCGGGGGATAAAAGGTTGTCTGCCGCCCAGCGCCGTCCCAAGCGCTGACTGACACCAGCGGCTCCCGCCTGGTCCCAGCCCAGGCTCCATTTCTGATGAGACCAGCGGGGCTTGAAGGCTCCCTCCTCGTCTGACGCCAGCACTGCTCAGCAGCGCAGCTGGAGCTGAGGAAGTGCAATCCCCATTCCCCAGGTCAGTGCTTCTATTCCCCAACCCCCATCCCCAGGCCAGTGCCCCCCTATCTAACAAGCCATCCCCCTTCCCTAGCCCAGTGCCCCCTAACCAGCCACCACCGTCCCCAGCCCAGTGCCTCCTATCTAACCAGCTATCCCCTTCCCCAGCCCAGTGCCCCTATCTAACCAGCTATCCCCTTCCCCAGCCCAGTGCCCCTATCTAACCAGCTATCCCCTTCCCAAGCCTAGTGCCCCCTATCTAATCAGCTATCCCCTTCCCCAGCCCAGTGCCCCTATCTAACCAGCTATCCCCTTCCCCAGCCCAGTGCCAGTATCTAACCAGCTATCCCCATCCCCAGCCCATTGCCCACTATCTAACCAGCTATCCCCTTCCCAGCCCAGTGCCCACTATCTAACCAGCTATCCCCTTCCCCAGCCTAGTGCCAGTATCTAACCAGCTATCCCCTTCCCCAGCCTAGTGCCAGTATCTAACCAGCTATCCCCTTCCCCAGCCTAGTGCCCCCTATCTAACCAGCTATCCTCTTCCCTAGCCCAGTGCTCCACTATCTAACCAGCCATCCCTGTCCCCAGCCCAGTGCCCCCTATCTAACCAGCCATCCCTGTCCCCAGCCCAGTGCCCCCTATCTAACCAGCTATCCCCTTCCCAGCCCAGTGCCCCACTATCTAACCAGCTATCCCCTTCCCTTGCCCAGTGCCCCACTATCTAACCAGCTATCCCCTTACCCAGCCCAGTGCCCACTATCTAACCAGCTATCTCCTTCCCTAGCCCAGTGCCCCACTATCTAACCAGCTATCCCATTCTCTAGCCCAGTGCCCCACTATCTAACCAGCCATCCCCGACCCCAGCCCAGTGCCCACCTATCTAACTAGCCATCCCCAGGCCAGAGCCCCCATCTAACCATCCCCCACCATCAGCCCAGTGCCCCCATCAGCAGGGTTGGTAGAACAATGGGCAGACTCCGTGGCGGCTTGGTGGAGCCAGCACTGACAGGGTCTGCTGGGAGAGCTGGGTCAGGGTAGGAGATGCTTATGCAGGCGGTTGCTCCCGCACTTGCCTGTCAGCGCAGAAGCAACGCAGACCCGGTGCTCCCAACAGAGCTTGTCGGCGCTGGCTCCACCAAGCTAGTGCCTCACCATCCACTAACCTCATCGCACGTCACTGATGGTTAGCATTACTGCCCCACAGCGCTGAGGTCATGGGTTCTATCCCCACCATGTGTTATATATACGGGGCAGTACGGATGGTGTAATGGTTAGCATTACTGCCTCACAGCGCTGAGGTCATGGGTTCTATCCCCACCATCGCTCCAACTGTGCGGAGTTTGTATATTCTCCCCGTACTTGCGTGAGTTTCCTCCGGGTACTCCGGTTTCCTCCCAAAATCCGAAAATATACTGGTAGGCTAATTGGCTCCCAACAAATTAACCCTAGAATGTCTGTGTGTGCGTGTACATGTGGTAGGGAGCATAGATTGTAAGCTCCACTGGGGCAGGGACTGATGTGAGTGTTCATCTATAAATTCTCTGTACAGCACTACAGAATATCTGTGCACTATATAAGAAACTGTTAATAAATAAATAGGTACTTATGTATTTGCAGGGCGCCCACTAAGCAAATAGTGATGCGATTTTCCTATGTAATTTATTCACTGCTCTCTGGCCTTGGGTAGTGCGATGAGATCACATCGCATGCAATTGCACCGCACATAAAATCGCATGTGATTTTATAGGGTGCGATGCCATTTAATGTAGTATACACTTGTATGACATACAATGGGATTTAGGCACCCCCCCACTATCCACGCCACCCCGAAGCGTGGCGAGCGGCGGCGGAACGCGTCCTCCTGACCTTTTCACACCTCCACTATCCACGTCGGCGGGGAGCTGATTTTAAATAGTGTAGCGAGCGCAGCGTGGCGAGTGGACGCAGATTACGTTACATGTATTCCGCTGCGCTCGCCATGATTCGGGCTCGGTAGCTCGCTGTGCTCGCCACACTATATAAGATACTCCAAGGCGATGTGGATAGTGGGGGTATGAAAAGGTTGGGAGGACGCGTTCTGCTGCGCTCGCCACGCTTTGAGGTGGAGGGTACCTAAATCCCATTGTATGTCATACTAGTGTATAGTACATTAAATGGCATCGCACCCTATAAATCGCATGCGATTTTAAGTGCAGTGTGATCCGATGCGATCGCACCGCACAAGGACAGAGAGCAGTGAATAAATGACATAGGAAAATCGCATGGCATGCGATCACATCGTTGTGGTCAACACCTGTCATTGACTGTCTATCTAGTCGCCGTTCCTTTCAGCCACTTCCCACTGTAAGCAGTTGGCAGACAGAAGTCTGTGATCACCTGGCGGTGCGAGGCCACTTGGTCACATGAGAATAAAGCCCAACCCTCCTCTCTTCCAGTGATTAGTGGCCATCATTGCTTTCAGGCGCACTTCAGCCAATCAGCTCCTAACTGCCATGTTATTGGCTGGGTTTTAAAAATCTCTCCAACATTTAGCACACCTGGCCCTATATATTCAGTTCTTTCAACCCCACAACTAGCCCCTTGATAAGTTTGAGCACGATAACCTATCTCCATCCTCGTAGTCATCTGCAGCCAGCGGAACTGCTACGCTTGTGTCCTCGTCACACATCATGCATGACATAACAATTGCAGCTCTCCGCCTTGTCATCGGTTTAGCCTCTGTTACTCACCATCCACCTCCATTCTGTCTGTGGCGGTTTTATTCACATGTATTCAGCGCGCCCCCGCGTCAGCGATCCCATGAGCTGTAATTACTAAGAGGAAAAATTGGTAAGCAAAGCTCGGAAACTATTAAACGGAAACACAACATTAGAAACAAAGACGGATGCTTATAGCCTCTTTCCCCCGTTCTAATTAAGACTCCGGTTTACAGGGAGTGAGCATGGCGCTATACGAAAGTTAAACTGCATGAAATTAAGAAACCATTTGTGCTGCAAATGTGGCCATTTGACCGTGTCATTACATCGCACAGCTTCCATTTTTTTTATTCCGAATCCTATTGCCCTAAAATTCTAATTCATAATATTTGATCAAGCATGATAATTCCAATTACCTACAGTCACGCGTTTCCTACTCACTTACATTGGGCAAAATAAAACAACAAACATTTGATTTTATTTCAATACAAAAAAAAAAAATACAGAGAAAGAAAGATGACTGCAGCCAGCGTCAAACAAAAGGCATTGTGTAATATTAACATCAGTTAATCTCTTGTCTATTGATTTAATATTTCAATTGCTGAGTGCAGCCCTCCCGGGGATTGGATTTCTCATATTTATGAAGTGATTGTTTTTTTTTCCCCACTCAAATAAAGACGCTTTTTGATCTTCGTTCCCTTTGGGTGAAATTCTATTGAAAGGAGTTTGACCGGGACCCTCTCATCTAGTGCATGAACATATTATTGTTTTATAATATAGTGAAGAGAAGCAGATTGAAATGTTATTGTCTTTAGCACAAAAAAAAAAAATCCCCTGCGTTCATATTAATAGACACTTAAAGGCAGAAACTTGCTGGAGCAAGTGCAGGACCTCGGGGGTGTGGCCTGTCAGTGCCAGGTCAACCCCCGCCCTTTTCTTCTAAGTGTCCACATTCATGAGGAGCATCCAAGTTTGAAAGATGGATTGAAGTCATTTATATAAATAAAATGAAGCACTGAGCCGCTCAGAGATACCGTTTGTGTTAAGCCGTAAATCAAGCAAATTAGGAAAAGCCGAGAAAATTATATTTTATTTCCACAGCTTAATAGCAGAAAGCTGCTTCTATTGCTTCTCTTCTACAGCCATCATTAACCATATTAATATTATTATTATCTGTTTTAAAGAGCTTCTATCACTCTGCCCTTAGTGTGTTGGTTGTAGATTGCACCTATTTATCTAAATATTAATTAAAAGAGGCCATATTTTGTGCGGTTGATCGTGTTTCTGCTCCTGTAATCGTTATGTACTGGATGGTTAGATCTATCTCCTCCAGTGGAGAGTTTGCAGCTGTTGGAGAGCAGGAGAGGGACCGAATGGCCTCTATTTTGGGGGGAGTGGTGTGGCCAGGGTCTCTGTCTTACAGTGGAGATTTCCAGGCCGCTTGGTAGGAGCTGTGTAGTCCAACTTGTATGACCACATCGATCGAGCAGCCGGACGATGGTATAGCAAGTGATCCGATGGAGGCTCCTTAGATGAAGCAGATTCTAATACATGTACACAGAAGGCTTCTCCTTATACCAGAACCTCCTGCTGCATTACCATGACTGGGCCTCTGCTTTCAGAGATCAGTTCCTATATTGGTACCTACCCATATCTAGAGTCAGGATCATAGGCCTGCGCACATAGAGTCCAGGGCTCGTCATCGCATATCCCAGGGTCCGGGTGTTGGACATGCACTATATAAAGCACGCTGATCCCTGATTGTATTTGATATAAGCTGTATTAGAAGCACTATATGGTGTCATATGTACATGTGGTGACTAATGGGGAGTAATGGGGCATATGGCGATATTGTGGGGTGATTGGCGGACATGATATGGGTAAAGAGGGGGGGGGGGCTAATAACAGGAGGAAAGTTTTCTACACACCCCCAACCCCACCCTGTGCTAGGCACAGCCCTCAGTATGGATTAAGCCTCTATAAATTTCCCCAGTTGTACATGTCAACAAAATATGCTGTACACTCCATGAGGGCGGCATTTATGTGACCGCACTCTCCTATCCCCCACCCCTGATTGGTGAGAAGCACAGTGTTTCCACCAACACCATCCTCACAGCAGGAGAACTGAAACCGGCCCGCCCGTCAGTGTGGGTGGCCATCGGAGGACATTCGGGCGGAGATCCTAGTGTATTTAATAGTATTTAATGCTAGGATCTCCATCCGAAGTCCTCCAATTTAATGAATACTATATGTACACTCCAGATTCCCTGTCTTTCTATATAATTATCATTCCCGGAAATGGGTGCCAGACAGTCATTACACCGACTTCAGAATGCCGACTGCTAAAACCCTTACAGAGGGACAGCGGCTAATCTCCCTCGTGGGGGTCCATAGAGAGAGAATAGGTGGCGAGCGTAGGGAGCCTCTGTGCCCGCAGCGAGCCTGCAAGAGGCTTTGTTGCACTCGCCCCGCTGTCTGAGTCCCCACAGTCAGGATTCGGATGTCGGGCTAATGACTGTCGGAATCCCGAAATGTAGGTGTGTAAATAGACTGGAACCGGAAGTGACATCCCGTTTGGGATTTAGATGATTCTGTTGTTATGGATTTTGTTTAATTCTTTTATAAATATTATATTTTATTTATCCATATACTTGTCTCCTGATAGATATATATATATATATATATATATATATATATATAGATATATGTTTATATGAATTATACTTTTGTTTTTATCATATTTCCTGTATCCTACCAATTGATACCCATTAGTGGCGGTATATACACCAGTTCCGGACACACTGTTAGTCATCTCTGATAAAGCTACAGGCCAGTAGCGAAACTTGTCAGTGCTGCAGGCTCCCACTTTCCAGGACTACTTGTTCCTTCCATGGACTTATGAGTCATCTTTCCTAACGATCTTGGGACACTTCAACTGGTACCTTGTCATCACCGCCATTACTAGTGAGGACCTCATTATATCGGACCTACTGTGAGGGTGCTCCAGATACGTTCCTCCAGCGGCTTCCCACCAACCAGCCATAGTGAGGACACATCGGATCGATTGGGAACAGCTCCAGTTCAGTTCCTCCAGCGATGGTACCAAGTGGTAAAATGCACTTAACAATTTGTCCCATTATTCATCATTGACTGAGAGAACAACAATACTCCCGAAAGCGTGGAACCTGCTCAAACATAGCCCCTTATTCATATCTGATCTCATATCAAATCTAAATTGCAGTGTAAAAATAATGCAGCCAGTATTCACCCTGCACAGAAACAAAATAACTCGCACAAATCTAACTTTCTCTGCACATTGTTAAGGAACAAAGGAACATCAAAGGGGCTTCAGGAGTGTTGGCAGGTCCATGTGATGTCATAATGTCATGTGTTAGTCGAGCAATGGTCCTCAGGAAATAATTTGGATGGCCAAGATATCTTTATGGGGCCTCTTGGGACCTGCTCGGGCCTAGGCAGGCACCTAGGTTGCCTTGTGAAAAATCCACCTCTGCAGCCAACATTACAGTTTTGAAACTGGCCAGATGCAAAGCAACAAGGGTGCCACACCTAGGAGACTCCACCCTCTGCGATGGCACCAGTCCTGAAAAAAGAGGTGGACTAAGCTCACAACAGCTCATACTGTAAGTACATTAAAATGAGCAGGCGTAATTTGGTAAAAATGCTCAATCTAATTTTTGGGCCTCATTTTGTGTTGATCGGTGATGTACGAATTTGCAGATGATCCAATTATCAATTGACTGCACATGATTGTAGCATGGATGCGACAGAAATAGCATATGGTTCGTTATCATTCATTCGATGATTGATGAATTGTGTATGGATGTGCGAGAGGAGAGCGAAAAGCGATATTTTCACAATTAACTCGCAGATTTGAACAGGGCGGGTTTTCACTTTGTTTGGGTGGCGGCTATCTATTCCTCCTTATCTGCAACTTTTCAGATCAGCAATAATGGCTGAATCAGGCCCTTTGTCTGACAGCGATCGCTACAGACTTAGCGTTGTGCCACAGGACCAATATGATGTGGGCACCGCTTCTCATTGTGACTCTAACAACACAATTTTCTTCTTTGCTGTAGAAGCCGATTCATTTATTTGTCCTTTAATAAAAAGCCATTTGGCCGAGACATACGTTACTTACAGCTCCATTATTACAGCCAAACGCTGGTGGTTCGGAGGTGCGTCCAGTGACTGCTTTCATTTGTACTTCTAGAACGTAATGTGCAAGAATGCCGACAACACATTAAGTTTATGCCAACTGCCCTATTAACTTTAAGAAGATTACAGATCTCAGCGAGAGCAACAGTCCGCGCCTGCTAGGGACTTCCTGGGAAATTGAATGCTTTAAATATTAATACACTCAGCAACTGTCCTTCAGTGCAATTTGTACGCCATGCTTCTCAACCCTTTATTAAATTAAACGTTTAATAGAAAAGGCTTATTGCTGTGAATAAGTAGTTAGCTGCCATTTGTCATTTAATTACCCATGAAAACCTGAAGACAAGTTCCACTGGGGAAAGTTATCGCACCCCTGGCATTAGACATATGTTCACCTTGAAATTTTATGGGCCGGCGTGCCCCTCGGAATACTTACACTCACAATTTCTTTTACCATTTACAAGGAAATAAAAAAAAAAAAATCATAAAAAAACCCATTGTGGATTGTTTTACGTGACTTATAATATAAAATGGGAATTAGTGAATGGTAGAATATAAAATGGGCATTAGTCATTAGCACTTTGAGAAGGAGATAATGACAGCACTGAGCTTGTAGCTTAGGAATGAGTGGCTCTTGTCAACGTGAGTCCCCCCCCCCCCCCCCCACACACACACACACTTTAGTACTACTACGGCAGGGAAGCATCATTCCTTGTTCCAAGATGGCCGTCCAGGCTACTACTGAGCAAGTGCTAGCCATCATGGAACTGAATGAGTGTCACAGTGGGACATAGGACCTTCAATGAGACATGTGATTCTACGTATGCTCACCAACTGCTGAGCTGTAGGACATGCTGCTCTGCTCCATCTACCAGCATATATAACAGTGAGTACGGGTGCGACTGGTTTATTTTCAATTAAATCACCCCACAGTTTGAGTAACGAAGCTGGTCATAGGTGTAAGGCGTCTGCTGATGTGTACGGAGACTCTGCAACATTCCCATGCCTGTACACACATATTTCCAATTGCTTATAAGCAGAGGTCTGGGAACGGAACACAATTGTACATTCATTGCCAATCCACTGTTGTTTCTAAGAACAATGGAAATAAATTTGTGTGGAAGAAAAAAGTAGCCTGAAGCTGTAATTTCAAATGAATAAAGAGGAAGAGGGGAGTTCCAAACTTGTATATTGTAACGGTCTGCATTTTCTCTATAGATACAACTGTAAGAGGCTAGAACTGTTAATATTGCTGAGGAATTTGCTCCATTGTTAAATCATAAGGAAATATTGTAATAAAATTAATCATGACCATACACGTAAACTTTGCAACAAGGATTAATAGCAGAAAGTCTAGTAGAGAGTACACTGTCACAATGAAGAGAGACTTCACAGTAACGGCTTAAGACACAGCACCACCTACTGGCCCTCCAGTATAACTTCTGAAGAAATTATTACAGCACATAGCTGTTGTTACACTCCAACGATTGTACAGCTGGTGGAAATGGGCATTATTCACATACAATCTGGCAGATGAGGGATTTATAGTGTTTATGTTGGGCTTCCGTTATGAAGACTCCGGGACGAGAAGCTTTTTTTTTTTTTTTTTTAAGAACAGCTTTTGATAAGCTTGCAGCAAATTATCTGCCCAAAGGAATCTGGTTATTTTTGGAAGCTTCTCCGCTGTGTCTCTCTACAGCTTGATGAATCTCCTCTAGATGCCCCGTAGCTCCTGGAGTTAGCAGATTATATAGACTGGCTGTATACCGATTGCAGCCACCACTGCCCCTTGGTTCTTACATTGATGGGAAGCTGGTTTGGATATAGAGACTGGCCGTAGAGGGAGGAGATTGCCATTAAGCTTTACGGCCAGATGTGCTAAGGCTGGAGAGAGACAAAGGGGAGAAGATGCTTAAGGCAGCCAATCAGCTTCTGTAATTTCTTAGACTGTATTAGATAACTGACAGAAGTTAGATTCTTTGCTTTGGGCAACTTTTCCAGTTTACCCCTATCCAATGCTTGATGCATCTCTCCCCCTCAGTGTCTTTCTTTCCTGAGACAGAAGGGAAGGGCAATATGGGGGATTTAACTCTACATGGGGCTTTTAATGTAACGCTGTCAGGGGGATATTTATCACAGACAGAGTTTGCAAAAATGTCCGGTTCATGTAAATTCCCTCTGCGCACTTCCTAAAAATACAGTAAGAGTTTCTCCGTGCGTGTGACACCGCCAATGACTTCCTCCCCGCTTGGCACTTACCCGATGACCAGTGACCTGGTGAGCTCCTGTGACTCCGCTCCTATAACTGCCAGCTCTGTGACCCAACATCAGATGACCAAGTGCAGGAACCCAGAGATCAGAGGACTAGAGTCATAGAGGTGCGCACCAGGGTCCCTGATCACCACATCATCGGCAAGTAAATCATTCTTATAAAAAATAATAAATTGTTAGGAACGATCAGCCTGTGGCTTTATTAGACACACATGGTGCTATCTCCTGCCTCTACACTGCCAGGCAGAATGGAGTAGGAGCCAGGGAACATGGATAAAGCAATCTCAAGATAGAGTTATTATCACAGGACTCCCTCCAGTATTTTCTTTTTTATGTAAATTTGGCCAGATACCAGCGTACTCTGCTTACTCAACCAATTGTGATATCAGGGCTGGCCATGATACTGGCAGGACATCCATTAAGACTATACAGATATGTTGCACCAGTTCACACCAAGTGCCCATTTCACCCCAAAATCTCAAACGATACCAGAAACAATATGCAGCTGCTGCGTAGGATTTACGTGTTCATCACCAAGAGATAAAGTACCAGCCACCCAGCTCCTCACTGTCATTATTCAACCCCAAGTGCAAAAAAGGTGACTCAGTGATAAAAGTGCGCACACAAAACTTTAAAGCAGCTTAATACAATCTACAGGTGCTATTCTAAAAACACCTTGGAAGGATAGAGTACAAGGCAAAAGTGTAGATTGGTTATAAGCGCTAAAAAGGTTCTCCTTATTATAAAGTCACCAATTCAGTCAATTTCAATCCTGAGTAGGCAATTAGTCCAAGATGCTTGTATCCTCCATATATGTAAGAGAAAGAAAAGTGCAAATAGTGCATAACGTTTTAAAACAACAAGTTTTATTATGAGTTTGCACTTACAATTTCTGGAGGAATAATAAGGCAATAGGTTAAAACCCGGGGCACAGCAGGAACACAATTGTCCAAAGGTACACGCGATCCAGTTCCGGAACTGGGGGACGCCGTCCAAATGTGACTGATGCTCCTGGAGTCCAAACGGGGGATCAAAGTCTCTGTGGCTAGGCACGCCAAACGCGTTTCGGATCTTGGGATCCTTCGTCAGTAGCGTGCCTAGCCTTACCAACAGATAGTTTAAATAGCAGCGGGGGCTGATCAGCAACGATCGTCACTTCCGTATTTTTCCGGAAATGACGCATTCGTGCGTTCCACGGCGTTTCAATTTTCCTCACCGCCTCATTGTGTGACAGGCGGAGGATTGAAGGGCAGCTTCCGGCTTTGAATTCATAGCAAGATGGCGGTGCGTTCCACTGCGCCGCTATCTTGCATGTCAACTGATAGGAAGTGATACCAACAATTTCGTTATAGTTTGTTCACTTGCAAATACAAACATTGGAATACTAATTTATACCAGTTGATAATACAAAAGAGTGATCTTTTTAAAAGTGACATAGTGAACAACAATACATAATTTAAAACAAGAAAAGGGAGTGAGTGGTGCGCTATCAACAGCGGCTGGCACTGGGTTGTCAGACCCAAATAGTAATTTAGGAAAAAAGATGGGGTGTGCCAGCGCTGGCTGAATAATTAGAAAGACCAGACGGTATCTCAAAAATATATAACAAATTTAATTTACATATATAAAAACAATCAATCAATCAAGAAAAATAATAAAACAAAAAAATAAGGATTATAAAAAGAGCACAGTTTTGCTGGTAATTATTGCGGAGCTCCACACTTGTGGAATAAAAGATAAAAGTTGGGTGATATTACCATCTGTAGGTAGAGGTGTATTCAGATTAGAACACCTGGAGGGTAGTGATGACAAAGTCCCATTGAAATAGACCTGGATGGAAATACAGGTGGGGTTCTCCCTATTTGGCGTCTTCTCCTTGTAAAAGCTGGATGTTTAGGAACTGGCTGAAGTCCCAAATGAAAATTGTAATCCAATGTTAAGATGTTATTGGGAGATGATAGACGTCTGTGGGAGATGGGGCATCACTTTGTCAGATGGAAGATGAAAGATAAATCTAGCTCAACGCGTTTCCCCGGATGTTTGCTGTCCGGCTTCCTCAGGAGCAAGTGTGTGGAGTGAGCTCTGGGCTCAGTTTAAATAGCAGAGAGCTAATTGCTCATTCCATGCATCTGTGCGTCAGTGCTAAGGTTAAAAATGAAGCAATAACAAATACATTTAAAATAAATCTAATGAGAACCGTCTGGATAAAAAATTAAAATAAAAAGTAATAAAGGAGGCAGTTTCTATAAGAAAAGGTAGTTAAATACCCATTAAACAATGATATAAAAAGGAGACACATAGTATTGAACTTTGACCTATAGGTCACATGATCGTTTGTCAATAGAGACATATAAAAAGAGACTCATCAATGAAATAGATGATGGTATATTGCAAATGGAGTATGGGGAGAGTACCTGGTGCTGGACGGGGTGTACCCGAGACCCTCGCCCGCCGCCGATTGCCGGTATCGGCGATGCGGGGAGAGGGTCCGCACGAACAACCCGTCCAGCGTCTGAAAGGTTGCTAGGGAACGGCGCGCGTGTGACGCGACAACGTAGCGCGTCACCCGCGTCGTATGGCAACCTGACCTGCGCCCCGCCCGCCGCCCAGCACGTAGGGGAAAGTACGTCAGCCAGATGAAATGAAGGCGTGAACGTATGCGGTTCACCCTGTTGCTAGGTGACGGGGAGGGACGCAAGCCGTGGTAGATGTGTATTACCACTTCAGAAAGAATCCACCACGAGGGATTATACAGGACAAACCCTAGAGACTCCTAGGTAAAAAGGAGTATAGTATAATCAGAAAATGGATATATAATTTCATCAACATGACAAGAGTTATATATTATAGAGCATTGCTATTATATTAGGTAGACAATATATATACACAAAATGAGGACATGTGTTTATATATATCGAGAGAAAAAAACATATTTTTACATCAATCATAAATAAAACAATGTCTAATTTAACACAAAAAAATATATATATGAATTATATTTTATCACATGTCTATTTATTTAATTATACATTTATAAATTTATAAATTGGGGTAGAATGAATTTAGAAACATAGTACAATGAAATGCTATATGTGGGATGTATTTCTGAAAGTATCGGATGTAAGTCTTTAATGGGCGAGTAAAGGGAAAAGGGGGGGAAAGGGGGGAGGAGAATTATGATAGAGGAAAACATGTCTAGATGACGGAGTTTAATTCAATTGTTTCGTTTAGACCATCAGGGTGTAGAGAATTAAATTTGAGAGTCCAGTACACCTCTCTCTTGCATAATAGATTATATCTGTCTCCTCCTCGTGATGTGGAGACAACATGTTCCAGACCTACTATTTTCAAACATGTGGGATCAGATGAATGTTTGATTTTATAATGCCGCGACACACTGTGTAACATATAACCCTTTAGAATGTTTCTCCTATGTTCCATAAATCTGGTGCGTAGACTACGGGTCGTTCTACCAATATAGGGTAAATTGCAGCTACATTGTATAAGATAAATAATATATGTCGAGTCACAGTTCATAAAGCTTTTTGAGACTAGGGGGGGTTCTAAAGGTGAAATAATTATAGGTGTTTTGTTTTTAGGGACGTGGTTGCACATAGTGCATTGGTTCTTTCCACATTTGAAAAAACCTTTGGGTTTGTCAGGCAACCATAATAGGTGGTTATCTGTTTTAGTGGTGGTGTCGGGTCTTTTCTTGGATAAATGACTGGGAGCTAATAAGGTTTTTAATGTTTTGTTCTTTTTGTAAATCACTATAGGTTGTTGTGGGATGATGTCAGACAATATTTTGTCTTGTAACAGAACTCTATAATTCCGCCGTACTATGTTTTTTATATCCCTAGCACAGCTGTTAAATTTACTTATAAATGCTATATCTCTTTTGTCTTGTTTTTTATTTTTATTTGTAGTATTTTTGGGTTCTAATAGGGTTTTCCTATCTATCTGTAGAGCTTGGGTATATGCATTTTGTATAAGATCTTCAGGATATTCTCTGTCACGGAAAGCTGTTAGTAAATTTTGTGCTTGACTTTTGAACTTTTCTGTGTCGGTACAATTGCGTCGTAAACGCATAAATTGTCCCTTGGGGATATTAGTTAGCCAAGGGCTATAATGCGCACTATTAAAATGAATATAGGAGTTTGTACTGACAGGTTTGATATAATTGGAAGAAATGATTTTATCTTGATAAATCTCGAGAGTGACGTCCAGGAAGTCCACAGAGATCTTACTATAAGTATGGGTGAAGGTCAAATTATATGGGTTAGAATTAAGTGAATTAACAAAAAGTGAAGCAGAATGAAGGTCCCCATCCCAAATGATAATCAAATCATCGATGTAACGGCCATAGAAGACCAGGCTCGCCTCCCAGCCGCCACCCCACACATGGGTCCCCTCCACCTCACCCATGTATAGGTTTGCATAGCTGGGTGCGAACCTGGTCCCCATGGCCGTCCCCATCGTCTGTAAATAAAAATCACTGTGAAAGGTAAACTAATTGTGAGTGAGGATAAAGGTGATACTGTCCAGAATAAAATCCCTATGTTCCGATGATAATGACTCATCCTGTGAGAGTCTCCTCTGTATAACCTCACAACCCAATTGGTGGGGTATGTGAGTATACAGGGCGCTGACATCTAGTGTGAGGAAGGCATAATTGTCCTTCCACACAATATGTTCTAATTTGGTAAGTAAATCGGTGGTATCTTTTATGTAGGATCTTAACATCGGAACATAGGGCTGAAGAAAAAAATCTACATAATGAGATAAGAGTTTAGAATTAATTAGAGATTAGAAGTGATAGAATTAATACCTGATACTATGGGACGCCCAGGGGGTGCAGATAAATTTTTGTGTATTTTGGGGAGAAAATAAAAAGTGGGTGTGATGGGGTGTGATGGTAAGAGAAATCTGTGTTCCTCCCTGGAAGTCACTCCCGAGAGTAGGGCACCATCCAAGAGTGTTCCCAACTCTTTCAGAAAACCACTTGTGGGGTCTTTATCCAAAATCCTATAAAAGATGGGATCATGTAATTGTCTATAGGATTCAGTCAAATAATATTGTTTATTGAGGAGGACCACGCCCCCCCCTTTATCAGCTTCTTTTATGATGAGCTGGTCATCGTTTTGAAGTTCTCTAAGGGCATTTTTTTCTTTTTTAGTTAAATTGGATGGTCTGAATGTTTTTTTCTTTTCTTTTATGCAAAGTTCTTTAAAGTCTTCTAACGTTATTTTGTAAAATGACTCAATACTTGAGCTCTTAGCACTTATTGGAAAAAATTCTGATGGATTATGGAAAGGAGTTCTGAGTGATGTTTTATAATCAAATATCTGTTTGGGGAGATCTTGTGAGGTATGGTTTTGCTCCCATAGTTCCTCTAAATTGGACAGAAGGAGTGCATCATTTTTGTCCAGAATAATTGGAAGAGAGTCATCATTTTGTGTTTTCAAAGATTTAGAGGCAAAATATCGTTTGCGACATAAAGTACGAACAAAACGATTTAATTCTACAAACAAATCAAAAATGTTGGGTTCACTGGTGGGACTATATTTTAAGCCCTTTTGTAGTACAGATATATGGCTCTCATCCAAATTCTTGTCCGACAAATTGAATACACAGGGTATAGCAGGTGTTTTTAATGGTAATGGGAGTTTCTTTTGGAGGCGTTTGCCTCCTCTATTTCCCCTGGACTTCCTTCTCTTTGCCGTTTTGGGGAATCTCTTGTATGTGGGGCATTTAGATCCCATCGGGATGTTTTCGGGCGTGCCCCCAAAAAAGTATCTCGGGTTTCCCTTCTGGTATGAACTGAATCTGAATAAATTCTTTTATTATTATGATGGGGTGTAGTATTTTGAGGTTTTTCTGTTTGTCCAAAATTGCGTTTTTTATAACTATTTTGTGAATAGTGAGGTGAACGGTCTCTTGTTTGTTCAAATCTATCTCTATTATTGTAAACAGGTTTGTATGGATTGATGTCCTCTTTATTTGTATTCTCTCTATAATTGTCTACCCGTTTATTATAGGTTCTGACTTTGTCATTTTGATAATCAAAAAGGTCTCGTTTAAACTTTTTTTGTTTGGTAAAGACAAGATCTTTTTCAAATTTTAAGACTCTATCATTAATTAATTGGTCTTTTTCCATAAATTTCTCATCTGACTTGAATCTCTCTAATGTTTTTTTCAATTCTTCAATATCTTTCTCCAATTTGTTGACCTTAGTCATTCTATATTTGATTATTAGTTTCATTAGTGTAAATGAACAAGTGTCTAAAGCTTGGTCCCATTCAGATTGGAAAGGGGGATCATCATGAAAGATAGAATTTTTAAACATTCTAAGCCCTCTTGGAATCATTTTTTTGTCCAGATAATGTTCCAGATTAGTGGCATCAAGCCAATTTCTGGATTCGGCTTTAAGGAGATCCTCCATTTTATATAGATCTCTATACCAATCATTTTTCTCTGGTTGGGAAAAATTAGTATTACACTCTGACCATTGTGAAATATATGACTGCCTCCTATCTTTGCGGTCTTGGTAATTAGAGAAGCAGCTCATGATTGCAGCACCACTCTGACAGATTCAAAAATATGAATAACAAGACAAGGGAGTGAGTGGTGCGCTATCAACAGCGGCTGGCACTGGGTTGTCAGACCCAAATAGTAATTTAGGAAAAAAGATGGGGTGTGCCAGCGCTGGCTGAATAATTAGAAAGACCAGACGGTATCTCAAAAATATATAACAAATTTAATTTACATATATAAAAACAATCAATCAAGAAAAATAATAAAACAAAAAAATAAGGATTATAAAAAGAGCACAGTTTTGCTGGTAATTATTGCGGAGCTCCACACTTGTGGAATAAAAGATAAAAGTTGGGTGATATTACCATCTGTAGGTAGAGGTGTATTCAGATTAGAACACCTGGAGGGTAGTGATGACAAAGTCCCATTGAAATAGACCTGGATGGAAATACAGGTGGGGTTCTCCCTATTTGGCGTCTTCTCCTTGTAAAAGCTGGATGTTTAGGAACTGGCTGAAGTCCCAAATGAAAATTGTAATCCAATGTTAAGATGTTATTGGGAGATGATAGACGTCTGTGGGAGATGGGGCATCACTTTGTCAGATGGAAGATGAAAGATAAATCTAGCTCAACGCGTTTCCCCGGATGTTTGCTGTCCGGCTTCCTCAGGAGCAAGTGTGTGGAGTGAGCTCTGGGCTCAGTTTAAATAGCAGAGAGCTAATTGCTCATTCCATGCATCTGTGCGTCAGTGCTAAGGTTAAAAATGAAGCAATAACAAATACATTTAAAATAAATCTAATGAGAACCGTCTGGATAAAAAATTAAAATAAAAAGTAATAAAGGAGGCAGTTTCTATAAGAAAAGGTAGTTAAATACCCATTAAACAATGATATAAAAAGGAGACACATAGTATTGAACTTTGACCTATAGGTCACATGATCGTTTGTCAATAGAGACATATAAAAAGAGACTCATCAATGAAATAGATGATGGTATATTGCAAATGGAGTATGGGGAGAGTACCTGGTGCTGGACGGGGTGTACCCGAGACCCTCGCCCGCCGCCGATTGCCGGTATCGGCGATGCGGGGAGAGGGTCCGCACGAACAACCCGTCCAGCGTCTGAAAGGTTGCTAGGGAACGGCGCGCGTGTGACGCGACAACGTAGCGCGTCACCCGCGTCGTATGGCAACCTGACCTGCGCCCCGCCCGCCGCCCAGCACGTAGGGGAAAGTACGTCAGCCAGATGAAATGAAGGCGTGAACGTATGCGGTTCACCCTGTTGCTAGGTGACGGGGAGGGACGCAAGCCGTGGTAGATGTGTATTACCACTTCAGAAAGAATCCACCACGAGGGATTATACAGGACAAACCCTAGAGACTCCTAGGTAAAAAGGAGTATAGTATAATCAGAAAATGGATATATAATTTCATCAACATGACAAGAGTTATATATTATAGAGCATTGCTATTATATTAGGTAGACAATATATATACACAAAATGAGGACATGTGTTTATATATATCGAGAGAAAAAAACATATTTTTACATCAATCATAAATAAAACAATGTCTAATTTAACACAAAAAAATATATATATGAATTATATTTTATCACATGTCTATTTATTTAATTATACATTTATAAATTTATAAATTGGGGTAGAATGAATTTAGAAACATAGTACAATGAAATGCTATATGTGGGATGTATTTCTGAAAGTATCGGATGTAAGTCTTTAATGGGCGAGTAAAGGGAAAAGGGGGGGGGGGAAAGGGGGGAGGAGAATTATGATAGAGGAAAACATGTCTAGATGACGGAGTTTAATTCAATTGTTTCGTTTAGACCATCAGGGTGTAAAGAATTGAATTTGAGAGTCCAGTACACCTCTCTCTTGCATAATAGATTATATCTGTCTCCTCCTCGTGATGTGGAGACAACATGTTCCAGACCTACTATTTTCAAACATGTGGGATCAGATGAATGTTTGATTTTATAATGCCGCGACACACTGTGTAACATATAACCCTTTAGAATGTTTCTCCTATGTTCCATAAATCTGGTGCGTAGACTACGGGTCGTTCTACCAATATAGGGTAAATTGCAGCTACATTGTATAAGATAAATAATATATGTCGAGTCACAGTTCATAAAGCTTTTTGAGACTAGGGGGGGTTCTAAAGGTGAAATAATTATAGGTGTTTTGTTTTTAGGGACGTGGTTGCACATAGTGCATTGGTTCTTTCCACATTTGAAAAAACCTTTGGGTTTGTCAGGCAACCATAATAGGTGGTTATCTGTTTTAGTGGTGGTGTCGGGTCTTTTCTTGGATAAATGACTGGGAGCTAATAAGGTTTTTAATGTTTTGTTCTTTTTGTAAATCACTATAGGTTGTTGTGGGATGATGTCAGACAATATTTTGTCTTGTAACAGAACTCTATAATTCCGCCGTACTATGTTTTTTATATCCCTAGCACAGCTGTTAAATTTACTTATAAATGCTATATCTCTTTTGTCTTGTTTTTTATTTTTATTTGTAGTATTTTTGGGTTCTAATAGGGTTTTCCTATCTATCTGTAGAGCTTGGGTATATGCATTTTGTATAAGATCTTCAGGATATTCTCTGTCACGGAAAGCTGTTAGTAAATTTTGTGCTTGACTTTTGAACTTTTCTGTGTCGGTACAATTGCGTCGTAAACGCATAAATTGTCCCTTGGGGATATTAGTTAGCCAAGGGCTATAATGCGCACTATTAAAATGAATATAGGAGTTTGTACTGACAGGTTTGATATAATTGGAAGAAATGATTTTATCTTGATAAATCTCGAGAGTGACGTCCAGGAAGTCCACAGAGATCTTACTATAAGTATGGGTGAAGGTCAAATTATATGGGTTAGAATTAAGTGAATTAACAAAAAGTGAAGCAGAATGAAGGTCCCCATCCCAAATGATAATCAAATCATCGATGTAACGGCCATAGAAGACCAGGCTCGCCTCCCAGCCGCCACCCCACACATGGGTCCCCTCCACCTCACCCATGTATAGGTTTGCATAGCTGGGTGCGAACCTGGTCCCCATGGCCGTCCCCATCGTCTGTAAATAAAAATCACCGTGAAAGGTAAAATAATTGTGAGTGAGGATAAAGGTGATACTGTCCAGAATAAAATCCCTATGTTCCGATGATAATGACTCATCCTGTGAGAGTCTCCTCTGTATAACCTCACAACCCAATTGGTGGGGTATGTGAGTATACAGGGCGCTGACATCTAGTGTGAGGAAGGCATAATTGTCCTTCCACACAATATGTTCTAATTTGGTAAGTAAATCGGTGGTATCTTTTATGTAGGATCTTAACATCGGAACATAGGGCTGAAGAAAAAAATCTACATAATGAGATAAATTAGAAGTGATAGAATTAATACCTGATACTATGGGACGCCCAGGGGGTGCAGATAAATTTTTGTGTATTTTGGGGAGAAAATAAAAAGTGGGTGTGATGGGGTGTGATGGTAAGAGAAATCTGTGTTCCTCCCTGGAAGTCACTCCCGAGAGTAGGGCACCATCCAAGAGTGTTCCCAACTCTTTCAGAAAACCACTTGTGGGGTCTTTATCCAAAATCCTATAAAAGATGGGATCATGTAATTGTCTATAGGATTCAGTCAAATAATATTGTTTATTGAGGAGGACCACGCCCCCCCCCTTTATCAGCTTCTTTTATGATGAGCTGGTCATCGTTTTGAAGTTCTCTAAGGGCATTTTTTTCTTTTTTAGTTAAATTGGATGGTCTGAATGTTTTTTTCTTTTCTTTTATGCAAAGTTCTTTAAAGTCTTCTAACGTTATTTTGTAAAATGACTCAATACTTGAGCTCTTAGCACTTATTGGAAAAAATTCTGATGGATTATGGAAAGGAGTTCTGAGTGATGTTTTATAATCAAATATCTGTTTGGGGAGATCTTGTGAGGTATGGTTTTGCTCCCATAGTTCCTCTAAATTGGACAGAAGGAGTGCATCATTTTTGTCCAGAATAATTGGAAGAGAGTCATCATTTTGTGTTTTCAAAGATTTAGAGGCAAAATATCGTTTGCGACATAAAGTACGAACAAAACGATTTAATTCTACAAACAAATCAAAAATGTTGGGTTCACTGGTGGGACTATATTTTAAGCCCTTTTGTAGTACAGATATATGGCTCTCATCCAAATTCTTGTCCGACAAATTGAATACACAGGGTATAGCAGGTGTTTTTAATGGTAATGGGAGTTTCTTTTGGAGGCGTTTGCCTCCTCTATTTCCCCTGGACTTCCTTCTCTTTGCCGTTTTGGGGAATCTCTTGTATGTGGGGCATTTAGATCCCATCGGGATGTTTTCGGGCGTGCCCCCAAAAAAGTATCTCGGGTTTCCCTTCTGGTATGAACTGAATCTGAATAAATTCTTTTATTATTATGATGGGGTGTAGTATTTTGAGGTTTTTCTGTTTGTCCAAAATTGCGTTTTTTATAACTATTTTGTGAATAGTGAGGTGAACGGTCTCTTGTTTGTTCAAATCTATCTCTATTATTGTAAACAGGTTTGTATGGATTGATGTCCTCTTTATTTGTATTCTCTCTATAATTGTCTACCCGTTTATTATAGGTTCTGACTTTGTCATTTTGATAATCAAAAAGGTCTCGTTTAAACTTTTTTTGTTTGGTAAAGACAAGATCTTTTTCAAATTTTAAGACTCTATCATTAATTAATTGGTCTTTTTCCATAAATTTCTCATCTGACTTGAATCTCTCTAATGTTTTTTTCAATTCTTCAATATCTTTCTCCAATTTGTTGACCTTAGTCATTCTATATTTGATTATTAGTTTCATTAGTGTAAATGAACAAGTGTCTAAAGCTTGGTCCCATTCAGATTGGAAAGGGGGAATCATCATGAAAGATAGAATTTTTAAACATTCTAAGCCCTCTTGGAATCATTTTTTTGTCCAGATAATGTTCCAGATTAGTGGCATCAAGCCAATTTCTGGATTCGGCTTTAAGGAGATCCTCCATTTTATATAGATCTCTATACCAATCATTTTTCTCTGGTTGGGAAAAATTAGTATTACACTCTGACCATTGTGAAATATATGACTGCCTCCTATCTTTGCGGTCTTGGTAATTAGAGAAGCAGCTCATGATAATATCCCCAAGGGACAATTTATGCGTTTACGACGCAATTGTACCGACACAGAAAAGTTCAAAAGTCAAGCACAAAATTTACTAACAGCTTTCCGTGACAGAGAATATCCTGAAGATCTTATACAAAATGCATATACCCAAGCTCTACAGATAGATAGGAAAACCCTATTAGAACCCAAAAATACTACAAATAAAAATAAAAAACAAGACAAAAGAGATATAGCATTTATAAGTAAATTTAACAGCTGTGCTAGGGATATAAAAAACATAGTACGGCGGAATTATAGAGTTCTGTTACAAGACAAAATATTGTCTGACATCATCCCACAACAACCTATAGTGATTTACAAAAAGAACAAAACATTAAAAACCTTATTAGCTCCCAGTCATTTATCCAAGAAAAGACCCGACACCACCACTAAAACAGATAACCACCTATTATGGTTGCCTGACAAACCCAAAGGTTTTTTCAAATGTGGAAAGAACCAATGCACTATGTGCAACCACGTCCCTAAAAACAAAACACCTATAATTATTTCACCTTTAGAACCCCCCCTAGTCTCAAAAAGCTTTATGAACTGTGACTCGACATATATTATTTATCTTATACAATGTAGCTGCAATTTACCCTATATTGGTAGAACGACCCGTAGTCTACGCACCAGATTTATGGAACATAGGAGAAACATTCTAAAGGGTTATATGTTACACAGTGTGTCGCGGCATTATAAAATCAAACATTCATCTGATCCCACATGTTTGAAAATAGTAGGTCTGGAACATGTTGTCTCCACATCACGAGGAGGAGACAGATATAATCTATTATGCAAGAGAGAGGTGTACTGGACTCTCAAATTCAATTCTTTACACCCTGATGGTCTAAACGAAACAATTGAATTAAACTCCGTCATCTAGACATGTTTTCCTCTATCATAATTCTCCTCCCCCCTTTCCCCCCCCCCCCCTTTTCCCTTTACTCGCCCATTAAAGACTTACATCCGATACTTTCAGAAATACATCCCACATATAGCATTTCATTGTACTATGTTTCTAAATTCATTCTACCCCAATTTATAAATTTATAAATGTATAATTAAATAAATAGACATGTGATAAAATATAATTCATATATATATATTTTTTGTGTTAAATTAGACATTGTTTTATTTATGATTGATGTAAAAATATGTTTTTTTCTCTCGATATATATAAACACATGTCCTCATTTTGTGTATATATATTGTCTACCTAATATAATAGCAATGCTCTATAATATATAACTCTTGTCATGTTGATGAAATTATATATCCATTTTCTGATTATACTATACTCCTTTTTACCTAGGAGTCTCTAGGGTTTGTCCTGTATAATCCCTCGTGGTGGATTCTTTCTGAAGTGGTAATACACATCTACCACGGCTTGCGTCCCTCCCCGTCACCTAGCAACAGGGTGAACCGCATACGTTCACGCCTTCATTTCATCTGGCTGACGTACTTTCCCCTACGTGCTGGGCGGCGGGCGGGGCGCAGGTCAGGTTGCCATACGACGCGGGTGACGCGCTACGTTGTCGCGTCACACGCGCGCCGTTCCCTAGCAACCTTTCAGACGCTGGACGGGTTGTTCGTGCGGACCCTCTCCCCGCATCGCCGATACCGGCAATCGGCGGCGGGCGAGGGTCTCGGGTACACCCCGTCCAGCACCAGGTACTCTCCCCATACTCCATTTGCAATATACCATCATCTATTTCATTGATGAGTCTCTTTTTATATGTCTCTATTGACAAACGATCATGTGACCTATAGGTCAAAGTTCAATACTATGTGTCTCCTTTTTATATCATTGTTTAATGGGTATTTAACTACCTTTTCTTATAGAAACTGCCTCCTTTATTACTTTTTATTTTAATTTTTTATCCAGACGGTTCTCATTAGATTTATTTTAAATGTATTTGTTATTGCTTCATTTTTAACCTTAGCACTGACGCACAGATGCATGGAATGAGCAATTAGCTCTCTGCTATTTAAACTGAGCCCAGAGCTCACTCCACACACTTGCTCCTGAGGAGGCCGGACAGCAAACATCCGGGGAAACGCGTTGAGCTAGATTTATCTTTCATCTTCCATCTGACAAAGTGATGCCCCATCTCCCACAGACGTCTATCATCTCCCAATAACATCTTAACATTGGATTACAATTTTCATTTGGGACTTCAGCCAGTTCCTAAACATCCAGCTTTTACAAGGAGAAGACGCCAAATAGGGAGAACCCCACCTGTATTTCCATCCAGGTCTATTTCAATGGGACTTTGTCATCACTACCCTCCAGGTGTTCTAATCTGAATACACCTCTACCTACAGATGGTAATATCACCCAACTTTTATCTTTTATTCCACAAGTGTGGAGCTCCGCAATAATTACCAGCAAAACTGTGCTCTTTTTATAATCCTTATTTTTTTGTTTTATTATTTTTCTTGATTGATTGATTGTTTTTATATATGTAAATTAAATTTGTTATATATTTTTGAGATACCGTCTGGTCTTTCTAATTATTCAGCCAGCGCTGGCACACCCCATCTTTTTTCCATAATTTAAAACAACACGTGATTGAATGGATATAAGAAGAAAGGTAAAATTGGTGGTAATCATACTAAAACATATTGTAGAGGGTTGGTCACAATAAAATAATTATATAGTATATAATGATGGAGAGATGATCATGATAAAAGGATAATCTTAAAAAGTATATTAAAAAGGCAATGTCCTGATTATGATAAAAAGTGTTTCAATTCAAAATCACCGTTTAAACCCTTGGGAACAGTTTAAACGGTGATTTTGAATTGAAACACTTTTTATCATAATCAGGACATTGCCTTTTTAATATACTTTTTAAGATTATCCTTTTATCATGATCATCTCTCCATCATTATATACTATATAATTATTTTATTGTGACCAACCCTCTACAATAGGTTTTAGTATGATTACCACCAATTTTACCTTTCTTCTTATATCCATTCAATCACGTGTTGTTTTAAATTATGTATTGTTGTTCACTATGTCACTTTTAAAAAGATCACTCTTTTGTATTATCAACTGGTATAAATTAGTATTCCAATGTTTGTATTTGCAAGTGAACAAACTATAACGAAATTGTTGGTATCACTTCCTATCAGTTGACATGCAAGATAGCGGCGCAGTGGAACGCACCGCCATCTTGCTATGAATTTAAAGCCGGAAGCTGCCCTTCAATCCTCCGCCTGTCACACAATGAGGCGGTGAGGAAAATTGAAACGCCGTGGAACGCACGAATGCGTCATTTCCGGAAAAATACGGAAGTGACGATCGTTGCTGATCAGCCCCCGCTGCTATTTAAACTATCTGTTGGTAAGGCTAGGCACGCTACTGACGAAGGATCCCAAGATCCGAAACGCGTTTGGCGTGCCTAGCCACAGAGACTTTGATCCCCCGTTTGGACTCCAGGAGCATCAGTCACATTTGGACGGCGTCCCCCAGTTCCGGAACTGGATCGCGTGTACCTTTGGACAATTGTGTTCCTGCTGTGCCCCGGGTTTTAACCTATTGCCTTATTATTCCTCCAGAAATTGTAAGTGCAAACTCATAATAAAACTTGTTGTTTTAAAACGTTATGCACTATTTGCACTTTTCTTTCTCTTACATATATGGAGGATACAAGCATCTTGGACTAATTGCCTACTCAGGATTGAAATTGACTGAATTGGTGACTTTATAATAAGGAGAACCTTTTTAGCGCTTATAACCATTATTCAACCCCAGCCTGTAACATGGCTGGCACTTTATCTCTCTCTGTACTTTATCCCTCTCCGAGGCTTAGTACATCTGCCAGACTAAGTAAACATGCAGGCTTATAGATTAGTAAGGGAATCCAATGGGAAATTGCTATTAAAACATGTCATTTTGTTTCCTCTAATTAAAACAATATTAAAGCATTGTCGATGTAAGGTACAGCTGGTTACTACATCTGTGTCCTATGGCAATACTGAGCCCCAGATTAATTCATTGTTTATGCTGCAATAATGCAGAGAACCAACAGTGCACATTGTGGTAACCAGAAACGTGTTATTACCCGGATGCCTGGGAGACCCGTACTGCAGGAGGAAGGAGGTGAAAGCCCCCACACTACATCAGAACTCACCCAAATCTAACTCTCTGCACATGTTACATCTGCCCACCCCCCCCCCCCCCCTGCAGTGCAGCATGGCTTTGTCCATTAGAGAGAGAATTGCTTTTGCAAGTGAACCAGAATCAGGCCCTATGTGAATATCTTATTTTTAGCCAGGTCTTTAAGGTATGCACCTGTCAGCGCTGGAAGAGCGCAGCTGCTCTAAAAACAATTCAATACACAATCTATCTATCTATATATATATATATATATATATATATATATATATATATATAAAATCACCATTTCCATTGTGATCCCCATGCGTGTGCATAGGTTGCAAGTTCCCACACCTACATGGTGGATCCATATTTTAATCAAAATCTGAGGTATTAAACGTCCCCCTATCCCAGGAATCAGGATTTGTTCAACTATGGTGTAATGCATGTGTATGTGAAACTATATGGTAAATAAATCGGGTCGCATATTGTTGAGTATTATCACTTTCAACTAGAGGTGAGAAGTTGGGATTTACTTTTTTCATATCGCCAACATTACAGCAAGCTTGGATTTTACTGATTAGCTATTGGCTGTCAAGTTTTGCACAGCCAATAAGATCCTGCTTTGAGAGAAAGGGGTAAAACCAAACCAGCACATCTCTACTTTGAACCAGGATACTGATGAATTACACAGGTTCCGTTGTTGGTCACCGTCTCACCTGTACAAGCCGTGAATTACGCAGGTTCCGTCGTTGGTCAGTGTCTCACCTGTACAAGCCATGAACTACGCAGGTTCCGTTGTTGGTCACGGTCTCACCTGTACAAGCCATGAATTACCCAGGTTCCGTCGTTGGTCAGTGTCTCACCTGTACAAGCCATGAATTACGCAGGTTCCGTCATTGGTCACTGTCTCACCTGTACAAGCCATGAATTACGCAGGTTCCGTTGTTGGTCACCGTCTCACCTGTACAAGCCATGAATTACGCAGGTTCCGTCGTTGGTCAGTGTCTCACCTGTACAAGCCATGAATTACGCAGGTTCCGTCGTTGGTCACTGTCTCACCTGTACAAGCCATGAATTACCCAGGTTCCGTTGTTGGTCGCCGTCTCACCTGTACAAGCCATGGATTACGCAGGTTCTGTTGTTGGTCACTGTCTCACCTGTACAAGCCATGAATTACGCAGGTTCCGTCGTTGGTCGCTGTCTCACCTGTACAAGCCATGAATTACGCAGGTTCTGTTGTTGGTCACTGTCTCACCTGTACAAGCCATGAATTACGCAGGTTCCGTCATTGGTCGCTGTCTCACCTGTACAAGCCATGAATTACGCAGGTTCCGTTGTTGGTCACCGTCTCACCTGTACAAGCCATGAATTACCCATGTTCCGTCGTTGGTCACCGTCTCACCTGTACAAGCCATGAACTACGCAGGTTCCGTCGTTGGTCAGTGTCTCACCTGTACAAGCCATGAATTACGCAGGTTCCGTCATTGGTCACTGTCTCACCTGTACAAGCCATGAATTACGCAGGTTCCATTGTTGGTCACCGTCTCACCTGTACAAGCCATGAATTACGCAGGTTCCGTCGTTGGTCAGTGTCTCACCTGTACAAGCCATGAATTAAGCAGTTTCCGTTGTTGGTCACGGTCTCACCTGTACAAGCCATGAATTACCCAGGTTCCGTCGTTGGTCAGTGTCTCACCTGTACAAGCCATGAATTACGCAGGTTCCGTCATTGGTCACTGTCTCACCTGTACAAGCCATGAATTACGCAGGTTCCGTTGTTGGTCACCGTCTCACCTGTACAAGCCATGAATTACGCAGGTTCCGTCGTTGGTCAGTGTCTCACCTGTACAAGCCATGAATTACGCAGGTTCCGTCGTTGGTCACTGTCTCACCTGTACAAGCCATGAATTACCCAGGTTCCGTTGTTGGTCGCCGTCTCACCTGTACAAGCCATGGATTACGCAGGTTCTGTTGTTGGTCACTGTCTCACCTGTACAAGCCATGAATTACGCAGGTTCCGTCATTGGTCGCTGTCTCACCTGTACAAGCCATGAATTACGCAGGTTCCGTTGTTGGTCACCGTCTCACCTGTACAAGCCATGAATTACCCATGTTCCGTCGTTGGTCACCGTCTCACCTGTACAAGCCATGAACTACGCAGGTTCCGTCGTTGGTCAGTGTCTCACCTGTACAAGCCATGAATTACGCAGGTTCCGTCATTGGTCACTGTCTCACCTGTACAAGCCATGAATTACGCAGGTTCCATTGTTGGTCACCGTCTCACCTGTACAAGCCATGAATTACGCAGGTTCCGTCGTTGGTCAGTGTCTCACCTGTACAAGCCATGAATTAAGCAGTTTCCGTTGTTGGTCACGGTCTCACCTGTACAAGCCATGAATTACCCAGGTTCCGTCGTTGGTCAGTGTCTCACCTGTACAAGCCATGAATTACGCAGGTTCCGTCATTGGTCACTGTCTCACCTGTACAAGCCATGAATTACGCAGGTTCCGTTGTTGGTCACCGTCTCACCTGTACAAGCCATGAATTACGCAGGTTCCGTCGTTGGTCAGTGTCTCACCTGTACAAGCCATGAATTACGCAGGTTCCGTCGTTGGTCACTGTCTCACCTGTACAAGCCATGAATTACCCAGGTTCCGTTGTTGGTCGCCGTCTCACCTGTACAAGCCATGGATTACGCAGGTTCTGTTGTTGGTCACTGTCTCACCTGTACAAGCCATGAATTACGCAGGTTCCGTCGTTGGTCGCTGTCTCACCTGTACAAGCCATGAATTACGCAGGTTCTGTTGTTGGTCACTGTCTCACCTGTACAAGCCATGAATTACGCAGGTTCCGTCATTGGTCGCTGTCTCACCTGTACAAGCCATGAATTACGCAGGTTCCGTTGTTGGTCACCGTCTCACCTGTACAAGCCATGAATTACCCATGTTCCGTCGTTGGTCACCGTCTCACCTGTACAAGCCATGAACTACGCAGGTTCCGTCGTTGGTCAGTGTCTCACCTGTACAAGCCATGAATTACGCAGGTTCCGTCATTGGTCACTGTCTCACCTGTACAAGCCATGAATTACGCAGGTTCCATTGTTGGTCACCGTCTCACCTGTACAAGCCATGAATTACGCAGGTTCCGTCGTTGGTCAGTGTCTCACCTGTACAAGCCATGAATTAAGCAGTTTCCGTCATTGGTCACTGTCTCACCTGTACAAGCCATGAATTAAGCAGGTTCCGTTCGTTGGTCGCTGTCTCACCTGTACAAGCCATGAATTACCCAGGTTCCGTCGTTGGTCACTGTCTCACCTGTACAAGCCATGAATTACGCAGGTTCCGTTGTTAGTCACCGTCTCACCTGTACAAGCCGTGAATTACGCAGGTTCCGTCGTTGGTCGCTGTCTCACCTGTACAAGCCATGAACTACGCAGGTTCCGTCGTTGGTCGCTGTCAGCCTGCACTATAGGCGTCATTAAGGAGATGAAGAATCTGCACCCCTGTGTGAACGCACTTCTTACGCCTGTGCCAGCGGCTTCCTTAGTGGTAAGGCAGGAGCGGTGGTGGTCACGGTCTCACCTGTACAAGCCATGTATTAGTTGGCAGGTGCTACACCAGTTGATGTAGAGTAACACAGACAGGAGGTAATAGACCTGTTCATACAGATCAGCAGTGAACCATCTTTGATGAGGATTAATGTCAGGTCCTGTGAGTGATCTGGTCATTGTGACATTTTTCTGACAGATGTGTCAGGGGGCATCTGATATGCTGCTGTCAGTGAGAAGGGAATGTGCCACTGTTAGTGAGGCAGATATGTGCCGCTGTCAGTGAGGCGGGGATGCGCCGCTGTCAGTGAGGCAGGGGATATGTGCCGCTGTCAGTGAGGCAGGGGATATGTGCCGCTGTCAGTGAGGCAGGGGATATGTGCCGCTGTCAGTGAGGCAGGGGATATGTGCCGCTGTCAGTGAGGCAGGGGATATGTGCCACTGTCAGTGAGGCAGGGGATATGTGCCGCTGTAAGTGAGGCAGGGGATATGTGCCGCGGTCAGTGAGGATGGGATGCGCTGCTGTCAGTGAGGCAGGGAATTATCTACTGTGAGTGAGGCGTATATGTGCCACTGTCAGTGAGGCGGAGATGTGCCGCTATCAGTGAGGCGGAGATGTGCTGCTATCAGTGAGATGGGGATTATCTATGTCAGTGAGGCGGATATGTGCCAATGTCAGTGAGGCATTTATGTGCTGTTGTCAGTAAGGGGGGGATGTGCCGCTGTCAGTGAGGGTATATGTGCTGTTGTCAGTGAGGGGGGGGGGAAGCACCGCTGTCAGTGAGGGTATATGTGCTGTTATCAGTGAGGTGGGGGATGCACCACTGTCAGTGAGGCGTATATGTGCTGTTGTCAGTGAGGGGGGGGGTGCCGCTGTCAGTGAGGCAGGGGATGTGTTGCTATCAGTGAGGTGGATGTGCCACTGTCAGTGAGATGGGGAATGTGCCGCTGTCAGTGAGGCGGGGAATGCGCTGCTATCAGTGAGGCGGATGTGCCACTGTCAGTGAGATGGGGAATGTGCTGTCAGTGAGCTGGATTTGCCACTGTCAGTGAGACGGGGAATACGCTGCTGTCAGTGAGGCGGATGTGCCACTGTCAGTGAGATGGGGAATGTGACGCTGTCAGTGAGGCGGGGAATGCGCTGCTATCAGTGAGGCGGATGTGCCACTGTCAGTGAGATGGGGAATGTGCTGTCAGTGAGCTGGATTTGCCACTGTCAGTGAGACGGGGAATACGCTGCTGTCAGTGAGGCGGATGTGCCACTGTCAGTGAGATGGGGAATGTGACGCTGTCAGTGAGGCGGGGAATGCGCTGCTATCAGTGAGGCGGATGTGCCACTGTCAGTGAGATGGGGAATGTGCCGTCAGTGAGCCGGATTTGCCACTGTCAGTGAGACGGGGAATGCGCTGCTATCAGTGAGGCGGATGTGCCACTGTCAGTGAGATGGGGAATGTGCTGTCAGTGAGCTGGATTTGCCACTGTCAGTGAGACGGGGAATACGCTGCTGTCAGTGAGGCGGATGTGCCACTGTCAGTGAGATGGGGAATGTGCCGCTGTCAGTGAGGCGGGGAATGCGCTGCTATCAGTGAGGCGGATGTGCCACTGTCAGTGAGATGGGGAATGTGCTTCTGTCAGTGAGGCGGATGTGCCAGTCAGTGAGATAGGGAATGTGCTGCTGTCAGTGAGATGGGGAATGCGTTGCCGTCAGTGAGGCGGATGTGCCGCTGTCAGTGAGATGGGGAATGCGCTGCTGTCAGTGAGATGGGGAATGCGCTGCTGTCAGTGAGGCGGATGTGCCGCTGTCAGCGAGATGGGGAATGTGCTGCTGTTAGTGAGGCGGATGTGCCGCTGTCAGTGAGATGGGGAATGTACTGCTGCCAGTGAGGCGGATGTGCCGCTGTCAGTGAGAAGGGGAATGCGCTGCTGTCAGTGAGGCGGATGTGCCGCTGTCAGCGAGATGGGGAAGGTGCTGCTGTTAGTGAGGTGGAATGCGATGTAGAAAATTTTACAATTTTCTGTAAGATTTGTCAAGAGACTGGTATTTGTAAGAGAGAGAGAGGATCTTCGGCAGCAGAGACTCCATCTGTGTACAAATTCACACTGGCTGACTATGGCACGCTGAAAGGACATCCCGACACACCTGCTCTTCTGACCATCCCATTCACTCCGACAAACGCTGTCACTAACTGAGCCCCCATTAAAGCTTATTGAGGCAGTGATGTACACGCACACACACACACACACACACACACACACACACACACACACACGGGGGAAGATGATTATTTGCTGTGACTGTTAACCTCTCAAGAGCAGGGCCCTCATGTGCATTTACTTAAACCATCTTGGATGGCACCAAATCCTGCCATTTCTGCCCCCTGATTCTTATGCCAGTGCCTCCTGCTATGGTTATGTGCCCTGTACTTGTCCCCTATAGTAGTCACGGTTCCCGTTTTGCTTATGTGCTCTGTCATATGGTGCTGTGGATCCCTGGTGGCACCATATAAAATAAAGGATACTGTTTGAGTGAGGGATAAAACTGCGCATGTCCTTGTGGGTGGGGCAACATATGCCAGCGACTTGGCTGGTGACTACGCCACTGAGCGATGCCTAGCCAGAGCGAGGACCATTTTGTGGCATCCAGACATAACTTTGTGACGTGAACAATAAAAGCAGCAATTCCCCAGTAAGACGCTGTTATACATATAGAAACATCGTGTTGTATCCGATATAACATTCGGGCGTGTTCCATCTTCCCTGGCCCGCCGTCGTGCGTTGAGGAGACGGTGACAGCCCCTGGATTGGTGCCAATGTCTTGTGATAAAACAGTAGTACAGGTCATAGGAAAGTCAACAGTGTACATTACTGCAGATAAATGGCACAGAGACAGGAGACGTACGGCGGGATCATCGCTCCTCACAATGATATAGTTCTAGCTGCCTCTGTAAACACAAGCAAGATTTATGCTCCAGGACCCAGTGGAGAAGGTCACCCCTGTCATTTTGTGGGGGTGCCCTATTACAAGCGGTATAACAAAGAAAATATAATTGAAGAGAAAACGCTACCCAGGGGACATTACCTGCTCCATTCTCCTACAAAATGAGCGCGACGCCAGCAAATCGATGGGGAAGCTGGATGTGCAGGCTGCTTAGTAAAAAAGATATGACCGGAGCACACGGAGCAGACGGGGAATAAATATAATTCTTTCCAGCTGATGGGAGGTAAACCGTGATCCGGGCGCAGGGTGCGCTGAGGTGTAGCTGTACACAAGTTGGGGAGGAATAGGCCCGCCCAGGGGACTTCGCTTTCTTTTTCAGTAACAAATTACAATAATATAAAAAACATAAAGCAATGGTTTTACGTACTGTGAACCTAATTCTGACCTGATCGCAGGACAGATGTGGTCTCAAAATGGGCAAAACCAAGCTGCACTGCAGCTGGGGCAGATGTAATGTGTGCGCAGAGTTAGATTTGGGTGGGGTGTGTTCAAACGGACATCTAATGTGCAAGTGTAAAAATAAAGCAGTCAGTATTTACCCTGCCCAGAAACAAAATAACTCCCCCAAATATAACTCTGCTCTTGTTACATCTGCCCCACCTGCACTGCAGCATGGATTTGCCCATTTTGAAAACAAATTAGTACTGCAATCAGTTCCGACTTGGGCCCTATAACACGCTGCAATGGAAACATGCAGCGGAGCCAGTTGTAACGCACAATGCAACATTTCACAGTAACTGTAGACCGCATGTTAGTAAATATATTAGAATTAAATTGTTTTGCTAATTAGACATTACGCTATAATCTGGCTGATATGCGGTGAGTGCGCCCGAGTCAACTTTGAGGTTTCAAATATCGCACTAAGAACTAATCCGGATTGCCTGGATATTATTGCACACAGTGGGCTCACAGCAGAGCATTGCAGGTGGTACTCAGTACTGTGCATGCTCCATGGGAGAGCATGCTGTGGGTGATGGAAAGTCACAGGCATATGGGGGGGGGGGAACTGGCTGGCAACTGGGCATTTGCACACAGGATAAATGTCCCAAGGGCGTCATGGCTGCGTAGGTGGAATTGGGCTCTATGCATAGGAGAACGTATACCGGGGCTACCTAGTTTTAGACAGATACAAAAATAGGACTGGTGAACATGTGACCCAATAGTGGTCTTCTGTATTTCATTTGAAAGCCCCTTACAATCTTCCAAGGCAGTAGCGCTGTCAAACAGGACATCACTGACTGACTGTAGGCATCACTAAAAAAAAGTGAAAACCCTTTTGCTCGCATCAACTTTTTGCATGTCAACTTTCTGCATGTTGACACTTTGCCAGTGTAGACCTGTTGGCTTTGACCTATCAACCAGATACCTTCTTGTGTATGGTGCTTATGCTGATTGCCCGACATTCAAATACCTACATGACTTTTAGGGCTCCGATCCAAGTTTTGGCCACAATTTATCGTTTGCTAATCTGTAACTGAAACCAATGGGATAAAGGACTTGGGAGAAGAGTTCAGGGCACAGACAAAGTACATTATATATTCAGTTTTATTTTTACAGGAATCTCATCTCTGAAAAGTGATTGTGTCATAGTAAAGAGCCATGGCCAAAAGTTTTGAGAATGACAAGTATTGGTTTTCACAAAGTCTGCTGACGACAATGAACTTAATCCCATAAAAATCATTTCCACTGCATTTCAGCCCTGCCCCAAAGGCCCAGATGACATGTCAGCGATTTTCTCGTTAACACAGGTGAGATGGTTGATGAAGACTAGGCTGGAGATCACTTAAAAAGGAGGATGGTGCTTGAAATCACAGTAATTCCTCTGTTAACCATGGTTACCTACAAGGAAACACATGTAGTTGCTTTGCACAAAGAGGGCTTCACAGGCAAGGATATTGCTGTAAGATTAAAAGATTATCAACCATTTTATCGGATCATCAACTTCGATGGAAGAGGTTCAACAGCTGTAAATAAGGCTTCACGGTTCCCAAGAATGTCCAGCAAGTGCCAGGACCATCTCCGCAAGTTGATTCAGCTGCAGGGTTGGGGCACCACCAGTGCTCCGAAACGTGAGCAAGTAGGTGTGAGTGAATTTGCACGCACAGTAAGGCAAATACTTTTGGAGGATGGCCTGGTGTAAAGGAGGGCAGCACAGTCACTACCCTCCAGAAAAGACATCAGGGACAGACTGATTTTCTGCAAAAGTTACAGGGATTGGACTGCTGAGGACTGGGGTAATGTAATTGGCTCTGGTGAATCCTCTTTCAGATAGATAGTTTGGTGCATCTGGAAAAACCGATTGTACGGAGAAGGAAAGATGAGCGAAGTATCTTCCCACAAAATATTATCTCCATTTCAAAACCTCTCAGGAGGATACATTCTGGCTGCAATACACAAAGTACAGGGTTCAGAAGGCCACTGGAAGGCAGAGGGATGAGGAGGCAGAAAGTGACAATTCACAGAGGTGGTCAGGGTTGATAAAGCATTGACAGCAGACTGAAGAAACAAAAGAAGGATATATGGTAAATCACAAGAGTTCGGGATATTACTGTAAGTAACGTGTGTGCGCCCCCGTTTTATTTTCTTTACACTGGGCCAAGCACAATCAGAAAAGCCATTTTTTCCAAACATCAAATATTTTCTGACAATAGCGGCAAACTGCCATTACAGTCCAGGTTTTAAGAATACCCATGGTTTAGCAGAGTTGACTAAATTAGTACCTCAGTAAATTGGATTTAACTTAATATGGAATCAAGCATGTATAGCCTTAAAACCTGGACTGCAATCACGGACTTTCGGAAACTCGAGTGTCTGTCAGCTCAAATAAAATTTGTAGGTCGACAGTCAATCGGTTGCAACAAGTGGTCAACATGCACAAAGTCGACATTGAGAAAATGTCAACAAGCAAAAGGTCGACATGAGTTTTTCACTTTTTTTGGTGTCAATGTCAACACGTGAGCACCACACATTTCATGATGAGGATAGCGAGACATTGTTACCAAGAGAAAGGGGGCAGGTACATCCAGATCTACCCTAATAACTATATTCTCTTAAGCCACCAATATGGATGTATTGCTCCTAACACAGTCCTCACCGCACAATGGCGCAGAATATATCTACATAGCGGAAGTGTAGTATAATATTATTATCACTGATATTATATTGGAGTTATGCCTGCGCTCTAAATACCCTATGTGGACGGAGGGGCTGCCGAGCAAGAGTGTGTCCACACTCCCAAATGTACACGGAATAGGTTGGTTGGCCCTGCGCTCTCCTCCTTGGTGTAACCAAATAATGTCTCTATGAGGCCATTATTATCACTGATGTTGCCAGCAGCAGGGCGAGAATACAGTCTATATCATCATTGCCAGGACAATGAGTATAGTATAGACCAGTGGTCAGGGAACTCAGTCCTCATTACCCCACACAGTGCATGTTTTGCTGGTAACCCAGCAGGTGCACAGGTGTACTAATTACAAACAGACACATTTTATAAGGTCCGCAGGTGGAGTTAATTATTTCACTTGAGATTCTGTGAGGAGACCTGCAAAACATGCACTGCGTGGGGTAATGGGGACCGAGTTCCCTGACCACTGGTATAGACTGTATCCATTACCAGGACTATGAGTATGGTATAGACCGTATCCATTGCCAGGACAATGAGTACGGTATAGACCGTATCCATTGCCAGGACAATGAGTACGGTATAGACTGTATCTATTGCCAGGACAAAGAGTATGATATAGCCGTATCCATTGCCAGGACAATGAGTATGGTATATACCGTATCCATTGCCAGGACAATGAGTACGGTATAGACCGTATCCATTGCCAGGACAATGAGTACGGTATAGACTGTATCCATTGCCAGGACAATGAGTATGGTATAGACTGTATCTATTGCCAGGACAAAGAGTATGATATAGCCGTATCCATTGCCAGGACAATGAGTATGGTATAGACCGTATCCATTGCCAGGACAATGAGTATGGTATAGACTGTATCCATTGCCAGGACAATGAGTATGGTATATACTGTATCCATTGCCAGGGCAATGAGTATGGTATAGACCGTATCCATTGCCAGGACAATGAGTATGATATAGACCGTATCCATTGCCAGGACAATGAGTATGATAAAGACTGTATCCATTGCCAGGACAATGAGTATGATATAGACCGTATACATTGCCAGGACAATGAGTACGGTATAGACCGTATCCATTGCCAGGACAATGAGTATGATAAAGACTGTATCCATTGCCAGGACAATGCGTATGATAAAGACTGTATCCATTGCCAGGACAATGAGTATGATATAGACCGTATCCATTGCCAGGACAATGAGTATGATACAGACTGTATTCATTGCCAGGGCAATGAGTATGGTATAGACTGTATCCATTGCCAGGACAATGAGTATGGTATAGACCGTATCCATTGCCAGGACAATGAGTATGGTATAGACCGTATCCATTGCCAGGACAATGAGTATGGTATAGACTGTATCCATTGCCAGGACAAGGAGTATGGTATATACTGTATCCATTGCCAGGACAATGCGTATGATAAAGACTGTATCCATTGCCAGGACAATGGGTATGGTATAGACTGTATCCATTGCCAGGACAATGAGTATGGTATAGAAAGTATCCATTGCCAGGACAATGAGTATGATACAGACTGTATCCATTGCCAGGGCAATGAGCATGGTATAGACTGTATCCATTGCCAGGACAATGAGTATGATATAGACCGTATACATTGCCAGGACAATGAGTATGATACAGACTGTATCCATTGCCAGGACAATGAGTATGGTATAGAAAGTATCCATTGCCAGGACAATGAGTATGATACAGACTGTATCCATTGCCAGGGCAATGAGCATGGTATAGACTGTATCCATTGCCAGGACAATGAGTATGATATAGACCGTATACATTGCCAGGACAATGAGTATGATACAGACTGTATCCATTGCCAGGACAATGAGTATGGTATAGACCGTATCCATTGCCAGGACAATGAGTATGGTATAGACCATATCCATTGCCAGGACAATGAGTATGATATAGACTGTATCCATTGCCAGGACTATGAGTATGGTACAGACTGTATCCATTGCCAGGACTATGAGTATGGTATAGACCGTATCCATTGCCAGGACTATGAGTATGGTATAGACCAGGGCTGGGCAACACCGGCCCTCCAGATGTTAATGAACTACACATCCTAGGATGCTTTGCATTAGTTTTGCTATGTGGCCATGCTGAAACTGATGCAAGGCATGCTGGGATGTGTAGTTCCTCAACATCTGGAGGGCCGGTGTTGCCCAGCCCTGGTATAGACCGTATCCATTGCCAGGACTATGAGTATGGTATAGATAGACTCTAGTGAAAAACACAAAATGAATGAAGGGAAAGCTTAAGTGCATATAAAGCCACACAGTACTGTACATTAAAGCAGCAATCCCCAAACTATTTTTGAAATGAGTATCAGGACGTTTTCCACGGTACCCCTAGGCCAAAATTTTATTATTGAGAAACTCAGAAAAAAAATTAAGTAAATTCAGTTTATATGTCACATTCAGTTAATTGCCGAGTAGGGTAGCCAATCCCGGGATCCCGAGATTTGGACCCTCAACCCTTCCGACCAGCACTCCCAGTGGCACACAAGACCTGTCGTCTGCTCCTGGCGGCCGTAAACACCCGCTGACCACCTCCTCCTGGTGGCTCCGCTTCAATGCTGCTACGTACCCCGCTCCAACATGTAAATATGTGGGGGACAAGGGAGTTTTTCTGTTAGTGATGCCAATCCTGGGTTTGAGCATTTTTCAATTCCGATTCCCAGGATTTCCAAAAATGCCCCAGGATTGGCATCCCTAATGGTGAGGGAAAGGATACGCTTCTGTTTGCCCACAATTCAATTGGAAACCACAAGTGTTGACCATAAATTATTTCAATTGGACCGGGGACACAGTTTGGGAATCCCCGTATTAAAGTTATATAAGGGTGAAACATTTACAGTAGTAAGATTGATACACAGATATAAATCTCTACTTTGACTTATTTCAAGAAAATAAAAATGATATACAAAAAGTTGATCAATTAAAACCACAAACTTTCGAATTATTGTTGCACAAGCAGCTGATCGAAAACTTTCATGATAAAAAAGTTAAATATAGTAATTTCTGCTATATAATGTCTATTGCTCATTGCGATGTACATTACTTCAATAAAAAATATATTTAGAAAAAAATATGGTTATTTCTCGCTGTCCCTAATGTAGGTTGTACTCTGATCAGCCATTGAAACAGCACTAGCATTTTTTCAAAAAAATTCACATTTATTTACTGTCAAACAGGTGTTAATCTTTACATTGGATTAGTAATGGGCTCTTATTAACAGCTGAGGTTTAAAAGAAAAAAATGAATAAAATAAATGAAATTTTCACTGAAAATGTACACATTGCTTTAATTATAAAATAAATTAATGGCAAAACATAGGCAGAAAATCATGGAGTAATATAACGGACTGTTATTGAAAAAAATAAAAATTATATATATATCTTTAAACAGGCACCGCTTGTTTGAACGCAGATGAGTCGCTTGTGCCAATAATCCCTGTTAAATAATCTGCCGGATTTCTCTAAAACTTGTGCAATTAACAGCAATATTGGCTCCTGAATATACAATACAAATGTATTTATAAAATGCATTTGGCATCAAATAAAAAATAAAAAAAATCATCTTGCGTTGGCCAAACTTTGTGAAAAAGGCAATGATGGACAGGATTCGCCTAATTTAATACCACAATAAGCATGTATTGGGGGAGCCTCGTTTAAGATTTTCACAATATTTTCATTCAATCTATCAAAAAAATTTTTTAAATCGACAATTATATTTCAGTTTGGACACAAATGTATTTCACCCTAGCAATAGATCAAAATATAATTTATTTTACCATTAGTTTTTTTTTCCATGATAACAGTTCATTGTACATTTGAGAAAACATATGAAATAAGGCCAGTGGCTTGATTGCTAGTGGTTAGACACGGGTTTAATCATAATGGAAAGGGATCTGCAGTGACCTCCAAAAATGGGGTGGGGAGGGTAAAAGGAAAAAAATAAAATAAAACATCTTGCAGTCTACTCAGGAACAGTATGATACAGTAAATCTATCGTACAGGATTTCGGTGCCTACATCTTGTATATAATACAATGCAGGCCTCACAAAATGGCAGCCGTTATTTACAAATCAGGTTCTGGAGCTGCTGCTGCTGCAGAAAAAAAAAATGGCAGATTCACCAACTTATTTATTTTTTTCCCCCCCGAAGTCTTAACTCGGCGGCAGCAGCAGATATTTTAAATACCATGTTGGTACCTTTTTACTTTGTAACAAATAATTTTAGTATAATCTGTGTATATACAAAGTTTTTTTTAATTTTTATTTATAAAAAAAAAAAAAAAAAATTCACAGAACTGAAAAAGTCCGTCACTCTCCGGCACAGTGAAGAGTTGCGATTCTGACTAGGCTGCCAATCACAAATAAGTTGGCCTCAAGTTGAATGAATTGGAGTCTTAATACCTGCATGAGCCATTTTCACTCCTAAAAAAAAAATCTCTTTTTATTAAAGACTTGTGACTAGTTGCATTTGTCCTTCTCTGACGTCGCCTTCTGGGACACACCCTTCTTTGTTTATGGGTATAATATAGCCGTCGCTGTTGCCCCTGCTTATCTGATAGTACATCTGAAGGTGGTGCCCAGCTCCAAGATTTGGCATGCTTTTATAGTAAACATCCTCGTTTTCACTCTTCCTTGAGGGTGATAAATCCTCTACCACGTCAGGGCTACTATCTGGGTAAGGAGAGTCCCGTAGGTTGGGCATACTTGTGTATAGGGAGTCTCTGTTTGGGGATTGAAGATTGTCTTCAGCCTCGGAGGTTAAATGCGACACATAGCTGTCCGTTCCTTCGGTCTTCACTTTTTTCTGCGGGTGGTACAGAAGAGAGTGAGTCCGTTGCGGTATAAGCGGCGCTTCTAGTTCTTTGTGGTGAAGCTCCAGCCCGTGGTTGTCACCGTGCATTAGGGAGGAAGCGTCGGCAACGATGGCGTCATCTTCGCTGCTGCTTCCACCGATAACAGTTTTGACGGGCAGGGTCCTCTCCAGGTTGTGGTTCTTGCTATTGCACCGCAGGTTGTTGTGCACTAGCTCTGAAATAATCATCTTTTCAAACGCTGTATCATTCAGACTTAGTCCACAGTCCACAACTTGCACACCATCGCTATAATCCCCATTCCGTAGAGAGTAGCTGTTGTTAAAGTTACCATTTAGCGGTAGAGTATCCATGGCACTTGAATCCCTGGCATTGTTCAGTGAATGTCCTGAAACAGAAAAGAGGTGGCGTTTAGGGGACATTTTGTTAATTTGGCTATTTAATGGTTTTCAGCTAGAAAGACTTAATGCAGTCTAGGACAAAGTATTCGGAGATAACAATCACTCCCTAACATTTTGGAATGATATGTACCAATTTAAAATGCTCTGTGTATCCATTTAGAATGCTTGGTAAATTTAAATGGCTTTGCGTATCAATTTAGAATGCTATGTAAATTTAAAATGCTGTATACCCATTCAGAATGCTCTGCGTACCCATTCAGAAAGCTCTGCGTATACATTCAGAATGCTCTATGTATCCATTCAGAATGCTCTATGTATCCATTCAGAATGCTCTATGTATCCATTCAGAATGCTCTGAAATTTTCAACTGTAATTAATCGTAGAAATTGTCAGGGAAACAGAGCCCACATCTTAGAGGAATTGGCCGCTAATGAAAACATTTGTTTGATCCCATTTATTAAGTGAAGACTGCCACCAAGTGATTTGTCCTAAACAACACTAAATAAAAAATAAATATATATATACAAAACAAGAAAAAAAAAATCACTGAATACAAAAACGGAAAAACCAAAGGCAAATGTACAACATAAACCAACAAACCGGCAAGCAACTAATCCAACAATGTTTTTCTAATGTTTCCCTTTATCTGGGGTGCAAAAAAAAGAAAAAAAAGAAAGAAATAAAGAAATGGAGAATGGACGAATACATAGACGGTATGAGAAACACAGAAAGCCACCTTTCACACAAGAGGCAACAACGCCCCACAAGCATCACCCACAAGATGACGGAGCAGGTGAAATGACTCACTGTACCACTCACATTCTGTCTGTCTGCTCAGGCTATCTGGCCTAAGTGTAGCTGATATATAAAAGAAAGTAGAATGATTTATTGCAACAAGATGGATCACTGGGTTTCTCAGCAACGTATTCAGAGCAAGGGTTCAGCAAATGAGATTACGAGCAATAACAGCCTCTCTTTCTGGTTAATGCCGGTTCATTAATGTTGCATCCGTTAGCAATGCCCCAGGCTTTTTTTTTTTTAATCATAGTTTGCCAGCAGCCCTGCACCGGTCACAGTGATACTGCTGAATGAACCCACGCGGGGTAATTAAAGCGGTAAAGCCCTGGGTGTGAGCATCGGGTATGGAGGTCAAAATGCAGAAATGCCGGGAATTTCTGTAAGCATGGTTCACAGAAATTAACCAAATAAATAGTCGGATGCATAATGGCCATGCCGTCTCATGAGGCCTACTGGATTATGTGTGATGGAATGGTCTCCTTATGGAAACATGCTTTGCCGCGTAGACAGTTATTATGCATGATACACATTCAATTTATTAAATAAAAAAATGTAAAAAAATTGGAAAACAAAAAAAAATTACAAATTTGGATTTGAGATGGAGGTCACTTGACTAATAACATAGATGAGGGAAAAAAAAGTGCTTTGTTTTATTTGGATTGGAAACAGCCTGCCGGCTGTGGAGCTGCTGTATAATATGCAAGGCTAGGAGGAGACTGGGAACGTGCGCAAACATGGCTGCCAGGGAGAATCTCCGTTTAAGGCTGCAGCCCTATTAGCAAAGGCACGAAACCGAAAATGCAAATTGGCTCATCAGAAAAAGATAGCTGTAACATTCAGAAATATATCGTGAAAAACTAAACGGTTTAGCTAAATGGCTCATGGGGGGGGGGGAGCTGGGGGAGAGAAGCATTTTTTCCTATGCATGTCATATATACCTGCTGCAAGTAAGTGAACCTGAGACTGCTAACAAGGGAAATTGGACACAAGTTCCGTCACACTATATAAACTTTGCTTTGTTACGGAAACAATGGCGCAGGTTTCACGCTATGCTACCAGAGATTGGATAACTTGGTTCCTCTCTTCTGACGACTGTGATTGGTCACCACCCAGGTGGCTAATTAAAATATTCTGAACCCTTTTAAAATGTGTTTTACATTTGTGAATGTTACGCGGGTTATTTTTTTCATTTTGTGTCAACTTGTATTTTGGGGTTCATCTGCCTTTTGGTGTCATTGTGACTTGGGAATTAATGTATATAATTAAACACAAACAAAGCAAATCACTGAGAATAAATAAATGTCATTCTTCACCGTGCAATTTTCAAGGTGTGCAAAAATCAATGGCGGTGTTGCTAACAGGCTATTCTTATTGTACAAACGCATGTGATCACTGCGCCCAGATTTACCTGGCGAGTTTTACACATGAAGGTAACTCGTCGTGATCCACGGGTTATTAAGACTGGTGGAAGTGACAACATTCTCCCCATTGTCCCAGCGCACGCGGGCATCTCTATGCGGATACGCCGCGTCTGGCAGATAGAGTGCATTTCTGCGGGTATGGGTCAACCAAATTAAGGTCGACATACATTGGGTCAACCACCGAATGTCGACGTGCCTTAGGTCGACACGTGAAAAAGGTTGAAAAGGTCGACAAAAGCATTAGGTAGACATTGGGAAGTTCGACAGTCTAAAGGTCAACATGGGTTTTTCACAGGTTTTTTTGTTGTTGCTGTGTCAACAAAGTCGACATGGACACAGACGTGCACAGCTGCACTCATCACGCTTCGGGCTCGGTGCCTTACTATGCTTGGCGCACTATTCTATTCTCCCTCCATGCCCTGGTGGATGATAGGGCATGAAATACGCTAGGATGTTTTAGCGGGTGCCGGACGGGTTTCAGACAGTCGGGATCCCGACAGTCATTTACCCGACGTTGGGATCCCGACTGTCAAAACGCCGACAGCCGGGTGCCCAACGGCCACCTGCTATATTCCCTTGTGGGGATCCACGACCCCCATAGAGGGAGAATAGAATAGGTGGCTCGCGTAGCGAGCCACCGTGCCCGCAGCATGACGAGCGCAGCGAGCCCGCAAGGGGCTTTTTTGTGCAGGCCATGCTGTCTGACTCCAGGCAGTTGGGAAAATGAGTGTCAGGATCCCGACTGTCGGAGCCACATACCACACCCGCTTTAGCGCCCTGCCCGATTTTTAAAGGGCAAAATGTGCCCTGCTAAAACAGCCTGCTGCCTGTCACTGCCGATGCGCATGGGGAAGCCCAGCGCCGCCGTAGATGACCGACACTTCCCCGGCAGGGCCAAGCTCGCCCCCTTTCGTGATAGCGCCGACCGGGCCCAGCCCCTTTCGTAACGTCAGCAGCCGGGCCCACCCCCTTATGCTGCCCCCTTGCAGCACCGCCCTGCCCAGTTTCAAGATACCACCTGTTGGCACATGTCGGCTCAAAATAACCCCCCATAAAACCCATGTCGACTTTTTGACTGTCGACCTAATGCTCGATCTTTTTTAATGTGTCGACCATGGCCTGTCGTCCTTCAATGGTCAACCCAATGTAAGTCAACATTAATAGCATCGACCTAACAACCGAATACCATTTCTGCTTGGGATCAGGTAACTCATTTCTAGTCGTTCCTTAGCCTGTAGCAAGATTACTGTGGGAATGTTGGGATGACAAAGCAAATAAAAACATTTCTGCTTGACAGCACTTCCTTTCAAAAAACAGCAAATTATTTCAGCATTGCAAATATATTACCAACTGAGATTGCAGTATTTCCATTGCTGTTATCCAAATGTAGACAAAAAAAAGTCCAGATTCAATTTTGAAATTAATATGACTATGCCTTTGAGAACAGATTGTGAACCACTTGCCCGCTGAGTATAATTCATGATTGATAGTTATGTTTTTAATGTGCCTTTTGAAAAACCATGCTGAAAAAATTTACATTTGGTAGGCAAAGTTAAGTTTTACTCCCATACTTGTCTCTCTGTAGCTCGCTAGAGGAAAGCGGAAGTCAGGGAAAAAAAATAAAAAATAACAAAAAAAGAAATAAAAAACGAGAAAACAGAAGGACAGACTAACGTTAAAATTGGTTACGCACTTTATATTAGCAGAACAATTAATGAAAACAAGAAAAAAAAATACTTGTTTCATCTATGAATTAATATGTAACAAAACACACACTTAACACTAACTTAAATTCAAATGAGTCGCTGTATATAAAATAAACACAAAATAAAAAAAAAAAAAATTATATATTTTTAGGATATTAATCTAGACATTACAGTTTACAGACCGGCATAAAGCTGCACTATACTATAGGTTGCGCCGGTAGATTGCCAATTACGCATGTTTACGAATTCAACCCAACAAGCTTATATCCCGCATAGCCATAACTGCGCCTAGTAGGAGAGAGAGCTGTACCTCTACGGGATAAATATCTTGAAGATGGACTCTTGAACCTTGTGGTGTCAGTCCTGAAATAGTATATTAAGATTTATGCCACCTGTGTTAAAAACATGGATAATTATAGATAAATACTGGTAACAACGCTAGAATATAGTGCAGTTTTAACAGGCCGGCGTAGGCAGAGCTGCATATCGGTTAATACGTAGAACAGGAAAAAACAAAAATAAAGTCCGTAAGTTTATCTGCGGTGAGTGAGAGAATAATAAATTAAAATGAAGCACACCTGGTGGGTTAAACACGGGAGCAGCAGGGGTATTACATACAACAGTTTCTGCGAGCAATGTGTTATAGGGGTTGTTAGTGCCGTGGGGTCGAAGAAGAGGGTTTGTTAGTAGATAATTGCCAGTCATTCCTAAGGTAAAAAGAAAAAATATATATATAAAATAAATACATCAGTTCTCATTGCAATAAAAGAAAAAAAAATCTATCGGTTTTGTGTGGACGAAACAGAATTCTAGGATTATATTTGAACGGCTAATTTGCAGGCGAACGAGGAGGATTGCTTCAAAGTTTTACCAATTCGCAGGTGCTTTAAAAAATTCCCCAAAGTAAACACCATCCAAGAGAGTGACATTTAATAATTTACACAGAATTACTGTTAGACAAGAAGGGTAATTAAAGGCACAGAAACGCAGGGAACGTTCCAAGATGCTGTCGCTTAAACAAAATCCTTAAACCTTTCTGCTTGTGACTAGGGAATTCTGCTCTTAATGAATATTTTAGCAGTGGGGCAATCCCTACTGGAAACATCTGTGTTAATAAAGTATGGTTAAATATAAATCATACAACAAGGAAACAAAAAAAAAAAAAAAACACTAAAAGACAAAAACATGGACAGCAAGATACAATTGGCCACAAAAGAAAAAACAGACACAGCTTATGCATAAGAGACATGCTTGCGGGAGGCTGACAGTTTCCCAAGCTCACATTTAGAAAGCAAGTAAAAAAATAAATAAAAAAAATACAAACACGTTAAAAGGAATAATAATAATAATAAAAAAAAATATCAAAGACATCTCATCCGCCAAAACAAATCAATTAGTTGCCTTTTATAAAAATAACCATGTCTAGCACAAGAGCGTTACATTACACGGATTAAAGTCAATCATTTAACAAAATAAATACAAAGTATGCAATGAACAATTTGCAAAACAAACTGCAAAATTACAGTAAAGTAATGAAAATGTACATTATTATTAGTCATCATTTGGAGAATTGTTGGCCGTCTTCTAGTATGTTTTATCGGAAGGAATGCGCTTTACGGAGGGAAAATGTACAGAACAATACCCTTTCCACAGTATAGGCAAATGCATGAAGGATGCAATTAAAGCTGTTTTTTTTTGGTTCTTTAAGACCCATAATTACATTAAATATTATAATACTACAATTTTAGGAGTTATTTAGGAGTCAGTCTACACTTAGCCAGCCATGGCCAACAAGACTGTGCGAAGCAGATCATCACTTGGTTTAGGCAAATGTAGACTTAAGGAGCAGATTTATTAAGTCTGTTTAAGTGATAACATCTGGTGAAGGTGATAATGCAGCAGCCAATCAGCTGTCATTTTAATTTGACAATTAGGAGCTGATTGGCTGGTGCCCCAGAGTCCCAGATTATGTTGACTGGATGCTTCTAAGTTATATTTCTAAGTTTAGCAAAACACAGCGCTGAAATTATGCCCACGGACCTTATATTACACCCCGGAGGGCGGAAAATGAGGGAACAATTGGTTTATTACAGGACATGGCGATAAACTCTCTCCCTGTGTATATTTGGGGGTCATCTTCCAGCCTTACTAATAGGCCGCTGTTGTGCATCCGGAGAAGCCAGCAATGTACTGCTTGCTTAGCCGCTTCCAGAGAAGACCACATCTGCCCCATTTATGGGCTCCTCCAAGCAGACCAAGCGGACTCATTGCAAAATTTAATTTGTTAAAGGTTTTGTAACTGCGAGTGGGGATTATCTCACAGACAATGTCTTGGTCAACAGTCAATGTCGACACCTGAGAGTTTGGGATACCAGTTAGTGTAGAGAGTATCCTTGTATGGCTCGTGACACGTAACCGCTCCCAATTGGAAGTCCGGTTGGATGGTAAAGCATGAAAAAGTCAACAACGTGAAAAATGTCAAACTTAAACGTAAAAAAAAAGTAAACTTTTTTGACTTTGTGCATGTCATCCTTTTGATGTCAACCTAGACATAGTCTCTGAGCCATCAGGATACCCATAATTGCAATGCATTTTAAAAGGTACATAAATTTAACCATGACTATAAATCACATTCTCACATTTATTGCCTGGATTAATGAGATCATTGGTATCTGCAGAAAGCAATACTAGGACGACATTCGCATAGGAGCGTTGTTATATTATGGTGTTTTAAGCTACTCACCCCTGAGGATAAATCCAGTCACCAAAATCATTACGCCTGGGACTACTTTAATTCTGGTGTTTTAATCTACCCACCCTGAGGACATATGCCGGCACCAAAATCATTACGCCTGGGACTACTTTAATTCTGGTGTTTTAATCTACCCACCCTGAGGACATATGCCGGCACCAAAATCATTACGCCTGGGACTACTTTAATTCTGGTGTTTTAATCTACCCACCCTGAGGATATATGCCGGCATCAAAATCATTTCACCTGGGACTACTTTAATGTACTCCTCTGAATGAGCCCATAATCGGTCATGTCCGTAACACCTCACTATAACCCGATATTTGGATTTTTGGGCTGAAATAATTTTTTCATGCAATAAAAACAGTTCTTTATTTTCCCGTAAAGCAATTTTATTTGATATCTACTTCTACATAGCTCTGATTTAATTCTCCGAAACCACATATATAGATTTAACTGGGGGGTTAACTAATAAAGCGTTTTAATGATAAATATAATAAAAGAGGGGGGACAATTTTTTTGCTCAAGTTGGGAAACCGCTAAGCGCAAAGGCTGCTGGGTAATTACCTTGATTAAGGGTAGAGGTACTGTTTATGTCACCTGAGATAAAGGAGGACTCTGACTGCTTTCTCACTGTGTCATTCCACATTCTTCGGATCCGACTCTGTCAGCACAAATAGGAGAATTAATGTTTGGATTTCAGTGCGGAACGAGCGGCAGTTCTGTCACTGCGCAATTAGACGGCTGCAATTATTATATACCAATTATATTAGCTGCAGTTAAAATCTCGGAGCATGCTAATTGATTACTCCGGAATAAGTTGAAGAGGAGAAATCATATCAAGTAAATCAAAAGACGTGCAGGAAATATTGAAAACCGAATCAATTCCGTGAAAAGGCAGTAAAACGTGTATTTGCTGTCTAGATCCGTGTAATGAGAAGACAATTAGTGTATCTGAACGGCGAGTCTCCGAAGGCTTCTATAAATAAGGTTAATTAAAAACCGCTGTCAGCTTCCTTGTTACCTGAGTGCCGGAGGAATAGCGTGCGCTGGTCCTCGCTGTGGACGCTTTCACCACGCTGTGGGGGCTTTCGGTCGGGAGACCGCCGCAGCAGTAGGTGTGCCGGAAACACTTGCTGTACTCTTTGCGCACCTGTGGAAGGAGCAGAACTGTGAAGCAGGCTGATCTAGAGAGGCTACATTGATTTACAGCAGCAGAGTCAACAATAGCAACAGCTGACATTCTTGGAGAACTTAATTAGCATCTGTTTTGAGCGGCGGTTCTCTAGGGTCATGAAGAGATAAAGTTTCTTTCATTAACCAAACTTTTGCCTGAACTGCAATTGAAAGGTTCAGACAGAAGCTATAATTTGGGCTGGATTAACCACTGGGCTGAAGCCACACGCACATATTAAAAATGATTGAAATCTCAAAGACAGGACACTTACTGATGGAGCCCTTCGCATCGAGCCTCCACCGCATCACAGGTGCGAAATACATGGCACATCGCACGCACATGCCGTTGTGCATCCCACTCGCTGAAAATGCATTACTCGTCAGCCCGTCACTCCGAGTTGCAGGTGCAACTTGCTGCGCCAAACGTGTACTAGTTGCGGCATCGCAGTTATAATATAGGTTCAATTTAGACCCCTTCAGTTCAAATCCAGTCCTCAAGAGCTACCAAACACTTTCCTGGTCTCCTAACAGAAGCACAAGTGAAGTAATCAGCTCCACCTGTGGATCTTTTATGTGACAGTGAGTAATGAATGCACCTGTGCACCAACTAGCTGGTCTGAGAAAAGGTGACCTGTTGGTAGCACTTGAGGACTGAAGTTGGCTTTCCCTAACCTTAGTCAATGGCATCAAATACACAATGTTTACTCATGTTCTACAACTATAACCCACCCAAACTGCGAGCCTTGATACCGCCACATGTCAAACACGTATGCTTCTGACAAGCAGGGTACTCAGCATATAGTCGTTAGGTTGACATTATTAAGGTCAACATTCATTGAATGTCGACACAGGAACACAGGTCAATATGTCTAAGGTCGACAGTCAAAATGCCGACATGAGATTTTCAGTTTTTATTGTGGCGACAGGCGGTATTTATTGCCCTACCTTCCACTAAGGCGTGGTGGGAGAATAGAATAGTGTGCCGGGAGCATGGTGAGTGCAGTGAGCCATGTGAGGGGTCAATGCGCATCGATACGGTGTAAATGTCGACATTCGAACCCAAAAAACCCATATCGACCTTTTCACTGTTGACCTTCCCAATGTCGATCTGATGCTTGTTTTGACCCTGTCGGGCTTAGGCATGTTGACCTTTTCCCGGTGTCGACATTCAGGAAAATCGACCCAATGACCCTTACTCGGGTCACCATAGTCTTCTGAGCCAATGGTTGATGATCCAGCCTTGAGGATCTAGCAAGTCATGATGGGTATTGTAGTACAAGATTCCCCTGTAGGACAAGTTCGCTTTGACCAATACGATTAAAAGATAGTTCTCCGGTTCAGAATTTGACTTGGAACCATAATGGATATTAACTGCCTAAAAACATCATAAAACTAGGACAATACCAATCAAAGCGGTATTTTGTCCAAATAGCCTTAGCTGCCAGGACAAGCTCTCCTTATACCTATATTGCTGGGAATGTACATTATCTATCTGTACTGAACATCCCTCTGTCATTACTGGTAAATTACAGCTTGCTCGGAGCGGACAGAAAACGCAGTGCTATCATCTTGTCAAGTCAGAAACATAATAGTCTTCACTTTCACAATTCTATTTCAATTTGGTGACCGGCTAGCAATAATGGAATAAAAAAAGAGCAGATAAAACATGCAGACAAGGACAGGGCAATACGGGAAACTTTTACACCTCCGAATACATCATTTGTCTTACTCGGAGCAGCGAGCGCTAGCTAAACCTGGAACGCTCTTAACTCCGGGTCTCAAAGTGACACCAAAGCCCGCGAACGCAGGTAATCAGCAGAACAGGCAACGCTTTTCTAATGGAAGATATAATCTACAGACTGATGTCGGAAACATTCGTCCACCCTCGGTTTATAAAGGAATTCCATATTCTATTGATATCATTATCAATAGATAATGGTCGTAATTAATTCTTGTTCATAATCATTTAATGTATTAATGCCAGGGTAGAAATCAGTCACTTTCTTGCCCAATAGATTTATCTTAAAAAAATAAATAAAAAAAAAAGGAGTAGGATACGCTTTGTGCCCATTGGTTTATGAGAGGGTATTTAACATTGTGTGCAATCTAGGAGTCTTCCAGGTCTACGTGCGTCACACCTCAGTGCTGGAGATTCGCATGATATGACGGAAGTGTTTGTTAGTGGTTCCTGACCCTACTTGGAAGATGAGTTGCGATCTCACCCTAGGGGGTGCGCACTGTATAATGTAACAAGGATAGAGAACCCGGTGACAGATTATCTCTAACTGTAATAAAATTCTCGCCAATACTGTATCATGCGCACAGAAATTTGCAGAAGGCTTAATAACTCTTTCCATTATCCAGCAGGCTTCTTACAAATTGGCTGCACTCTCGCGTCATTAATCACATACATACTCAGGTTGCAGATTCGGATTCTGTTGGCAGGGATAGGCGACCACAAACATACCACTAACGGGCCATTACCAACTGCGTGCATTTTCCTGTGGTGCGGACGCGCACTTAGGGAAACGCATGTCATTTGCACGGCATGGATAATACACTTGGGAGAAGGGCCATGAAACAACTGCCCTGGGTGAGCGGAAGATTAAATGTCAGTAGGAGGCAACAAGCTAGCAACATCAACATGATGAGAACGCACCATACACATTACTCTGAAGGCCTATAGAAAGCAATTGTGCCTTGGAGTAATATTGTGAGGCACAGCACGAGGTTGCGATCAGATCTGCCAAGGATAGATAGACATATAAATAATTATTTCCTGGAAATATTAGAAAAAGTAGAACTTTATTTTTCGGGCAAATTTTTGTCTACAGATAAGCTCATTTTTGTTCATGCAGATAAAGTAATCCTCGTTCATTACACAGAACGATCTACAAAGCTGATCTGGCCACAGAATATTATCCTTCAACTTGGCAAGACCTCAGATGCAGCAGCTAGACCACTGCTGACGCCACTGTAATTTGCAAGGATGGGCATATGCGAGATGATTAACAATCTGCCCAAGACTGGCGGTATCGGCAGGCCAACAGCCCAAGACCTGCGGCATCAGCAGGCCAAACGCCCAAGTCCGGCGGCATCGGCAGGTCAGTTGTTCCCAAGGCCCCTCAAAGATGAAGGTTTTAATTATACAGATGCCCAGTCACGGGTGACTAAGTAGAATCTAAGTCAGTCAATTTGACTTAATCATCTGTGGTGAGCCATAGATATACCTAGACTGTTGGGATGCCTTGAAGACCACGTTTGGGAACCTCTGCGCAAGGTCATTTGCCCAATTACCCTCTATTGGCTGCATTATTGTAGCATATGTTACATTTTCATAATAAACAACAGAGTAAATTCATTGGGTAACATACAGTATATGACATATCACCAATACATGAATGTGTACATGAATTATATAAAGGCTAAATCCATAGCAGATATTTCATTTAAGTCAGTCCATTTGTAGACTTACTTTTTTCTGAAGGGCACAGTGGAATATAAAAATAAACATCCCCTGGAAAGCGTTGAACACTGTGAACAGGTACGTCATCACAACCGTCTCCTCATTGATGAACAACAGCCCAAAAGACCACGTAAGGCCGAGCAGGCACAGCAGAGCAAACGCACCAAGCACCCAGGACCTGGAAACAGACGTGAGAATGTCAGCGGCGCTAAGCGAGGCTCTAAGCATCAGACACACAAACAGAACACATGTAATGTGGAGTCCAATTCAGTCTCTTATAGTGGGGCCCAGTGCATAACCTCCATACAACAATGCAGCATTTAGGACGCACAACGAGGCGTCATCCTAGGAATACCGTAACCACAGTCACTGCGGCTCAGTCTGCATTGTTCTAGCATTGCATCTAGTACCTCCTATCTTTAGCAAACTCATCAGGAGCCAGGTTTATTATATATATGCATTATCTGTTTACGTATGGCACCTACATGGGCCACGGTTTTGCGCAGTGGGCAATGAAAGCACACAAATATAAAATGATGGCAAAATTTTTGATCAGAATAGACATACATAAAAAGTGCTACTTTTAGCATTCAAAAACACAATTTCCCTGTATGTCGCCCCGATTTCTATCCTGCCCTAACTACCAGCTACTATTTAGTACTTCCATTTTGCTGTCTGGTTTCTGTCCCTATTTGTACTTCCATTTTGCTGTCTGGTTTCTGTCCCTATTTGTACTTCCATTTTGCTGTCTGGTTTCTGTCCCTATTTGTGAACAGATAAGTGGAATGCAGGACTTCGAGCACGATTCGGAACTGCTCACTAGGCTGGGTATATCCGCTGGCAAACCCTGCTTCACCGAACGCACGCCATCCTCCACCGACCAAATTCCTGTGGCATTTTGTACAAACAATTTACAGTGTTGAAGGTTGCTCTAGTATCTTTAGTGCACGTACGTCTTGTTAGCCGAATCACAAAACAACTCAGACTTTGCGAAATGATATTTGATCAAAGTGACAGACAGGAAGTCTGTTGAGCAAAGGTAAAAAGGTGTTGTCGTCCCCTCCAACCCAGCCCCCGCCTAGCAGAAATCTTTATCTAAATAGCTAAAACGCTGCAATGTCCTGCATTAATTAAGTATATATTTGTGAATGTTAGCAGTAGTGCTTATGCAATGCAACTCGTTAGCAGCGATTATCATTCTACTGTCCGTGGCCCTTTAAGAAGCATCGTTCAGCCTAAGATGGAATTCCTATGGCTTCCAGAGTCACAGCTTCACTGTGAACCAGCCTAGAATTTGTTTTATACTCATGATGTCTCATCACAAAAAGCTGAAATGAATATTAACAATGAACAGTGTAAAATAATGAGGCGTGACCGGACGGCACAATGAGAGAGAGAGAGGCGGAAAACAGAACACGGATGGGAAAGAAAAATAAATCCTGATAAGGGGGGAGAGGTGTGGGGGTTATGTGTGACCCAACCAAAGCGGAGCGGAGGAGAAAAGGAAATGGAAATGGAGGATGAGGGCGATTTCAGAGAGGGCATTCCACATCTAGCTAATGGTCTCTTACTTGATAAAAGGCTTATTATCTTCATATCTAGAGAGCGTTACAGGCAAAGGAGAGAAATCAAATTGTTAGAGACAGAAGTGGAACAGAAAAGGAGCATTATTATACACAGGCAGAATTAGGGAGAGGGGAGGAAAGGTCTTATATGGGGTATTTGGAGGCGGGGGTTGTACGGTCATGCCAGAATTGTTAATGTAAGGATTCACCTTACCCAGGTAAGTCCGTGTTATAGTAGCCGTCGCATACACGGTAATTACTGGAGTGCATGAGACAGAGGAGGAAAAGGAAAGAGAGAGAGAGAAGATGCTGAACATAAAACTCTATCACCATGCAACATGCAATGAGAGAGAATCACCTAACATTGCCCCCAGCTACTGAGCCCAAACTCCCACCGAAGGCGGCTACATTCCCTCTCACCCTACGCCCTGCACAACTGGATGGAATAGGATCTGCCTCTTCTGATCCTGCAAAAGGGGGCGGATTAGGAGTTGTAGGTGTCGCCATATACTATGTCCTAGGCGGACCTCAAAGAGCGGCATATGTAGGTGGATTACTTGCCTGATGCAAAATTGAACTGACAATCTGAGGGCACTTCTGATTGGCTAATTTTGTATCCATACACATGTACTACCGCTCTCTCTCCTGCTGTAACCCAGGCACATATACTACCGCTGTAACCCAGGCACATATACTACCACTCTCTCTCCTGCTGTAAACCAGGTACATATACTACTGCTCTCTCCTGCTGTAAACCAGGCACATATACTACCGCTCTCTCCCGCTGTAACCCAGGCACATATACTACCGCTCTCTCCCGCTGTAACCCAGGCACATATACTACTGCTCTCTCCCGCTGTAACCCAGGCACATATACTACCGCTCTCTCCCGCTGTAACCCAGGCACATATACTACTGCTCTCTCCCGGTGTAACCCAGGCACATATACTACTACTCTCTCCCTGTGTAACCCAGGCACATATACTACCGCTCTCTCCCGGTGTAACCCAGGCACATATACTACTGCTCTCTCCCGCTGTAACCCAGGCACATATACTACCGCTCTCTCTCCTGCTGTAACCCAGGCACATATACTACTGCGTAAAAAATAGAAAATAGTGCCTGCGCTGGCTGATCCAAATAATTGTATCAGACGTTTCTCAAAAATATAAACAATTTATTAAAATACATTCAATAAAAGATAAAAATCACACTAAACATGCAACTGACTTATAGTCCATATTATGGGGTATATATAGATCACTGGGATAGCGATTGTGCAAATAGCTGAGAATTTGTGTGGTGTTACGAGATTATATTACCATCCTGGTCGATCTGGAAGATATTCAATTTGCCAGATGTGGGATCACAGTCCTGAATTGCCCTGTGAAGGGTGGGGGCTAGGATGTTCCCCTCGTAACACCACACAAATTCTCAGCTATTTGCACAATCGCTATCCCAGTGATCTATATATACCCCATAATATGGACTATAAGTCAGTTGCATGTTTAGTGTGATTTTTATCTTTTATTGAATGTATTTTAATAAATTGTTTATATTTTTGAGAAACATCTGATACAATTATTTGGATCAGCCAGCGCAGGCACTATTTTCTATTTTTTACATTGTACTTTTTAGGGCTTGACCGCCCTGTGCCAGCCGCTGTTGATTTGCGCACCACACACCCTCTCTCACTTTCTAGGTTATACATATACTACTGCTCTCTCCTGCTGTAACCCAGGTACATATACTACCGCTCTCTCCCGGTGTAACCCAGGCACATATACTACTGCTCTCTCCTGCTGTAACCCAGGTACATATACTACCACTCTCTCCTGCTGTAACCCAGGCACATATACTACTGCTCTCTCCCGGTGTAAACCAGGCACATATACTACCGCTCTCTCCCGGTGTAACCCAGGCACATATACTACTGCTCTCTCCTGCTGTAACCCAGGCACATATACTACTGCTCTCTCCTGCTGTAACCCAGGTACATATACTACCACTCTCTCCTGCTGTAAACCAGGCACATATACTACTGCTCTCTCCCGGTGTAACCCAGGCACATATACTACTGCTCTCTCCCGGTGTAACCCAGGCACATATACTACTGCTCTCTCCTGCTGTAAACCAGGCACATATACTACTGCTCTCTCCCGGTGTAACCCAGGCACATATAATACCGCTCTCTCCTGCTGTAAACCAGGCACATATACTACTGCTCTCTCCCGGTGTAACCCAGGCACATATAATACCGCTCTCTCCCGGTGTAACCCAGGTACATATACTACCGCTCTCTCCCGGTGTAACCCAGGCACATATACTACCGCTCTCTCCCGGTGTAACCCAGGTACATATACTACCGCTCTCTCCCGATGTAACCCAGGTACATATACTACCGCTCTCTCCCGATGTAACCCAGGTACATATACTACCGCTCTCTCCTGCTGTAACCCAGGCACATATACTACCGCTCTCTCCCGGTGTAACCCAGGTACATATACTACCGCTCTCTCCTGGTGTAACCCAGGCACATATACTACTGCTCTCTCCTGCTGTAACCCAGGCACATATACTACTGCTCTCTCCCAGTGTAACCCAGGCACATATACTACCGCTCTCTCCCGCTGTAACCCAGGTACATATACTACCGCTCTCTCACGCTGTAACCCAGGCACATATACTACCGCTCTCTCCCGATGTAACACAGGCACATATACTACCGCTCTCTCCCGATGTAACCCAGGCACATATACTACGGCTCTCTCCCGCTGTAACCCAGGCACATATACTACTGCTCTCTCACGATGTAACCCAGGCACATATACTACCGCTCTCTCTGGCTGTAACCCAGGCACATACACTACCGCTCTCTCCCTGTGTAACCCAGGCAAATATACTACTGCTCTCTCCCGCTGTAACCCAGGTACATATACTACCGCTCTCTCCCGATGTAACCCAGGTACATATACTACCGCTCTCTCCCGGTGTAACCCAGGCACATATACTACCGCTCTCTCCTGCTGTAACCAAGGCACATATAATACTGCTCTCTCCCGGAGTAGCCCAGGTACATATACTACTGCTCTCTACCGGTGTAACCCAGGCACATATACTACTGCTCTCTCCTGCTGTAACCCAGGCACATATACTACTGCTCTCTCCCCGTGTAACCCAGATACATATGCTACCGCTCTCTCCCGGTGTAACCCAGGCACATATACTACTGCTCCTCTACCGGTGTAACCCAGGCACATATACTACTGCTCTCTCCCAGAGTAGCCCAGGTACATATACTACTGCTCTCTCCCGGTGTAACCCCGGCACATATTTAATCAAGTGGCTTACAACTTGATTGAGTTTCTTTTGAAGTGCAGAAATCCTGTTTGCAGATGCTAATTTAGACTTGTTTACATGCAATTTCCTGCCGCCAATCTCTCTCCCCACGCACAGAGTATTGATAATCAATTGTAAACAATAACGTCCAATTTGCACCAACCATAAAACCTGTTCAGTCCCCATAAAAACCAAGGCGGCACAAGAGCCTCTAAAGGTCACCCGATAACACAACAGCTGTCAACGGAAAGGCCCCTCGACTAAAGAACACCTTCCAGAAGATTTTTAGCGGCATCAGGATTAGCGCATTTGTTTAATTAGAAGCGATCATCGTTAACTTTACTCATAGAGTCCTCTCTCCGAGGAGCCGGATTACCAGGGAGAAGTATTTACCATCCCAGCTTCACAAAGTCATTTAGAAAAACAAACCTCACATAATCATATCAGCCTTGTGGACGAGAACATCATTTTAAATGGCATTTTAAATGCAAATGAAATTACCCTATTGCTACGGAGTACTTTAATTCATTTATGCAATTTCAGAGCATGATTTCGGGGAAAGGATTATTTATCTCTGACCAGTGCGTACGACACTGTGGAAGGAGCGTGACGGTGGCCGGCCTAATGTAGTGGTGACATGTCTATTGCTGACTGATAAACTACGCGACACTAAATGCAGAATTCCCGCTTGTAGTGGAGCGCGCTGGGTCACTTACTTAATGTTTTCCAAGCGGCTGGAGTCTGGCTTCAGGGTGTTGGAGTGTTTCACCATTTTGCAGAGAGTGATCACCAGAAACACAAGATTGAGCTGCGAAAGGAAAATAAAAGAAATGTAATCATTGAGTATAAAATGGTAATAAAAAGGTACGATTGTCAGTAAACTTACAGACGTGTGGGAAGTATCCCAATACTGACACTGATTGAGCATCGGAAAAATATATATTTTAAGTTAAATGCTTTGCAATAATAAAGAATTAGAACTAACGCATTATTCAGTAGGACAGATATTGGGGGTCAGCGCTTTGCGATGTATTGTTAATCCCACAGCCCTGGGCATGGAGGAAGCAGGGCGGACTAGGGTTCGGTAGGATGCCAACCGTTATACGGTATGGTAACGGGATTCCAGAACTTATGCCAATGGTCAGGACATCAACACCTGGTATGTATACCAACCTTCCCCCTACCCCTCCCTAGCTGCATCCTACCCCTAACCCTTGCAGCCTAGCCCTAAACCAACCCCTCCCTAGCTGCAGCATAAACCCTAACCCCTCCACCCTGCAGCCTAGCCCTAACCCAACCCCTCCCTAGCTGCACTGTACCCCTTTACCCCTCCAGCCTAGCCTTACCCCAACCCCTCCCTAGCTGCAACATAACCGAAACCCCTCCAACCTAGCCCTAACCCAACCCCTAACTCCTGCAGCCTATCCCTAACCCCTTCACCCTGCAGCCTATCCCTAACTCCTCCACCCTATCCCTAACCCAACCCCTCTATAGCTGCAGCATAACCCCTAACCCCTCCACCCTGCAGCCTATCCCTAACCCAACCCCTCCCTAGCTGCAGCATAACCCTAACCCCTCCACCCTGCAGCCTAACCCTAACCCAACCCCTCCATAGCTGCACTCTACCCCTAACTCCTGCAGCCTATCCCTAACCCCTCCACCCTGCACTCTACCCCTAACCCCTCAACCCTGCAGCCTATCCCTAACCCAACCCCTCCCTAGCTGCAGCATAACCCCTAACCCCTCCACCCTGCAGCCTAGCCCTAACCCAACCCCTCCCTAGCTGCATCCTACCCCTAACCCCTCCACCCTGCAGCCTATCCCTAACCCAACCCCTCCCTAGCTGCACTCTACCCCTAACCCCTCCACCCGGCAGCCTACCCCTAACCCAACCCCTCCCTAGCTGCAGCATAACCCCTCCACCCTGCAGCCTATCCCTAACCCAACCCCTCCCTAGCTGCACTATACCCCTAACCCCTCAACCCTTGCAGTCTAGCCCTAACCCAACCCCTCCCTAGCAGCAGCATAACCCCTAACCCCTCCACCCTGCAGCCTAGCCCTAACCCAACCCACCCCTAGCTGCAGCATAACCCCTAACCCCTCCACCCTGCCCCTAACCCAACCCCTCCACCCTGCAGCCTAGCCCTAACCCAACCCCTCCATCCTGCAGCCTAGCCCTAACCCAACCCCTCCCTAGATGCAGCATATCCCTGATCCCATCCCTAACCCAACCCCTCCCTAGCTGCAGCATAACCCTGACCCATCACTTCTTCCTTACTGCCTAACCCTGACCCACCCCCACCAGCACTCTAGTGTCTAACCCCAACCATCTTCTCGCAACTTTACCTTAACCCTCCGCTGCATGCTTACTATTGGGAAGCTGACAGTTGGGATTCAGGCACCATCATTTTTGAGCGATGACGGGATCCTGGTACTGGCTTCATGGCCGGTGCTGGTATTCCGCCATCTGTGCCCCAACTGCCGCCATCCCAGCTGCCGGTATACTAACCGGATAGCCATTATACAGTTATAACACAGTGAGGTCACATACTGGCCATCAATGGAGGCACATTTAGGATTGTGGTACAAGAGCTATTTGTACCTAGCCGCCATATAGTTGCTGTAAGCGGCCAATGGGAGGTTGGAGGGAATACAAATGTAAATGTTATTTCTACAGCACTTATCCCCCAATAGGTGTCTGTTGCTGCTGTAGATTTGCAGATAGAACACAAGTATCCTCACTCGTTCATTCTTTTCACTGATTTTTGGCAGGAAGGGTGGCGATTCCGTACACCTCAGCCCAATACTGAGGCCGCCATTAAGTGGAATGTAAAGCTACAGGTTTATGAAATGATTTTAGCAACCAATCGGGCGCCCTTAGTAAATAAAGGATGACAACCATGTGTATTAGGGTTAGGCTGGAGAGGCCGCTGACCACTGCTCAGGTGCCTGGACGATACGCGAGCTGGTTGGAGAGGAGAAGGACAGGCGACCAAACACTATAAAATGCAGCATACACAAAGAATTCATTTGGGAAATCTAACAATGCACATTAGACCGGCATCGGGGCCATCACTTTGAATCATGTCTCTCACCAGTTACGTTCATTATTAATAAGGTTCAAACATAGTTTGCCAACAGAACGGAAAGAATGAGCAACATAACAGTGAGCATTTAGCCATCTTACAAAGGAGTTTCAAGTGGGGACTTGGGGACACACAGGAAATAAACCTAAACGGAGCGCAGAGGACGTGTAAGGCAGAGAGTAAATCTAGTAACAGGACGCACATCTGCTGGTTACAGCGCTAAATATATGTTATAGAACGTTCTACACAGGCAGCCATTTATCAGTATGTATATATTGTATACGACATTCATACTGACACGCAATATATATATATATATATATATATATATATATATATATATATATATATATATATATATATATATATATATATATATATATATATGTTTCCACGGCTTATTAAATTCACTTATTAAAACCAGGAGTAGAGTATTTCTTATTAAAAAGAACAGAATAAACCAAAAACACCCACCCACACATACTAATTAAACTTGATCATCTTATTCCTAAAATGCCAAATAACTTCCAATCCAATTAGGAATGTTTGCAAAATGCAGCCAAAGCACAGTCTGACGTTTGCGCAGTTTCAGTCGGTATGAAGAGAATTTGGGACATGCAAGCAGAAAACGAACGCCCCTCCGGGCTCTGTCATATCTCATGCATGTACACCAGTTCCCCGACCCACCAGGCAGGACCTCCAGCTGTAAAGCATTTATAGGAAGAGTCGAGCGCACCACACCCAGGCTAATTAGAACAATGTGTGTGTGTTGGTGTCGGGTGTACGCTTCAGCTTGGCAATTGGCCACCGCTGTCATATAAGGACTCACAATAATAATAACAGATAGAACGAGCGTGCGTGCGGAGTTTGGGGATTTTATGGAACATTGTTTCGGCTATACAATAGTCCACGTCTATAGACTTGTCCTGTAGCCAAACCCCTCAGCCATAGGGCAGGAATTACTCATGGGGCGGGAAGCGCTGAAAGCCGCGACATCTCACTCCGCAGATAAAACGTTATCTTCTACCAGATTTATTACCAGTTATTATATAGCGCACACATAGTCCACAGCGCTGTACAGAGACTATTATTACCAGTTATTATATAGAGCACACATATTCCACAGCGCTGTACAGAGACTATTATTACCAGTTATTATATAGCGCACACATATTCCACAGCGCTGTACAGAGACTATTACCAGTTATTATATAGCGCACACATATTCCGCAGCGCTGTACAGAGCATATTATTACCAGTTATTATATAGCGCACACATATTCCGCAGCGCTGTACAGAGACTATTATTACCAGTTATTATATAGCGCACACATATTCCGCAGCGCTGTACAGAGATTATTACCAGTTATTATATAGCGCACACATATTCCGCAGCGCTGTACAGAGAATATTATTACCAGTTATTATATAGCGCACACATATTCCACAGCGCTGTACAGAGAATATTATTACCAGTTATATTATATAGCGCACACATATTCCACAGCGCTGTACAGAGACTATTATTACCAGTTATTATATAGCGCACACATATTCCACAGCGCTGTACAGAGAATATTATAACCAGTTATTATATAGCGCACACATATTCCGCAGCGCTGTACAGAGAATATTATTACCAGTTATTATATAGCGCACACATATTCCACAGCGCTGTACAGAGACTATTATTACCAGTTATTATATAGCGCACACATATTCCACAGCGCTGTACAGAGAATATTATTACCAGTTATTATATAGCGCACACATATTCCGCAGCGCTGTACAGAGCATATTATTACCAGTTATTATATAGCGCACACATATTCCGCAGCGCTGTACAGAGAATATTATTACCACTTATTTATATAGCGCACACATATTCCACAGCGCTGTACAGAAATTATTATTAGCAGTTATTATATAGCGCACACATATTCCGCAGCGCTGTACAGAGAATATTATTAGCAGTTATTATATAGCGCACATATATTCGCAGTGCTGTACAGAGAATATTATTACCAGTTATTATATAGCACACATATTCCACAGCGCTGTACAGAGACTATTATTACCAGTTATTATATAGCGCACACATATTCCGCATCGCTGTACAGAGACTATTATTACCAGTTATTATATAGTGCACACATATTCCGCAGCGCTGTACAGAGAATATTATTACCAGTTATTATATAGCGCACACATATTCCGCAGCGCTGTACAGAGAATATTATTACCAGTTATTATATAGCGCACACATATTCCGCAGCGCTGTACAGAGAATATTATTACCAGTTATTATATAGCGCACACATATTCCGCAGCGCTGTACAGAGAATATTATTACCAGTTATTATATAGCGCACACATATTCCACAGCGCTGTACAGAGACTATTATTACCAGTTATTATATAGCGCACACATATTCCGCATCGCTGTACAGAGACTATTATTACCAGTTATTATATAGTGCACACATATTCCGCAGCACTGTACAGAGAATATTATTACCAGTTATTATATAGTGCACACATATTCCACAGCGCTGTACAGAGACTATTATTACCAGTTATTATATAGTGCACACATATTCGGCAGCACTGTACAGAGAATATTATTACCAGTTATTATATAGCGCACACATATTCCGCAGCACTGTACAGAGAATATTATTACCAGTTATTATATAGCGCACACATATTCCGCAGCAATGTACAGAGAATACTAGAACATTCACATAGTTACTAAAGACATTCTATATTGCGATCGGAGTTCGCAGCTCCGTAATGCACACAAGCCACCCGACTCGCCTATCGATATGGGGGTGGTCCAGAGGTTCAGCAAGGTCTGGGTCAACAGTCAACTCCAAACAGGTCTTCAGGCACAAGGCCAACTTGGAAAAAGGGTCAACAAGTAAAAAAAATATACAAATGAAAAAGTTGAGATTTTTTGCGTCAATGTCAACACCTGTCGACACAGACCCCGAAATGAGTTTAGATCTTCGCTCGCCATGCTTTTCTGTTCCCAATTACAGTCCACATGGAGCGTAATGCATGGAAGTTTAACAAAAAAAATGTCGCCATTTTCATGTGCTAACAATTGACATGTCGACCCCTTGCTTGTGTCAACCTTTTGTCCATGTTGACCTAGTGCATGTCAACAAAATGGTGTTAACCCATCATCCAGATTCCAATGGGATACAGAGCTTCCTCCATAATGTACAGCGTAACCACGGTGACCACATACCGCACCGTACGCTGTATATGAAATAACGCCATCCTCTACACAAGCGACTACCCTATGGGAAAATGGACGCACCCAACTAAGAGCAGACATCCATGCTCCAGTCTGTACCACACGGGTAGATTTTACCATAATGAATGAAGCAGCTTTAAATAAGTTTATGTTCCTCTCCGGTTCATAGGAAAGTGGGGATGACCGTTGCGGGAATGGGCCCTAATGGGGTTCCCTGGCATCCATGGCGCCAGCCGGCAGCTTACACTCCGCCACCTCTTATTCCTGTATGAAATGCTCTCCAGCAAGGACTCCCGGCACATCAGAACTTAAGACTGGGGCTGGGTGTTATCTTCTGCAATAGGTGACCCTGGCTACAGTAAGTAGTAGCTGGCAAATACTGGGGTGCAGCCATCGGCGCAGTCCCCAACGCCCCACGTCTATGACTGATGTTACAGCGGCGCCCGAACACAGCGCAGTTTACTGTGTGTTTTCTAAGCTGCTCAATTGAATCATGTCTGCCTGAGCCTCGCATTTAAAAATTCATTGCACACAGCCTGCAGTGGTGACATGGATATGATAAGACAGTGGAAGGAAAACACTATTCTAAAGTAACCCAGCTGAACTGCACATGTCCTGACCCAAATTGTCCTCCCCGGAGATTCTGTTACCTGGTGAGAGCACGATTCTAAAACTGCACTTGTGTCTCGATATCTGTGCAGCAAGCCATCCGGAAGGCAATGCCGCCTGGGACCGGCAGGAAAAGAGGTGTTTCTCTAACGAAGGTTTCTAAATAAGTGCCGGGGACTGAACTCTTTGTGAACTGGATCAATTATTAACGAAGCAGATGGAACTGTCCGAATGATAAGAACAGATACTGACGTGTCATGATCTAAGATTTCATTAAACCATTTCAGGCATGCTAATGGTATCCCAACGCTCATTACTTACATGCTCGCCCTTCATAGATATAATAACCCCGGCCGGCATCATAGGAACGGTAGTGTGACAGCGCAGGGAGGAAGGATTCTACATCCTACACAAGCAGCCGAGCCCCCCGGCCGGGGGACGCTGCGGCGGCGGTGGCGCTGCAAGCTCCTGTTGGAGCCTCTGACTTCAGGACGGTTAGAGGGCGAAGCAATTGCAGGAGATTTACTCTGGGTAACTCCAATGTGATTGCTACCTGCTGCTTCCTCTCTGAGGTTGGGAATACAGCTCCCAAAGGCCCCACTCTTTTCAGGCTAAACAATTTGCTTGAGGATAATAATGTTGTGGTTGGTAAATAACAAGAGGATTCCAGCTGCTCGTGGTCAATTGATGCCCTTCACCTGCATTCGGATTCCTTCAGGAGGATCGTGGGACAATCTAGCGGGAGACGCTGAGGATACGACGAGGACAATAATAATTCTTCTGCTTAGCAATATGAAGCAGTTCTCCTATTATTACCAATAACTGGGCCACTGGCTATGATACAATATTACATGTCAGCTCCCACTCAGGAGGAGGAAGAGAAAGACATTAGTAGCCGATCTAAGATGTGGGGCGGATGCACTGCTTCCTTTGAGGCCCTGTGGGAAGCCGGCCAAATCTCAGGTTATTTTAAAGGGGCAATCATTTACAAGGCATGGTTTAGGCACAAATTGACTGCCCCTTTAAATAAAATCTCAGAGATCGGGCTTCATACCGATGGGCGGACGTACTCGCAACGCATTGCATCCCGCCCATCGAGGCCAAAATGACCAAAGGCTAAGGGAATTGCAACATGAAAGCCTCAGAGGCTCCTTTCAGCAGGATAACATTTGCCCAACGTCTGAACCGCCATCTCTGCATAATTTATTACTTTATTATCTATAAATACAGCAGCGTTCGTTAATATCCCACATTAAGCCATAAACACAAGCAAACAAGGCCTGCTCACATCTATATATGTCCTGCCCCAGCTTTAGTCATAAAGTGGACCTCATTCCATCATACTGCCAGGGGAATACATTTACGGAGCCGGACAGATCAGGTGACATTTCCACCCTTCAGTCAAACGCAAGAAATAGCCGCGTTTAAAATAAAGCACCGTGACATTGTACAAACAGGGATTTTACGCAGACGCCACATCAGCAAAACGGGGAAAAAATAAATCATTGTCTTTATGTCAACATTCGGCTGATATTATCCAGCACTGCGTACACCTGGCGCTCTAATCTGACCATAGAACACCGATGAAGGTAAATGGTTTTATTTAATGCAGTACAAACATCTAGTAATCATAGGCGACTAATCCGTTTTTGTATCACTACAGTAAACAACGCTGCAATCTGATTGGTTCCTATTTTGCACAGAGCACTGTTTATTAGCACTGAGTTGCTCTATAAAAGAATCATTTGTTATTTTTAAACATCTCTGATGATAAAACCCCATCTTCATAGCTGCCCCTCCCTTGCCTGGAAAGGCCAAGATCCTGTTTATGGAGAGACATTTGAGGCCACCCTGGGGATTAATTTACAAAGCTAGCGAGGCGGGCAGCTAAGTGTTCAGGAAAGTGCCCCCACCCAAACTTTGTCATATTTCTACACAGATACATAGATGGAGTGAGGATCTGCCGTTTGTTGTATAATAGGACCCAGGTGGCGAGCGCCTAGCACCGGGAATGTGGATAAATCTTACACAGCGTTAGGAAGCTCAGTCACAGATGTCCGCATCGGATACATACGTCTGGGTATACATTTCACGGTGACATCACCAGAAATGGAACAGACAAGTACTGAGAGGGAAACAGAATAGGGTTCGGCCTGGGGCAATATCTACTCCAGCACGGCCAAAATAATGATCAGCCTTAAAGGTCTCAAGCAGAAGACATGAAAGACAACACCACAAAGTACACAGAGCGCAAGGTTATGGCCATTGACAGTTCTTAAATTATATACAGAATGACTATTATATCAAACACAAAGGGGTAGAGAGAGACTCAGTTGGCATCCTGGTAGTCTAAAAAGCAAAGGATCTGCCACAGTAGTTATGAAAGCGTGGAAACATTCTCGGCTTAGGGCAGCAATCTTGCACGGAAGCTTTAATACTATCTCGTTCTAGAAATAGCTCGCCGAGTATGGCTGATAGGTTGTGATCGCTGCCCTACATTTACACATCATTATCTCCTTTTCGGTCACTGTCAGTCTATTATACAGAGACAGGGTATCAGTACAGAGCACACCGCTCAGAGCTGTGCTTCAGCGCGTCTCTGCATCCTACTTTCATTTGCCATGTGACTGTGGTTGCCATGGTAGCAAAGGGATTGTGCAAAATCCCAACATCATTGTAAACAAATAAATCTCTAAAAAAAAAAATAGACCATGTGACTTTTAAAACAGTTTTGCGCCTTAATCTGATCCTCCGCAGAAATTGCAAATTAAAATCACTGAAACAATTTTTGATGCAACGAGAGCGAGAGAGCGAGCGACTTACCAAAATAATGAAAGCTACTGGGCCAATAAAACTGAAGATGAAATTGTTGTCTCTCCGCAGCCAGCACCTTGCAACAGAGAAGCATAAAATTAATACAAATGAGTTTGGAAATCGCACTTCATAAGAACAGGCGTCGCCCCCCCCCCCCCCCCCCCCCAAGCCTTTCCCTCTCCCCCATGAGCTGCAAAAATGCCAATATGTTGTGGTTTTTGGGACATGTGTTGAGAACAGACAGACGGTCCGCCAGTGAACCGCAGCGCGACCATCTGACTGTGCGCCGGTCTATCATTTATTTACTTAACAAATTATTTGATTTATAAATTAGTATTTTTAGACAATCTGTGATCCGAGCAATCACTAAAAAGGTTTGTATTTTTGCCCAGGCTATTCCTTGTGATCATCAAAGGCCTTTTATCTCTACGACATACGCAAAGCAACTGCGCACATGAATCGTAAGGGACCTAAAATCTCAGACTGCCATGTTCCGCTAACAGCCATTAGGACATAAAAAAGTGATCCAAGTGGGACTAAGCAGCATAAAGCCCCAATCGGTATTCGGATAAATGGTGCAGAGAGTTATCGGTGCCGGCGTCACGCAGCGGATCCTGGACTGAATATATAAGTCACTACGGGATCCGATAAATCCTCAGAAACGGACATCGGTTTCCTTGGAATACTTGTCCTCTGTGGAGTAATATTAGAACGTGCTGAAAATATTAGTTAACAGAACATTTGGATGCGTCGCCCTGCTCAGGGGGCATATGGCCGTGTTGCTCTGCCAAGGGCGCATACCGCCGCGTCGCCCTGCCCTGGGTGCACGCGGACACGTTACTCTGCCTTCTTATGTGACCAGGAAACAAAGTGATACCTTAAAAGTGACACTGGGAACTGTGAATAATTGACAGCGTTGGCACTAGCCGGGATCTGCCGCTGTCCTCTCTCTCCACCTCACAGTGTCGGTGACATGCCCCTGTCACAGCGCGGAGAAGCAGTAAGTAGCTGTATCGTTTACAGATAAAAGTAACAGTGCTGACGCATGAACCGGCCGCTGCGCAAGGTATAGGGGTCAACTCGCTTCGCTGCCCCAAACGCTCCGCACACTTGGTTTGACCTCAGTTGCTGCGGTGGTAACAGCACTTTGCCCCCTCGTGCTGAATTGAACCCCATAAACCTTACAGAAAACATGTCACTGGTGGGAAGTGATAAAGTTTTGGCTTTGTACTTTGGCATGGAATCCTCCATGTTTGATCCTGTCGGCCTAGTGTGCCCAAACGGGTTCTATATAGGGTGCGGATCTTAGCGCTGATACTGTCTGGCGACATGGAAAAGGTCCCAATTGTCGTCCATGCGGATTTTAAAGCATGAAAGTTAAACAAAAAACTCATGTCAGGTGTCGACCATTGCCACATCGACCTTGTGTCGACCTATTGTCAATGTTGATGTCGACCTAGTGCATGTGAACCTACAGATGTAGCCATGCTTATCGTTGCGTTGGACGTGGCGAGTGGTGCGATCCCGTTGCCATGCTTGTGTGTGTAATTCTCTCTCCCGGCTCAGCAGCGATGGCGCGGCTTTGCGATACAGCACCGTGGGTGCTACATTGGCGCACCCAACAAGCACGGCTATATCCGTATCATCCAGATACCCGCTCATGAATAATACAATGGGCGAATGAATGTATCAAGCTCTGGAGAGATAAAGTCACAAAGATACCTCCTGACACTGCCTGTTATCTAGGCTATTGATTGGCTGCTTCTTCACTTCGTCTCTCCAGGTCATGATACAACTCTCCCTCTCCTCCCCCCCCCCCCCCTTTATAATATCCGCTAAAGAACAGGTTCCGTTCCCGCATTACTTACGCCTTGTCCGTGCCGTAGCTCTTGTAGTCGATAGCAGCCGACACGCCGACCACGGTGGCGGGGAACAGGTAGCCCACTACGTAGTAATACTTTTTCCGGGAATATTCGCTCTCAAATACTTCCACAAGCATGAGGTATAGCTGGACGCCTTCCAGACACATCCAGGCGAAGGCGGCCAGGAAGAAGTAGTGGAGGAGACCGGCGAATATGGGGCAGGCAATCTGCAGAGAAGAGAGACAATGATGGAACTACGTAACGGGAATGGACCACCGGAAAGCGCTAAGCAGCTGCGCGCTGGGGACTCCCGGCATCAGATGTGTTTGGAAAAGTGATTAAGATTTAATTTAAGGCATTATCCGGCTACCATAAAGGATTCCACCACTATTAAAAAATATTCCATCTCTCTAAGAATGAAAGTCTCAACTCGATGAATCAAAACGACAGGAAAAAATTAAAACATTGAAAATGAAATCACCAGCGCAGGACGAGAAGGTCCCTCCGACTGAATGATTCACCAATATATTTTTTGGGTACTTTATATTGAAAAAGGATGTTCCCTTTTGCTAGTTCGGAGAATAATGAAACATTACAAAACAAAAACTGCACTAGAGCGTTATTATAATTGGTACAAAGGGAACTAAATAATACAAGAAAACTCTGCAAGAGCTTTTTTTAAAGTATACTTGACAAATCAGTGTCTGATTGTTGCCGTCGGTTACAGCATCTTTATCACTCAACTAAAAGTAAATCAATTTCCATACATTTAAACTGAAAAGGTTTAAAGTGCTCTCTGGAATGATGAAAACGTGGGCGCTGCCATGGCTAAGAAACGTTGTGAATACAATGTTATATTGTGCAGTTAGTACTTACCGGGACACTGGGTATTCAGGCTTATCGCTATGGGTAAGTACCGGGACACTGGGTATTCAGGCTTATCGCTATGGGTAAGTACCGGGACACTGGGTATTCTGGCTTATCGCTATGGGTAAGTACCGGGACACTGGGTATTCTGGCTTATCGCTATGGGTAAGTACCGGGACACTGGGTATTCAGGCTTATCGCTATGGGTAAGTACCGGGACACTGGGTATTCAGGCTTATCGCTTTGGGTAAGTACCGGGACACTGGGTATTCAGGCTTATCGCTATGGGTAAGTACCGGGACACTGGGTATTCAGGCTTATCGCTATGGGTAAGTACCGGGACACTGGGTATTCAGGCTTATCGCTATGGGTAAGTACCGGGACACTGGGTATTCAGGCTTATCGCTATGGGTAAGTACCGGGACACTGGGTATTCAGGCTTATCGCTATGGGTAAGTACCGGGACACTGGGTATTCAGGCTTATCGCTATGGGTAAGTACCGGGACACTGGGTATTCAGGCTTATCGCTATGGGTAAGTACCGGGACACTGGGTATTCTGGCTTATCGCTATGGGTAAGTACCGGGACACTGGGTATTCAGGCTTATCGCTATGGGTAAGTACCGGGACACTGGGTATTCAGGCTTATCGCTATGGGTAAGTACCGGGACACTGGGTATTCAGGCTTATCGCTATGGGTAAGTACCGGGACACTGGGTATTCAGGCTTATCGCTATGGGTAAGTACCGGGACACTTGGTATTCTGGCTTATCGCTATGGGTAAGTACCGGGACACTGGGTATTCAGGCTTATCGCTATGGGTAAGTACCGGGACACTGGGTATTCAGGCTTATCGCTATGGGTAAGTACCGGGACACTGGGTATTCTGGCTTATCGCTATGGGTAAGTACCGGGACACTGGGTATTCAGGCTTATCGCTATGGGTAAGTACCGGGACACTGGGTATTCAGGCTTATCGCTATGGGTAAGTACCGGGACACTGGGTATTCAGGCTTATCGCTATGGGTAAGTACCGGGACACTGGGTATTCTGGCTTATCGCTATGGGTAAGTACCGGGACACTGGGTATTAAGGCTTATCGCTATGGGTAAGTACCGGGACACTGGGTATTCAGGCTTATCGCTATGGGTAAGTACCGGGACACTGGGTATTCTGGCTTATCGCTATGGGTAAGTACCGGGACACTGGGTATTCAGGCTTATCGCTATGGGTAAGTACCGGGACACTGGGTATTCTGGCTTATCGCTATGGGTAAGTACCGGGACACTGGGTATTCAGGCTTATCGCTATGGGTAAGTACCGGGACACTGGGTATTCTGGCTTATCGCTATGGGTAAGTACCGGGACACTGGGTATTCTGGCTTATCGCTATGGGTAAGTACCGGGACACTGGGTATTCTGGCTTATCGCTATGGGTAAGTACCGGGACACTGGGTATTCAGGCTTATCGCTATGGGTAAGTACCGGGACACTGGGTATTCAGGCTTATCGCTATGGGTAAGTACCGGGACACTGGGTATTCAGGCTTATCGCTATGGGTAAGTACCGGACACTGGGTATTCAGGCTTATCGCTATGGGTAAGTACCGGGACACTGGGTATTCAGGCTTATCGCTATGGGTAAGTACCGGGACACTGGGTATTCAGGCTTATCGCTATGAGTAAGTACCGGACACTGGGTATTCAGGCTTATCGCTATGGGTAAGTACCGGGACACTGGGTATTCATGCTTATCGCTATGGGTAAGTACCGGACACTGGGTATTCAGGCTTATCGCTATGGGTAAGTACCGGGACACTGGGTATTCATGCTTATCGCTATGGGTAAGTACCGGGACACTGGGTATTCAGGCTTATCGCTATGGGTAAGTACCGGGACACTGGGTATTCAGGCTTATCGCTATGGGTAAATACCGGGACACTGGATATTCAGGCTTATCGCTATGGGTAAGTACCGGGACACTGGCTATTCAGGCTTATCGCTATGGGTAAGTACCGGGACACTGGGTATTCAGGCTTATCGCTATGGGTAAGTACCGGGACACTGGGTATTCAGGCTTATCGCTATGGGTAAGTACCGGGACACTGGGTATTCAGGCTTATCGCTATGGGTAAGTACCGGGACACTGGGTATTCTGGCTTATCGCTATGGGTAAGTACCGGGACACTGGGTATTCAGGCTTATCGCTATGGGTAAGTACCGGGCCACTGGGTATTCAGGCTTATCGCTATGGGTAAGTACCGGGACACTGGGTATTCAGGCTTATTGCTATGGGTAAGTACCGGGACACTGGATATTCTGGCTTATCGCTATGGGTAAGTACCGGGACACTGGGTATTCTGGCTTATCGCTATGGGTAAGTACCGGGACACTGGGTATTCTGGCTTATCGCTATGGGTAAGTACCGGGACACTGGGTATTCTGGCTTATCGCTATGGGTAAGTACCGGGACTCTGGGTATTCAGGCTTATCGCTATGGGTAAGTACCGGGACACTGGGTATTGGTCTCGCTTATCGCTATGGGTAAGTACCGGGACACTGGGTATTGGTCTGGCTTATCGCTATAGGTAAGTACCGGGACACTGGGTATTGGTCTGGCTTATCGCTATGGGTAAGTACCGGGACACTGGGTATTGGTCTGGCTTATCGCTATGGGTAAGTACCGGGACACTGAATATTGGTCTGTCTTATCGCTATGGGTAAGTACCAGGACACTAGGTATTGGTCTGTCTTATCACGCATTGGACTAATGTGTGGAAAGTATATACACAGCCTTTATTATAAGTAATCAGATTTATCTCCTATGTGGTCCATGGTCAAGGAACCATTACTCACCACAAAGTCTGTTTTATCGATGCCGACCAGAAACAGGAACTCCGCAATGAACAGGTTGATACAGAGATTCTTGTGTATCGTGTTCCGATCACTCTGGAGGCCGCGGAAAAAGCAGAAGGTGAAGATACAAATGGCGAGGCAGATGAGGGATATGACGATTCCCACCCAGGTGATGACGCTCATCAGCCATTCGTTACGACTGTCTTTGTACTAGAACAAGTTAAGGATACAAAATTTAAGAACTAAACAGGAAAGACCGGGCATGGAAGGAAACATTCATAAGCAAATTAAAAGAACAATAGAAATGTCATTAAAGAACAACATTAAGTAGGAACGTCAACATTTGCATCTAAAGCAATGACCCAACTAAGGTGGTCCTAGATGCCTTCAACTCAATCCCATTGTTCTGGAATTCATTCCTTTTCCTCTCTGTGATTCATTTCCCCCCATGTCCCATAGGAAATCTGCAGCTCACTCATCCCAAAACAACCCTGTAATTACGCAAACGCAACACAGATGAGGGCGGTCGCCCAGATTCCCAGCAGCTCTACATGAAACAACCAAAGAGGAGGAAGACAGAGGGCGCCATAGCCTGCTGACGGCATTTTCCACTATAGACAATATTACAGTAACAGGGTACATACCACAATCTCTCGGTGGGCCATGAGTATCGCAAAATTGGTTAAGTGGCTGCAAGCACATGTTGTGTGGGTTTTATTGGTTTCCACCAATCGGCAACCCTGGGTGGACCAGTACCCCATCATCGTCCTCTCAGAGTAATTCCAGAAAGAGCAATTGGCATTAAAGTAATTGTCAGCCTGCGGGAGGGGAAGAAGAATAAGGACAAAATAAATAAATGATGCATTAAGGGTTCCGGTATAAATGGGAGACAATCGGTCAACTCCTAATGGTAAACAGGGAGTAGGCTGACACCTAACAATGATTAACATACTCTAGGTCGACAGTGACTGAAAGTTGACACAAGCACAAACATGACATGAACATGGTTGGCACATGAAAAGGTTGACGTGTTTTTCATGGTTTTGTGGTGTCTATGTCGCCATGGACACCGCGTCCGATCGGATGCTTGCTGCGCTCGGGACAATATTATTCCGCCTCCATGACCACTGGGATAGTAATATATGAACAAGTTGGTTAAAGAATAAAAATCATGAAAAATGTGTGTCGACCATGTTCATGTCTACCTTTTGCTTGTGTCGACCAATATTATGTCCACCATTAGTGGTCAAACTAGTGATTGTCGACCAGATACCATATCGAGGCCTTCACTAAGACCAGTCAGTCATGGCAGGTGCTATGGAGGATCCGAGAGCAGGTGACTGATCTACAAGCATGCCGGTACTACTGTGCTGAAGATACCGGTTAGAAGAGAACACTGGGCGTTGTAGTCCAAAGTCTCCTGATCTCCAGAATGCTCACTGCGATGGCCTCGACACATAACAGGTCACTGGGGTGAGACAACCGGCATTGCAACACGGATTCTTAGGAAATGTAGAGAGGATCTGGACTCTGGGCCGGCATGCAGTAGAGAGACAGTCAATTGGTCAATATGGGCAATAGGTCGTCACATGAGATTGGCATGAGATTAAGTGGTTTTTTTTTCACATGAGGGCACGGGGTACAATAAGGTTTCAAAATGTGAAAAACTCATGCCAACGTTGCTTGTGTTGACCTTTTGCCATGTCAAGCTTGTGTGTGTGGAGCCAATTAAGGTCTACCTATGATTAGCACCATTGTACACGACGGCCATGGGTGCACTTTACGCTAAGCGGATGATAGTGGATTTTTTTTTTTTTTTGTTGGTTAAAAATTCTTGTAGATTGGAGTTCTCTCTGAGTCCAATTGAAAGTAAAACTGAAGTTATAATACGTCCCAAATTAGTAAGAGATCTAAATTCGCCGACAGCAGCTCAAAGAACATTTTTTAAATAATGGGTACTTGTTTCCTAGCACGGCCACACCGCTTCTAATCTGGGGCATCGCAGGTAAAAAAATCTTATCGGTCGCATCGCATGCGTGCTAAAAAATCGCATGCGATAGTCCCGACGCGATGCCCCCGATTTCCCATAGGGAACAATGTTAAATGCCTCAATTTACCCAAATGAACAGGGAACAATGTTAAATGGTCCAGAAACCCCCAAAAACACCCCAGAACAGTGAAATGGCCCCCCAAAATTAGTTAACGCCACCCCACGATCAACGTGAACCCAAAGCGTGGCGAGCGCAGCGAGCCCGCGAGGGGCGGCGGTACGCGTCCTCCGACCTTTTCATACCCCCACTATCCACGTCGGCGTGGAGTTGAGAATAGAATAGTGTGGCCAGCGCAGCGAGCCAACGAGCCCGAAGCGTGGCGAGCACAGCGAGCCCCGCGGAAACCTTCACAGTTATACGCGTCCCCTCGCGGGCTTCACAGGTGTCCGTGGCGACGCGGACACCTGTGAAGCCCGCGAGGGGACGCGTTTACCTGTGAAGGTATCCGCGTCCCCTCGCCACGCTTCGGGCTCGCCACACTATTCTATTCTCAACTCCACGCCAACGTGGATAGTGGGGGTATGAAAAGGTCGGAGGACGCGTACCGCCGCCGCTCGCCACGCTTCGGGTTCACGTTGATCGTGGGGTGGCGTTAACTAATTTTGGGGGGCCATTTCACTGTTCAGGGGTGTTTTTGGGGGTTTCTGGACCATTTAACTTTGTTCCCTGTTGATTTGGGTAAATTGAGCCATTTAACATTGTTCCCTATGGGAAATCGGGGGCATCGCGTCGGGACCATTTCATGCTTATTTAGCCGCATGCGACGCGACCGACGCGATTTTTTAACTTTTCAATGCATTTCAATGGGAAATCGGGTCCATCGCGTCGGGGGCCATCGCATACCACTATTAAGGGCACAAGATCAATGCGATTGTGGCCGTGCTAGGAAACAAGTACCAAATAATGTTTCCTGTCTCACGCAGGGAAACTGCATTTCACATATGTGGAAAACAAGCTCCCGCTGCATCTATCAGGGGACGTCTAATAATAGGCTGTTAGAAGTCATGACAAGACGCCGTTCTGTGCGAACTCGGAACCCAACAACTGTCACATATAGGCGAGAAACCAGTGCAGTCCTCCTTCACAGCTTGGGGTGTCGCTTGTAGCACAGTCTGGTCTGTCTCTCAGCACTGATATACAGACCACACTGTGCTAGAAGCACCACAGCCATCACGGATCCCCCATTTACATACTGCATATGCATTAGCGGTTGGGTGGTGGTTTTTCACATTAGTGATTCATGCTGAATGAGCCCCATTGTACAACCAGCTGAAAGTCCCATAAAGCTTTGTTAATTGCTTGAGCGGATGATGGAAAATGTTCATTTGTAAGTCGCACTGAACAATCGCGCGCTACTAAAAGTGCCAGAAACTGCGGCGTCACCCAGTCGCCACAATGCGAGCAGCCACCTTCTGTAGGCCGAGCCGGCATTCAAATGCAGCCCATTAATTCACTAGGTGCCAGCCGCACTCAACGAGACTTGTCTAAACTTTGTAACAGAACAAGCGTTAGATCTTCTACCCTGTTATCAGGATCGTTTCACATCTCCGAGGCTCCTTTTTAGCATCTCTTAGCTACGACACTTCACTTTCAAGGACAGAAAATCCATTATTTAGCGCTGAATGAGATAAAGCACTATAGCAAGCTGCTCTGCGCCGCACAGTACGGGAAGCCGATGAGGGAGAGCAACAAATGCCCCGATGTTCATCGCATTCACTTCTCCGCTCAGTAACATAGAACAGAATAAAAGCAAAAAAAAAATGACAGTCTGGCTGTTGCGTGAAACGGAGATGAGTCACCGCCAGACCGAGATAAACAGAATGAATCTATATCTAAAGGGAACACAAATAATTACTGGGTTCTGGATAAACAGTCTGCATAATTTGTGCCCCTTTATTACACCCCTCATTTGGGGAAAAACCCAGGACAGCGCCTCTAGTGGCCAAACAGTCACAGAACATGCAATAGAACATTTTTATCACCAATTCTGTCAAACGGGATGCAGTCAGCGTTCAGACAATGAGGATGTCGGCTCTCATTAGGCACTAGTCACTAGTGCGGGGACTTAAGGTTAGGCTGCAGGAAGGGGAAGGTTAGAGTTAGGCCTGCAGGGATGGGGGTTAGGTTTAGGCACCAGGAAAGGAGATGGGGGGGGGGGTTGAGTGTTAGGCTGTGAGGCAGGGGAGTTAGGTGGTGGGGTGCAGAGATTAGGGGATAGGCATGAGCGAGGAGCGTTAGAGTCAGGCTACACGAAGTAGCCTTTAAATTGCCAACGTCTGTATTCTTGTGGCCAGCCTTTTGACCGCCAGTCTTCCATATTTATCCCGTCAAACATGAGGTTACAGTAGGGCGGCACACGGGGTGGTTACTGATCCCTGCATAAGAAACAGACTAAGGTGATACAAGATAGTGGCGCGCGTACTAACCTGATTAATGATCTGATTATGGGAACACATTGCTCGTATGTCACCACAAAACTCAGTGACATCCCCGTAAGATTCCCAAAATCGCAGATTACAGGCAGGTCAAACTCAGCCAGTGATCACCTACCCAATAAACACCACCACATATTAATCTGCACCATCCGGCCATTGTTACTGTTCATTTATTGTGCAGCCAGAGAACCGCTGACATACAAACACAGCGCCTATTTGGCTTACGTGACGTTACGCAAATATTTGCTGACAAAAACGACTTCAAAAATGGTAACGAATGCGCTTATTTCTATCGTTCTCCCCAGGGCTGGAATCCCAACACTGATTTTACACTTGGAGGCCCCTAAATCTGCTAATTTATACAAAGTAATCAGAGTTAGACGGAGCTGTCCTGCTGCTAAGGTAAGAGTTAATTTTCACTCACAAACGAATTAGACTCATTTACATTTTCATGTTGCTACTGAATTAGCTTTCATTAAGAATACACTTAAGTTCTAATAATCACTGATCCAAGTTTCATTTAATTTTATGTTCGATGACTGGAGGAAATTCTCCAAGTGACCTAGAGGTACATTTCAAATTCTAATGGAAACCATTTCTTTTTTTCTCTGCTCTATCAGCCGCCCCCTGATGGAAACCGTTTCTTTTTTTCTCCGCTCAGTCAGACGCCCCCGAACCGCTACTGATTTTACAACCTTGGAAATAATTGAGGGTCACTCACGTCAATGTGCTTCAGGGTGAAAAACACAGGATCCGTCAGGAAGACGCGGCTTGACTCCTTGTTTATGGACGCTGCGATGACGTGCGAATTGACCGCGATGGTGTTGTTCCTGCCGACCAGATCCGCTCCGAGTTTTATGGTGGCGTTTTCCGTGCTGAGGAACTGGCCGAGGCTTTTGTACAGGATGAAGACCAGCTTTGCCAGACCTGGCGCAAGGTATGAGAAGAAGCCATTAGCAAGACTGAAACCGGCGGCCGCCAACATTCACAGCAAGAATAAAGCAATTTAATAGGAGTCTACGCAATGCCGATGGATACCAGAAATGAGAGCAGATGTTTCTACAGCAATAACAGAAAGGAAAGTCGCCATTTACTAGTAAACAATCAGAATGCTAAAGTTACGCTGGAACAATGGCAGGAAGAACAGTTGCCCGGCGACTTACCGTTTCGGCTGTTCTGTTTGACGGTGTTAGCAGAGAGTTGGATCAGGTTTCCTCCTTTGCTGCCCTGAGGAAATTTCAGCTCTTGCACCTGGCCCTCTGTACTGAGCACAGCCACCTCGAGAACTGGTGACGGGGGAACGCGAGTTGGGAGATACAAGAGCAGAGTTACAATGCAGCCATTATAAAGTCCTTTCCACATGTGCGCAGGGGGGAACAGTGGAACGGTTCTGTTCCAGTCTGTACTTAAGCTTTATGAAAGACGCATTTGAAATCTAAGCCGTCAGCGCAGAGCGGAGCCCTGTTTAATAGCATTGTAATGTTACGTTACAGGATACTCTGTTATTGGCTGCTATGGTACCAGATAGGCTTATACAACTCAATATCGCAGCCAAGCTGGGAATTTGCGCAACCTCCATTTCTCAGTCCCAAAGCTAAACGTCACTTTGCCGAGGGGACCTATTTACACAGGACGCCGTCCCCGTACAATCAACTTTCAAACAAAATTCAATTAATGTCACAAGAATCACAGTAAACCTCCCTCGTTAATTAGCAATTAATGAAGTTTTGGTAATTATGTGAGGATGAGATGCAACATGACTGGCGCGCAGACAACAGCCGCCGCCACCCGTCATTTACTTACTTATGTTTTCAGTAGGCATGGTGATCCTGGTGGGGTCCGCGAGGTTGTCCGCCAGCACGAACGCCCCTTCCTCCAGGGTATCCAGTAACATGGTGGCGGCGTGGGCTTGTTCTGAGGAGTTCATGTCTCGCCAAGACTGCAGAGCGTCGAATCGGAGCAGATTGTCCACCGTGTCAACAATAGCCTGGGACAAAGGAGAAGTCGCCATTAAGTCTTACGACACATACGCCGCGCAGGCGGCAGCTGGTGCCGGGTCACTTTACTACAGGTGATAAGCGGTAATAACAGAATGAGTGAGAACATGCACAACATAAATACTGCACAAATGGGCGGGAAACGGAAACCTGGTCAAAAGCTATAAAATATATAAAAGCACAAAAACCATATGTATAATATAGTGACAGGGAAAGGGTTACAGGTGCGGTCCGGCTGCATCAGGAACTGTAGTAAGGACGCAAGAAGAGACTGGCATCAGCCCAAGCAAGTAGGCATGTGACTGGGCCGCTTGTTAGATCAGATCTTCCTATATACAGAGAGGCAGTGGCATCGCGCCCACACAGAGAGGCTGCGCGCCGTGGCATCCCGCCCACACAGAGAGGCTGCGCGCCGTGGCATCCCTCCCACACAGAGGCTGCGCGCCGTGGCATCCCGCCCACACAGAGAGGCTGCGTGCCGTGGCATCCCGCCCACACAGAGAGGCTGCGCGCCGTGGCATCCCGCCCACACAGATGCTGCGCGCCGTGGCATCCCGCCCACACAGAGAGGCTGCGCGCCGTGGCATCCCGCCCACACAGAGAGGCTGCGCGCCGTGGCATCCCGCCCACACAGAGAGGCTGCGTGCCGTGGCATCCCGCCCACACAGAGAGGCTGCGCGCCGTGGCATCCCGCCCACACAGAGATGCTGCGCGCCGTGGCATCCCGCCCACACAGAGATGCTGCGCGCCGTGGCATCCCACCCACACAGAGAGGCTGCGCGCCGTGGCATCCCACCCACACAGAGAGGCTGCGCGCCGTGGCATCCCGCCCACACAGAGAGGCTGCGCGCCGTGGCATCCCACCCACACAGAGATGCTGCGCGCCGTGGCATCCCACCCACACAGAGAGGCTGCGCGCCGTGGCATTCCGCCCACACAGAGAGGATACGCACTGGGGCATCCCGCCCACACAGAGAGGATACGCACTGGGGCATGCATGTTTGGATGTAAATAATAATAAATAAAAAAATAATCACATTGCAATGCCAGGGGAGCAAATACATTAATATTGTTTCTGTGCAGGGTATATACTGGCCACTTTTATATGCAGCCAACACCCATTAGACAGCTGCAATTTAAATTTCTCTTCAAACACCCAGGAGCATGTTACACCTCCCCCACCCCCCCTCCCTCCCCTGCAGCGCACCTTGGCATTACCCAGGTGCACATTACATCTGCCCCCCTGCACTGCAGCATATTGTTATTCTGTCCTAGAGCCCATGAAACCCTGGTGTTTCACATCTCTGTTTTAGTGTGCCGAGCAGGATATTTGGCTTATGGGTATCTAAGTGCAAACCATGTTGAGGTTACAACATAAAACACGTTGAGGTCACAATACAAGATTCCAGTCATTTAATTTTATGTGCAGAAGCGACTAAGTAACCCGCTAAGGAACACTGAAACCATTTACAAGAGTTGCGTGTAACTGGTGGTCTATGCCACGGAAAGGACAAGCCGGTGAACTCCGTATGACATACCCCTGCTGCCAGCAGCAGGCCCGTAACTGGGGGAACAGATAGTGATTACAGACGACAGGTTTATTAGCAATCGCTAATTCTGCTCAGACTCCCAGACATGCAAAATAACAGAAATGGAAGCAGATTTCAAAGAAACAAACTCAACTCAGCAAAACAAACCAATTAAGCCAACGATTTAAAGAACGGATGGTGTTTTGTTGTTAAGACGCACAGATTTAACCATCGCACATGAACAATCCAGAGCAGAGTCATCCAATGTGCCTCGTACTGGGATTGTACATATATTGTATATAGCATTCATAACTAATGCGGCCGCTGCTCCGTCAGGACAGATTCAGTTAAGATTTTTTTTTATTTTTTATAATCACTGGATTCATGAAAGCAGCACAGAGACTGATTCAGAGGTGGTCAGTGTCTTATGCAAATGGGGGATGTGCTGCGATGCATTTTGATTGACAGACTTCAACTGTTTGGAGCGGTTGATGAGTGAGTCAATGGCGGATAAGTCAGTGTTAGTCTGCCTTTGAATAAGGCTTGCTTATGGTCATTTTCCGTATAAACCATCCACCCCCCCCAGACGTTCATTGAGGAAGGAGATTTTAATCGCACGCAGGCTGAAAATTGTGAATATAGCGAGGCTTAGACTGTAGGCTTATAGTCAGCCTACAGCATGAGACCCCCTCTCCCAATGCTTAGGGCAGTACTTGGGTGAAACAGTGACCCCTGGTGGTCTGTAGACATAGTGAGGCTTTATCCATTACTAACTACACATCCCAGCATACCCTGACACATTTATGCGCCTAGGTCATACTAACAGGACGAGTCCTGGAGATAAAAGTGTATCGCGATAACGTGCCAGCCAATCAGCTCCTATCTGACACATAAATGCATGTGTTTGAAAAATAGACAGGCTGTTACTTTATCTCTCTCTATCGTTCACTAAATCAATCTCAGGACATGCTGGGATGTGTAGTTCCACAGCAGCTGGAGTGTCACACGCTGCCTATCAATAGTCTGCTGTATTAAATAGCTATGTGCGCAACTTGATTACACAGTGCTGTGTCCGCATTCCTGGTAAAACGAGTTATTTCACCTCTGTATATCGTCGGGAATGGAAACGGTATTTGTTAAGAAAAATAAATGTTACAATTTAAGGAAATGAGTGAGGAAGAGCGAGAGGAGGCCTAATCCGGGAGAGGAAAATTAATTGGCCTAATTTATCTTAATATCCTCTTTCTGCATAGCCGGTCACCCTGGCGTCCTCAGCAGGCGCTGGGAAAGATTCGTCCAAGTGATAGAGAAGCATTTTTCTTGCGCTATTACAAAGAAGAAGATCGGACCGCTGCGGCTGGCGCTGGTGAAGTGGCACAGAGATTGGCCTGTCGCGGCCGGTGTCATTAGTCACAAAGAAACCCTTCTAATCTGAACTATTAACGAGGCCTCTGTTGCCAGGATCTCACTAGCGGACAGGACGATGGGTTTATTTTTCATGGAACTCTACTGGGCAACCTAACGGTCACTGGTCAGACAGTACGGTCAGTAATATGCTGCTGAAATAATAAGACAAATGCTAAAGCAAAAAAACAGACTGCAAATAATATTTCTAATCAAAGCACATAACCAGGAGGTAAACAGTGAGCCGGGGGGCTGCAGAACCCAGACTATTTGTAAGAGTTTGGTCCCCCTCAGAATTTGTTGCATGCACATGTACCGCGGATACATGCAGCTCAGCCAATCAGGAGTGTGCTAGGCAGAAGCAAGACGCAGCGTTGTTCCAGTACGGAGACTGGGACTGGGCTGCGTCTACTCCTGTTTGTTGCTGAGCATCAGAGACAGGTAGGGGAAGAAGTGTGAGGGAGAGATCCACCAGACGGAATGGGATAATCGAAAAGAATACCTTTAAGTAAGCCCTGCAAGTCTTCTCTCGCTTTTGGAGCTTTGCAGGAAGAAAACCAAATATGAGATTAAAATGAGATCAGTGATAAACTAGGCTCAGACTTTACAAACAAGATTTACAGTAATTATCTGCAGTAACCTTTGAGGAACATAAAAACGTCTTCACATAAATGTCATTGAGTGGATCTGACCTCTAGGCAGAGAAGACAGTCACTGTGACCACCTGAGGGTAGAGGTCTCCCGTTTTCTTGCGGGCTGAACTACACTGAATGAGACCTATCCAGCCTCTGGATCCAGTAGAATGGATCGCCTGCATTCACATGTATAATGGTTCAGCCGGCAACACGGCTGCAGACTCTGGGTCTCATTTATGGGGCACAAAATAAGAGTGGTATAATGAATGGTGGAACTGTATTGTCTATTTGCAGAGATGCACCTGGTTTTCAATCAAAGAACATGGGTTTGCAGAGCATGGGTGAAATGAAAGAACTTTACCAGCCAATGGGAGAGGTTGGGTGGAGGAAAAGTGCTTCATCAGCCAATGGGGAAAGTGGGTGGAGTGATAACACTTAAAACAGGCATTGGGTGAGGATAGATGGAGTGACGGTGTCTCGCCAGGCTATGGGAGAGGTTGGGTGGAATAACTCACCATGACTATTGGAGAGGATAGGGTGGAGTGAGGGTGTCTCACTAGATATCGAAGCGGTTGGACGGACTGACGGTGCCTCCCTTGACTAAGGGAGAAGATGGATGAAGTGAGATGGCCACATCAGACTACTGTAGGGGTATGGTAATGTAAGGGTGCCACACCAGACTACAGGAGAGGTTTGGTGGAGTCAGGGTGCCACACCAGACTACAGGAGAGGCTTGTGGCATTAGGGTGCCTCACCAGACTAGGGTAAAGCTTTGGTGGAGTGAGGATACCTCATCAGCCTATGGGAAGGGTTGGGCAGAATGAGGGGGGGCACTTCACTACCTAATAAGCATGGTATGGGCGCAATGTGAGGCTCTCAATTTTTTAGACCGCTATTATTGAAATGAGACAAAAGCATGATGGCTTTACTCCATACATGTGCTTGAACGCTGAGACGTGTTCTCCTCTAGCTCAGATGTAACACTGTTAGATACTTATAAATCGGCAAAGGTCAACTGTGAACTGCGACGTTTGAACATCTCTCTGCAAACCCAGGTCCAGTTCTATTTATTGGTGGTGTCGCTACAAAGCGTCTTGGAGCTGAGTGGACAGCCACTTGTCCTCTGTACCGCCAGGTGATATAAGGTAAGGTCCAGGCGTGTTACACCGGCACACTAGCAACATGTCCTAAGAAGAAAGCGGAGCTGCCAAGCTCACACCAGGACCATGGAACACCAACCAGAGCTGCCATATTTCCATATCTGAACCTAGCGCCAAGCACCAGGACACCGCAGCGCAACAAAAGCAGGCGCATAACCAGATGTTAGTGGAACACAAAAATGAAGAATTACCTTGTTGTAGCTTCGTCCTACGGAGTCTTTCTCACTTGGCTTCAACTCCTGTAACTGGGCATCCAGGATGTCCACCAGCTGCTCCATAAGCCGGACTGAGGAGCTGACATCTCCGGCAAACACTGCATTTTTGGTGTGCTTTGCCAGTTCGTTGGCAAGGTTAGCAGCATTCTCTCCGCTTCTAATCTATAACATGAAATAGAGTCAGCCCAATGGTCCAGCAGCACACATGGTCCAAGACAGACAGAAGGTCCAAGGCCAAAACAAATCAAATAAAGACACCAGAAGCTACAGAACCAACCTTTAGGGCCAGCTGGGTGACCCAGTGTGAGGTACAGTTGCTGAGATCGGGGCCTCTCGCGTTCCAGGTACCAGAGGACATCAGACACAGATACGAAGCCGTCCCTAGTAAGAAAGACCCATTAATGATTGTGGATTATAGCTCCGCCTTTAATACGGTTGTGCCTGCGGTGTTGATTGCGAAGCTTCGGAAGATAGGTTATAGTCCTCCCATCTGTGACTGGCTGTTGGACTTTTTGACAAATCGTCCTCAGTCAGTTAGGGTGGGTTCCTCTTCCTCGTCAGAGCTTGTCCTGAACATAGGTGTCCCTCAAGGGTGTGTCTTAAGTCCCTTTTTGTACTCCTTGTACACTTCAGACTGTTTTTCAAATTCAGAGACTAACCTCATTGTCAAATTTGCTGACGATACTACAGTGGTCGGTTTGATTAATGGGGGCAAGGAGGAAAGCTATAGGTCAGAGGTGCAGCATTTGATTGAGTGGGGAGAGGCTAACAACCTTCTCCTGAATAGTAAAAAGACTAAGGAGGTGGTTATTGATTTTAGAAGATCTAGAGGTACAATTACCAGTCCCTTGTTCTTAAATGGTGAAGAGGTGGAAAGAGTTACAGATACTAAATTTTTGGGTATTACATTTTCGGAAGATCTGTCCTGGTCCACACATACCGCAGTGGCAGTTGGGAAGGCTCAGCAACGCCTTTTCTTCCTGAGAAGATTACGTGCAGCTGGTCTATCTAGGCCCATGCTCATGAATTTCTACAGTTGTGTAATTGAGAGTCTGTTGACTTATGCCATTGCGGTATGGTATGGGAATTCCAGGAGCTCTGATCGAAGTTCTTTAGATAGGATTGTCAAGGCTGCTGAAAAGGTCATTGGCCAACCCCTACCTAGGATGGCTGAAATCTTTTTAAAGAGAGGAAAAGCTAAGGCTACAAAAATTATCTCAGACCCTAGTCACCCATGCTATTCTCTTTTCTCCATGTTGCCTTCTGGGAAACGTTATAGGTGCTTGAGCTGCCGTACTAGTCGGTTGCGGAACAGTTTTTTCCCATCTGTTGTATTGTGTTTGAATTGTAGTATGTGATATGTTGAGTATTTCCTTATCTCTTGTCTCCTTTCATTTTGAATTTCACTTATGCATTTTTAATGTTTTAAGTGACAATAAATTATTATTATGATGGAAGAAGGGACGAGATGGACATGATGGACATGTGTGATATAGGAACTCTTAATGCATCAGATCGGCAGAAACCAGAAAAGCCTAGGCCAGTTATCCGCATTGGGACAGATGCGTAGGACAGTTATCTGCATTGGGACAAAAGCGTAGGCCAGTTATCCGCATTGGGACAGATGCGTAGGACAGTTAGCCGCAGTGGGACAGATGCTTAGGACAGTTAGCCGCAGTAGGACAGATGCGTAGGACAGTTATCCGCAGTGGGACAGATGCATAGGACAGTTAGCCGCAGTGGGACAGATGCGTAGGACAGTTATCTGCATTGGGACAAAAGTGTAGGCCAGTTATCCGCATTGGGACAGATGCATAGGACAGTTAGCCGCAGTGGGACAGATGCATAGTACAGTTAGCCGCAGTGGGACAGATGCATAGTACAGTTAGCCGCAGTGGGACAGATGCATAGGACAGTTAGCCGCAGTGGGACAGATGCATAGGACAGTTAGCCGCAGTGGGACAGATGCATAGGACAGTTAGCCGCAGTGGGACAGATGCGTAGGACAGTTAGCCGCAGTGGGACAGATGCGTAGGACAGTTAGCCGCAGTGGGACAGATGCGTAGGACAGTTAGCCGCAGTGGGACAGATGCGTAGGACAGTTAGCCGCAGTGGGACAGATGCGTAGGACAGTTAGCCGCAGTGGGACAGATGCGAAGGACAGTTAGCCGCAGTGGGACAGATGCGAAGGACAGTTAGCCGCAGTGGGACAGATGCATAGGACAGTTAGCCGCAGTGGGACAGATGCATAGGACAGTTAGCCGCAGTGGGACAGATGCATAGGACAGTTAGCCGCAGTGGGACAGATGCATAGTACAGTTAGCCGCAGTGGGACAGATGCGTAGGACAGTTAGCCGCAGTGGGACAGATGCGTAGGACAGTTAGCTGCAGTGGGACAGATGCGTAGGACAGTTAGCTGCAGTGGGACAGATGCGTAGGACAGTTAGCGTACTGGGACATCATTAAAAACGTTCTGCTTTTGCAGTCATTTTTGTAAAATCTGTAGCCAGCAGCGCAACATTTATCACAAGCTGCAATCTGCATATGATAGAACACCGCCCAGTAAACCTACAGTATAATGCGTCAATCTGATTTTTTCATCCTGACGCAGATATACCAGTGTTCCCGTTCCTACAGCACTGTGTACGGGCAATAGCCAGGCAAGCAGAGTTAAGCTTGTAGCCAGATACAAAGTTATCGAGTACTTAATTAAACGCTCGTTATACTGCAGTTCTTTTTATTCTTTCTGCTGAAATAGCAGAAGTTCCTTTGGAAACTGGGGAAACAAAGTGCCGACTCTAGAATCATACCTCGTGTCCCTTTGGGGCAGGGTCGTTCGACGACCATTCCTCTCTGGGTCTGAGGCCAGCTGATCCCCCTGGCATCCCTAGCTTCGCAGAACTTCTCCGGCAGAGGGAAGACGCTGGTGAGCGGAGGGTTCTTGGTGGTAGAGAGGATGGCCGGAGGCTTGGGTCCTCTGCTCCCTTCCTTTGTACCTACTGCTGATGTTGTGCTAATTAGACCTTTCTGTGAAGTCGTAGTGGTGGTGGATACGGTCGTCTTCAGGATCTCGACCGGCGGTGTTTCTGCCACTACGGTTGTAGGCACTGTTGAAAGAAAATTGGAAAACGTAATTAAAGAGAGACACAGAATCTTGTATGGAAGACAGCCTAGAGCTTTTTTCGGGTTTTAATACGTAGCGCGGAAAATGTGTCAGACAGAACACAACTTGCTTTAAAGAACGGAAACAGAAAGGGCGACGAGGAATCTAGTTGTGTAATAGAGATATATAATTATGCATTTGCCATATACACTATACAATAGTGAATAGCAGGTAACACGCGTGCCGGAAACAGGCTCATCAGCAGCACACAACACAAGAGTACACGTTACACTTAACATTGTAACACAATGTTTTATATAACCAGCCTCCATATAGCCACACACTGATCACATACTGAAACTATAGAACATGAATACAAACAAGAGGCGCCTGGAAAATCTTCCAGCAGCGCGGTGACGAGGAGCGTTCTGCTAATTATACTACCAGACCAGACGGACATCCACCGCCATAGCGGTGCTACCTTCACATCAGGCCTGTTTAGCGATTACACACTGCGGACCTTGCGCCAGCTCAGTGACGTTTAAATAAAAACGTGTTACTCATTTTACAATAAACTTAATATTAGTAATTTATACTAATTCAGTACAAAATAACAAAAGTCATCTTAACACTGGGATTAAACCTTAAACCAAGCAAGCCCCAGAAGGCCACTCCAACTTTTGTAAATATGGGGGTAACTAGGTCAGTCCTTAACATATTAAACCCACATATCTCATGCTGGAATACTTACATTACTCACATAGATGTAAAAATGTTGGGATTTGGTTCAGAACCCCTAGAACCCCCCCCCCCCCCCCCCCCCCCGAATGACTAATTAGGCACTCAGAAGTTTCTATTTTTAATTGGCCAATAAGTGTCATTTATGAGGGTAAAAAAAGTGACAAATGCTGGAAATTGGGGTACAAGGTATGGTACAGGTGTATTGGGGGTGCTGTAGGAGTGGGACAAGTGTTTTTGTCCTTGCAGCTGGGAGTTTTCGGAAAATGTCAGCGATCCTCCCACACTCACTCTGGAGGTCTTAAAATGACCCAAATATAGATATTTTTTTATATACCCTTTTTTTTACGTATCCCCAATTGAGGGTTCTATTCAATGCGGTCTTTCCCGACAGCATTGAGCAGGGTTTCTCAGCAGAACGAGCCCGACTTCACAAGCGGTTGGGCTCGATCTGCCTAGAACGGTCGGGAAGTGATGAGCTGCCAGCTGCAGCTCGCCTCTTCCCGGCCACGCCCCCTTCTAGTCCCACTGCAGGCGGGACAATGAATCCGGTCTGCATGTTCTCGGTCGAGCTAACCGAGAACGGGACAGGGTCACAGCGTTCGAGCAAGCTCGACCGCCATGACTTAAACATTGAATACCCCTCTTAATCTGAACACTTATTTTCTATAATTTTTACACTTTTGCATATGGATTAGGAGACTAGGAGAACTCTATACGGTTCTCCTGAATTAGTTCGGGCATTTGGGGGGTACAGACAGATATCCCCAGTTTCACCTACAATTCTCCATGTCCAGCACAAATCCAGGTTTTGCACCTGTGTCCCTGAATCGGCTGAATGCGGGAGTGCGTATACCCGTGACAAGCCGCCTTCTGCTGCACAAATTGTGCGACAGCCGCAACAAAGTTGCAGTAACTTACCCCATTGCACCCAATTCCCCTACAGTGCTTTGGTGGGTACTGCTGTAAATCAGTGATGCTGACCAACCCACCATGCTCATTACATGGTTACTTTAGTACATCTGGCAAGCTATTGTTGGAAATCCAATTGAATATTTCATCGGCTCACAACGTTGACATTAATTAGGTCAAAGTTTAAGCATATAGTGAGCCTCTTATTTATAACCAGTATAATCTGTGGACATTCTGAGAGACGGAGAGCCACGACAAGCCCACCGGCCACTATCCTGATCGCCCAACCCTGAATATACCCCCTTATAAATCTCTGATGTACGAGTGTGACGGGTAAAAGTGTCTGACATTTGCATTGTAAGCGCACGTAAAAATATGCATATTATACACTAAAAGGATATAAAAAAATAAAAAACGCAGATTTAGACAATGGCGTGCTGGAAAATAATTCCTGGGCCATCTTTCCACCCAGCGCTGATTTGTGCTTGAGAGGTTCCGGCACGCATGATTAGCCCTGAACAGAGACGAGCATTGCAGCCATGTCTCCCTTAGTGATGGAACATTTCACGAACTGACATGGTTTCTCTAGATAACACCAATGAAAAAGCAGCGAGTCGCTCAGTCAGGGGACAGTACACCCCGCTCAATGAGAAGTGACAATATCCAAGGAGGAAGATTTGAGAACTCTGCACTTTCTGAGTTTGCCGCAATGAGGTCAGGACGAAGAAAACAAATTAATTGGTGGAAGTTCTGTCTATGGCCCTTTCTCCTTGATTTAGTCTGTGGAATGTTCAACCTCGGCCTCGACCATTCCCAAGGACTCTGTTCTGTTGGGGGGGGGGGGGGGGTTCTATGATGTGAGACTTTAAATGTGACAGGAGCAATATTCAATGCGGTGGCATTTACACGGCATCATTCGGGTCTGTTCGACTTATGGAAGAACAAAGGAGAGTAAAACGGAACCTCGCGGCAGCCTCATTCCTGATGGAAGGTTTTCTTTAAGTAACCGGCACATATGACAAGACGACTGAAGGTGGGGAAAAAAAAATAACTCAATACAAAACACAAACAAAAAATAAAAATAAACACAATCCAAAATAAAAACGATTAATAGTTTGAAGAGTTACATAAACCGACAGCCACACGGCAACCGTTAAACAATGTAACCAGGCTGAAAACAGGACTAAAACCTGAAACAATGTAACAAAGAAACCTCACTGGGCATAAAACCACCCTGGTAAATTTAAACGGAAACTATGATGTGGAGGAGATTAAGCTAAAACAAACTGTTAATACAAAATACTAGTAAGCCCGCTCCAAGCAAAACCTAGTCTGCTACCTTCTGTGTTTGTGCATGTGTGAGACAGAGATGCAGTTTCACTCTCTGCCAGCAGATGGCAGTGTTTCAGAGACTCACAGACACTAGAAATTTATATATATATATATATATATATATATATATATATATATATATATATATATATATATATATACACACATACACATACACACACACATATACATACATATACCCACATATATACACACACACTGCACAAATCTTCAAAACCTACAATGACAGCACATCAATGCACTAAGAACTAGCAACACTGACGAGGTTTGAGGAAATTGTACCTCTCGGCTCAGTGATGCCGTTAAGGGTTTTCAGTAATACAGATAAATGACATAGCCGCCAATGACCGGCATCTATGCAGGAGTTAATGCTAGCCACAAAACACCACAGAACCGCACAGGTCCTGGAATAACAGTTCTACAAATGGAGATGTTCACCCTCCTCACGCACCACATAAATTTCATCAGCGTCCAAATTAGTAATCATGACTTTGTTTTTCAGGGTTTTTTTCCCATTTAAAACATGCGAGCATAATGATGAAGTATGGCACGTGCTATTAGTGCCATCATTACATATAGATCCCATGGCTCGCAGTACTGATTAGTGTAGATTTAATCACTCAAACGTGTATTAAAATTAGCAGCGTTACATTAGCCTGGATTCCAGGTAATGCTGGATACATGTAGGTTATTTTTATCCCCAGAGATCAGCATTGGTAACAGGACAGCTTCCTCTGGCTGTGTAATTAGGTAGCAACCCAGCAATCAGAGGAACATGGCATGCTCAGGCCTGTACCTTTCTGCTTCTTATTTATCATTGGTATCACTGCTCGTGCTGGTACGAGGCTGATGCCATCGCATCACTGGATGCAAGTAGAGGAGCCTGTTAATGACTACTTGAATATTAGCTGTATATCACTAAGCTGATTAGGAGACCAGAAACTGCTATTCCTAACTAAATACGTCTGCTGTACTCCCTGTATCGCCTCTGCTGCAGGCTGCCATCTTAGACAGGAGGGGCTTGTATAACAGACAGGCGATGAGTGACTGGCGGCTTTGCAGACTTGCCTTGCTGAAATGCACGGTTGTAGGTTTAAAAGTAGTTGGGTTCAGTGATGTCACAGCAGCTCACTGACCTGCATCTGATCCCCATCAGGACAATGTACTGTCGGGAGGAGCTGCAGCTGACTATTGGGATGGGGAGGTAACAACTGCAGAGGAGCAACATATTTATCTAAAAGGAAGAATGCCCTCCACTTGCCAAATCACACTATCCATTAATAGAACGCTGGCTTGTCATTATCTTGCAATAAGCTTTGCATATAAAAAACATCGATGCTGTGAAATACATTTGCAGAACGCTGTCCGTTAAGACGGACGCCAAAAAAAGAAAAGAAAAAAAATGTGGGAACCCAGGTAATCAATGTGAGGAGTATAACAAATGAAATTGTTCGGGGAAAGAGACAGGATTTGGAAGAAGATTGTTAATATTGGTATATAAAGACACTTAAATGGCGCCAGCACTTGTTAATGCATGCTTGGGAATTCACAGACCACTAAATTCTCAAGTAAATGTGTACAACCAAATTGCATTGTCCTCACATCCCCTCCTGCTCCACTCGCCAAGGCTCAGCAAACCATGTTCCTAGGACAGAACACACAGGCGCAGCTCGTATCGCACAGTATCACTCACACAGCCCACATCCGCTGTGCTGTAGCCACTAGAACTGGCAAGGCTCAAACCCTGATCTAGTCTCCATATGTTACTGGGCTGGTTCCAGAGCTCTGTGATGTCAGATGTAGAAGGGGGGTCTATGGACGCGCTCTGGCCGCCTCGCAGCATATGGGGGCCATATTCTTACACACAGGTGAATATAACCCAAACCTTGGCTTTTAAAGTAGATATTACTCGGCAGAGAGTATATAATGAATACCAAACCAATACCCCCCCCTCTTCCCCCTAATATGATACAGTATAACGAGTACGCTGCACTGCCTTAATTCTGTGTCAGAAGAACTTTAATATGGAGGTTGCTCCCCGCATGCTGCCATATCACTAGGTGTTTTATATTACACCAACAGAGTGGACGCAGCCGTTTCTGGGGCCTACTTATTGGAAGCGGTCACTACTGGCAGGACAAGGCTATGTTATTATGACCACGGTATAGGAAATTCCTGAGCACTGGCCGTAATGATATGCACGCAAGCCAGTAACGCAGGAATTGTCTCACGATTTCCCCCATCTTCCTGGATGGAAACGTCCCCTCCTCATACCAGGCCTTCTGAGCAGATAAGAGGGAAGCGCGCGTCCTGTGTGCGTCAGTGAGCAGCCTACGATAATGAGAGGTAAGGAAACCGCTGCATGTGCATTAATGCAGCTTCTCAGGAATATAGAAATGTATCACTAAGCTTTATACGGTGCAGGGCGAGCGGGCGGCTCCCAGTGCACTGCCGACACAGGGGATATGACACAGAAACCGCAACAATTCTTGTGTTCCACGAGACAAGCCACGACTACTACAGGACCAAAGGGTTGACATTGTGTAGGCGACAGTTAATAGGTGCATGGTCGACAAGCGGAAGGTAGACATGCATAAGGCCAACACAGATTAAGGCCAACACAAGCAAAAGGTAAACATGCCAATGGTCGACACATGAAAAGGTAGACATGAGTGAGTTTTTGTTTAATATGTAGACATATGTTAACATTTCCCCACAATTGTAGGGATATTACGGTCCACGTGAATCGGAAAATGTGATAAAGTCCAAAGACGACAATTATGAAAAAAAAAAAAAAAAACTATTTGCTTGTGTCAACCTCTTGGCAATGCCAGTCTAGTGAATGTCGAACTTTTCCCCATATTGACTTTGTGCCCTTCGACCTAGATACTGGTCAACCTAGATACTGTCGCCAACCAGAACAATCCCTACAGACATTACCAATCAGACCAGTGCCAGAGGCAGCTATTGTTGGCGTTATTTCCTACCGGATACAGTATCATTTCTCCAGCCAATAATCACGGATGTTACACAACCATCTCCCTCTCTTATTACACTTGTTACCCTCACACATGACCAACAACATGGAGGCTTTATTACAATCCATGTATATCAGGTAAGTCTTACCAGCTGCCCCGCCCACTGTCCTCTGCTGCCCCGCCCACTGTCCTGGCTGCCCGCCCACTGCCCTCCACTGGAGAGCAACTATTTTCTGCATTAAGAATGTTGCAGCCACAGGAATGAGTGCAACCAGGAAACTAGCATCAACTGACCACAGAAACCACAGCCACGTTTAACCGCGCCAAGATGTGCCACGGATGGTGATGCCTATGAGGGGCTCTGCTACTCTGACCATAAGCGCACATCCAGATCTGCAGTAATGAATTCAGTGAGGGCCAATATAAAAGGTGCCCATACACTATGAGACGTTGCCCCTTCTGCGTGTGATACCCGCTCTCTGCTGCCTGGAACACACAGATCAGATGTGCAGCAGGTGAGATCTCCGGTCTGGTCAGGGGGGGGGGGGGGGGGGCTTAATGTTACACTAACTAAATCATCGGTGACTGAACATCATCATCCGGAACATTCAATAATTAAAACAAAGAAATATTTGCTCATTCTGATTTGGCAACTTTGGGAAATAACCGTTCATTTTGTAGCAATCTTTTACAAATACTTTTAAACTATGAATCTACTTATACGGTAATTACTTGACAATTTTTGGGGACATACATCACAAAGTGTAAATTTAGGGGACATTTCAAATGTTTTTAGGCAACGGTTACTTATTGCGCTGATCACAATTGAATTGCTCCCTTAAATGTTGAGCGCTCTTTAAGGGGGTGATTTAGGGGGTTATTCGGACCTGATCACAAAGCACATGTTTTAGCAGAAAGACACATGTGCAGAGAGCGTTAGATTTGGGCGAGTAGTGTTTAAACTGAAATATAAGTAAGAATAAAGCAGTTGGTATTTACCCTGCACAGAAACAACATAACCCACCCAAATCCTCTGCACATGTTACATCTGCCCCACCTGCAGTGCAGCATAGTTTTGTCCATTTGCGATTGTGCACCCGGTCCTGCTGCTGACCGAATCACCCCAAAGAGGTTGCAATTCGATTCCTGCTGAATGAGTGCAGGGCGCCTCCATACAAAGGAGTTCTGTGACCAATCTCTGCTCATTCTCCCTTGTAACCCTCAGATGGGAGAAGGAAGAGATATTCCCCACCATACTAACGGGGATTGTGCATAGTAACACACCGCGGTGAGGTCCGCAGCACATTGCCGCAACATGAACTGTGCTCCAGGATACGGTCAGTGATGGCGTAACGGAAGTCTCCATCATGCTGTGATGAGAATATATAAGTATCAGTGAAGTGCTATTAGCGAGAGCCAACCATAGGACCCCTCTGCGCGCCAGCTTCTACCTTGCAGCGAGTGGGAGAGAGCATACGAGGATATCTTGTGTTCTGTAGAACCAAGGCCTATGTGCGGTCATACAGCAGGAATGTATCGCGTCTCTGTAATGAGTTACACGAACAAAGGCCCAATAAATAAAGAAACAGTGTAAATGAGTTGGCTAACACCTGGGAAAGGCTAAAAACACGCACATGCACCCCAGGAGCACAGACCATATACAATACAGCGCTGCAATGCTACACACAGGCTGTCATACGAGACATTACATCTACTGCACAACATCTGTCAGGAGCGACCCGAGATCAGGGCATTTATCTTCTTATCAGATGCAATCGCGCTGTCAAGTCAAACATTGAACAATGGGTGGGGTGTAGGCAGGAGAGGGTCGCACCAGACAGGTGGGAGAGGGTGGTGGCGCGCAGGCGGGAGAGGGAGGCGGCGCGCAGGCGGGAGAGGGTGGTGGCGCGCAGGCGGGAGAGGGTGGCGTGCACCGCCTTCTGCATTTGCATTGCTAAGCGTCGCACATGCTAAGCTGCTCCGAGCAATCCAACTGAATCAGGCCCAATGAACAATTCATGCACAAAATAAATGTTGGGAAAGACTGTACAGCAGATTTATCCATTGCTTCACTGCAGAAAATAATCCACAAGTGTTGTGTGAATGCATGTATGTTTCGGTGTATGACAGTTCTAAGAAGTATCCCTTAAAAATATTTTGATATCTTTTTCTGATGTAGTCTAGCAAAGTAAACGGTTTGCAGACGTGCATTGTGCACAAAGCTATTTTTGAATCAAAATTCTTTCTTTTTTTCCCCCAAGTTTAAATATTTTTTTATGCATATAAATAATTTCTTCTAAAATAGATAGTGAACCTGTATTTAAATTGAAACAAAAAGCATTGCTTTTTAAATTACAGAGATAGTATTGAAATAAATATTTTTCGATGAACTGCAAAAAAAAAAAAACTAAGAAAATACAAATATTTGCAAAGCCCGTAATGTGCACAAAATAAGTTGAATATAAAATAAAATAGATAAAACAAATACATAATCTAATCAAATAAATAAAACAAAGAAAACATCTATTAGAATATGCTATTAGTTTTGGTTATGCAAAAAAATTAGATTAAACTACTATTTATTTTCATCCATTTTCTTTATGTAAAAAATAAGATGGTAAATATAAACCAGGTCTATTACTGAAGCAAACAAAAAATAAGGACTATTTAAAAATCAGACTTGAGGTTCATTGCTGTCACGACAGATCATTACGCCAACCCAGCTCGGCCATTAGTAAAAACACAACAGACATTTTCCCCAGCACAATGACCACACAAAGAATTAACATGGAGATAGGAGCTGCATAAACACATATACGGTCCTTACCTTGGGCTAGGTCCTGAAGGATAAACTCTAGAGAGTATCGCAGAATGAAGTTGTTATTCCACACATACAGCTGGTTGTCCCTAGGGTTGTAATCCACAGCGGTGATGTACTGATACTGATTGGGGAAAGGAATATCTACAGATTCTCCTCGGTTCAGCTTGGTATTAAAGACATAGTCAATGGCGTTCTTTCCGGTTTCGCTTTCGTTGTCCTGGTAGACCGATCGCACAACGTAAAGAACACCGCATATCATAAAGGCGTTTGAAGCTGCCCGCTTATCGTAAGCGGTTTCGAACGTGGCCTCAAACCGTAGCGTGTAAGGGTTTAGCTGGCTGATCACGATCATTCCATTGTTTTGTTCCGTCGCATAAATCACCCACAAACCATTCTCATCGACGGCCAGGTCAATGTCTGTTTTCCCGCCCCACCTATATGGGGAAGTGTCATGGTAATTGGCGTAATTTATAATGGCTTCCCCGCTCTTGATTCTAGTCCTCAAATCGAATTTAACAATATTCCTGGTCCTTTCCTTGTTGAAAAAAACAGCTCCATCATAAACCACAAATCCCGTGCCATCCACTCGATTTGGGAGTTTATAGGTTGTAGTCTGTCGGCCATTTTGAAAATCTTGCAAGGAAGCATATTCTGTTAAAGTATCCGTACGGTACGGAGTCCACGGCATAAAATAAATTTTATCTGCTGCTTGGAGGGGGTCTTTGCACCAGGCACCTGCCTTCTGCTCAGCTTCAAATATATAAGGAGAGTCCACAACTCCTTTCAACACTCCGGGGCAAACAAATACTAGTGAAAAGTAAAGAGAGAATTATTTCACAAAACACAAAATTAAACTTTTTTTTTCTTAATCACTTAAAAATAGAAAATATTTTCAGTGTAATATAAATATTTTTTTTAAAAAAGGGGGGAAAAAAATAAGTATTTTTAAAAAGGAGAATGTGTCCATTAAGAGCGCCAAAAAATATTTAAGAAGACAAATGACAGAACCTTACTAGATTAATAAACGAATAAAGTTATATAAGCTGAAACCTGCGAGATAATGAAAAACCACACGCGGTTCGATTCCGTTTTAAGCACGTGAATGGTTTTCCATTTGCGCTTCAAACAAACGTATGCACAGAGGATGTAGAGCAGGTGAACAAGCTGGAGCGTTTAAAAAAAAAATAAGGAGCACAACATAAATACAGCAACTGGGAAAACGGTAACTAAAAGACAAACGAGAGAAGGAAATAAGAAATAATTGGCGCAATGACTGAAAAGAAGCAGGTAGGTCTGTCGATGTGGCATGCTGGGTAAAGGAGAGGGGGGGGGGGTCCAGAAAGCCAGGCAAAACAAAAATAAATGTATAAATGTTTTTAAAAATAAAAAAAGAGAGCAAGATAACATTTCCCACAAGAAATGCAGAGACTGGGTCCCACCTAGGTGACATATCCAGAACACTGTTTTATTAGCAGTCAACTTGTGTATGAGGTTTAGAAATACAATCCTGCTGGATATAGAAGGTCAGTGTTTAGGGATAAGGGGATCGAGAAGGTTAAACATCCATATGGCACATAACAAGGAGCTGAGGGGGGGTGGGGTGAGGGTGGGGGGGATTTGGGCTGTTTTTATGTATTTACCTTTTTGTTCCACTTCTATTTTAAGCATTGGAAGAGAAAGTGAAAAAGGGGTGCAAGGAGAAAAAAGAGAGATTAACATGAATGGACCATTTACTCGGCAGCGCAATCAGTACACACACTAAAGCAGGGACACAGCAAGAAATCCGCTAAACTGGACAAATGGAGAGGCCGGAACACCTAGTGGGGGGAAAAAGGCGTTATACGATCAATGGTAAAAGTGTAGCATGCAACGTCTGCCCATCTTTCATTATGGAAGGGGAGGGGGATGGAGGGAGAACACCGTTACTCACTAGTGCTTGTAAATGCAGCAGACAAAATGGCTTCCTTTAGTGAGCAAATAGAACGAATGCACTTCAGCTCAAAACAACCAAACAATTGTCATCTTCTATTGGATTAAAGCTGGTATCTAATTGGCTGCAAAGGAACCATGTACAGAAGGGTGTGCAATAATTGGTCGTCCAACTGTTTAACTACACATCCCAGCATGCCCTGCAACATTTTTACCATGGCCAAGTAGCAAAACTGTGGCAAGTTATGCTGGGATGTGTAGTTCTACAGCAGCTAGAGGACTGCTTCTTGCCGATTCCTAACGTGTAGGAGTTCATATAAAATCACTTCAATCAGGGACACGTATGAATTACACAGGTTCTGTGGTTGGCTGATTTCAAGTCTGTATTCAACCTGGTTTTAAGCAGTGCAATTAATGTGTGCTTTTGCTTATAAAGAAAGCTTAGGGACCTTAACCATGTACCATACTGACACACCACATGGCTGCCTCAGTCATGTCACTGCTTCCAACTGCACTGAGGAGCTGTATGCTTATGCAAATTACCACTACACATAAAATGGCTGCCTCAGTGACTGTCAAAAGGCAGTGTTCTGTGGGCTCAACAGTTCTAGCTACATGGAGGGGCTGTGCACAAAATGGCTGCCTCAGTGAGGTCAATAGTTCACACTATACTGAGGGGCTGTATTCTTTTGAAAGTAGTAGTAGTAGTAGTATTCCCAGTAAACTCCAAGTCCCAGATAATGTCAGAGACTCGATAACCGTCACCTTTTCCTGGAATCACTCACATTTCAGTGGGAGGCATTACATGGGCGACACGTTGAAATATTGCAGTGGTCCCCAAATTATTCTGCCATCCGACACTAGCCAGGCTATTAATGGTTTCACAATATTAAAATAATGCCCAAAAATAAATAACTATAGTTTATGTCGACTTTGTCCACGTCGAACATTTGTTGATGAACTGGAGACTGTTGACCCTTTAAGCCAGGGGTGGCCAAACCGGTCCTCGAGATCTACCAACGGTCCATGTTTTCCAGATCACCTATCTGGTGCACAGCTGTAGTCATTACTAACTGTCACATTCCCCAGATCACCTAGCTGGTGCACAGGTGTAGTCATACTAACTGTCACATTTCCCAGGTCACCTAGCTGGTGCACAGCTGTAGTTATTACTAACTATCACATTTTAAACCTGCTGCATTCATTCCTACTATAGATCCACAGGTTGCCTGGAAAACATGCACTGTAGATCTTGAGGACAGGTTTGGCCATCCTGCTTTAAGCCGTAACTAAATATTCTATGCGCCATCAATATCTAGCTTATGTGACCGATTAAAAAAAAAATAATTAAATTAAAATGTGATTTGATTCCAAGGAGGGGGACATTACCCAAACTCCCAATATTGTCCCAGATACATGCAGAAACACATGTTGGTATTGTGTTCTGTAGTTACATGGCCAAAAGCCTCAATCTCCATAGGGCAAAATAATAAAAGACAACGAAAATTCATTACAAAATATGTTGTGCGTTATCCTCTCTATACACCGTAAGGCGCTGGTTTGGGAACACAAATAAACCGCGCTGTAAGGCAAGGTTACCACATTCCGCAGAAACCGTAAAAACGATCTTGTGCTGTTCAAGTGTCGCTTGATCCTGAATCTATACAGAGCTGAAAAGCTAGTGACATTTGAGGCATGAGGTACAGAGTGCCTCGTAATGTGGAGCTGGACTTTGTAAAATGGAGCAGCAGATTTAGGCTTATTGAAGTGGGCTTGTATTTAAAAATCTAAAATTGTAAAAAAATATTCCAAATACCTCCCACCGGCAATATATATAGATTTTTTCGGTACTTATGTATTATCTGGGCTCCCATGTTAAATGCACCACATTTTTTTATACCCCTACTATCCAACTACGCATGGAGTTGATTTTATATAGTGTGGCGAGCGCAGCGAGCCACCGTGCCCGAAGCGTGGCGAGCGCAGCGAGCCCCGCGAGGGGACGCGGTCTCATAAGAAAAACGGGAGCCCAGATATTACATAAGTACCATTTTTTCTTTTAGAAAAAAAGAAACAAAAGAACCCTGGTTTCCTGTCACAATATTGTTGTAGGAAGGTAACGTATGCTGGAGTCAGCAGTTCATAAGATTACCGCAAGGTTCCACGCTTGGAAGATTGATTGAAAGGTGTCGGTTTTTTTGTTACGGGTTTCAAATTAAAATAATTGTGCAGCTCTTACTCTGGAAATAGAGAGGGGGATCAAACGCCACATAACCTGTGTCGCGGGACATTGCAGTGACCGGATTCTGCCGCGCAGGAGAATTTACCCCAGATTGCGCCCGCTGAACGATATTGTTCAGAGTGTTTGTGCTATATCATTTGCCAGGTTTCCAGTCAGTTCAAAGGGAAAAATCGATAACGATATGGTCTAATATGTACCCCGCTTTAGACTTTTTTTTTTAGTTTGCACTGTACACTAACCGTACTGTACACACTGTAACCATACACTGCAGCCGTACTGTACACACTGCAGCCGTACTGTACACACTGTACCGTACACACTGTAACCGTACTGTACACACTGTAACCATACACACTGCAACCATACTGTACACACTGCAGCCGTACTGTACACACTGCAGCCGTACTGTACACACTGCAGCCGTACTGTATAGAGGGGGATCAAACGCCACATAACCTGTGTCGCAGGACATTGCAGTGACCGGATTCTGCCGCGCAGGAGAATTTACCCCAGATTGCGCCCGCTGAACGATATTGTTCAGAGTGTTTGTGCTATATCATTTGCCAGGTTTCCAGTCAGTTCAAAGGGAAAAATCGATAACGATATGGTCTAATATGTACCCCGCTTTAGACTTTTTTTTTTAGTTTGCACTGTACACTAACCGTACTGTACACACTGTAACCATACACTGCAGCCGTACTGTACACACTGCAGCCGTACACACTGTAACCGTACTGTACACACTGTAACCATACACACTGCAACCATACTGTACACACTGCAGCCGTACTGTACACACTGCAGCCGTACTGTACACACTGCAGCCGTACTGTACACACTGCAGCCGTACTGTACACACTGCAGCCGTACTGTACACACTGCAGCCGTACTGTACACACTGCAGCCGTACTGTACACACTGCAGCCGTACTGTACACACTGTAGTGAGACGTCAGATGGGATAAATACTGTATATAGCATCACCATGCACAGCACAATGACCTAGTAATACTGTAAATATATATATTGTATTGAACATAACACTGTAGATACTGTTTATGCATTAACACTGGATAAAATCACTGTATACAACAATAATGCAAACACAAAGTAAAGCTACATGTATGATCTTCCTATGCAGAGCTTACATTATATGTAATTTCACATATAACACGTGCTTTGTACAGGTGAGCGCAGCAAATGTAGGCTTATCCTATGTGTGTTATCTAGCCAAGTCCATGGTAACATTGTATGTGTGGGCCATGGAATGTAACATAGGACATGTTACCTGTACACGCGGTACGGCTGTGCATAGTAACATTGTACACGGATGTGTGGGCCATGGAATGTAACGCAGGACATGTTACCTGTACACGCGGGACGGCTGTGCATAGTAACATTGTACACGGATGTGTGGGCCATGGAATGTAACGCAGGACATGTTACCTGTACACGCGGGACGGCTGTGCATAGTAACATTGTACACGGATGTGTGGGCCATGGAATGTAACGCAGGACATGTTACCTGTACACGCGGGACAGCTGTGCATAGTAACATTGTACACGGATGTGTGGGCCATGGAATGTAACGCAGGACATGTTACCTGTACACGCGGGACAGCTGTGCATAGTAACATTGTACACGGATGTGTGGGCCATGGAATGTTCTGTTATGTCCAGCATGGCCAGTACAAATTGTGTGTGAGTAAAACTGAACACACACACACACATACATACATACATACACACACACATACCCACAAACATGTAATTTTTATTTGGTTTCACTGGTATTCACGGAACAGAATTGGTCATCTGCAGCCACCTAATGCAGTATATCACCATAGGTATAAATAAAATATTGTATTGTTGCAATTACTTCGGGAAATTGTGTAACACCCCCTCCCCCACCCCCCAAACGCTGAATGTAAATGTGATTCTATTTTCAGCACCAAATGATGAATCTCTGGTTCATTGAGACGAACTCTCCTGCAGCTCGGTTCAGAAATAAACGCTATTCCAGTGATTATTGTAATGAGCTTATTCCATGACAGCTTGATGAATGCCCTACGATATTAACAAACCCTTGTACTCAATACTTATTAACGAGCGCACGTAGACTCGCATCCGTTTAATGCACGGGGCGAAGGGAAAAACAATCCCGTGCTGGATCCATAAAAATGCAATAAAACACTTAAGGGTCGTCTACTTGCAGAAACATTTATTTTACCACATTGACTAGAATATTAGGGTAAACAAACGACACGATCGATGGAAGGGGATTTATGGAAGGCGGTGAGATGGAGGAGGAGCATCCAGTAATTGGGAACGACTGACAGCCAAACTCAGGCTGCCACGGCTCTTAGGGTTGGGGTCAAAAATGTAAAAGCATCAACCAATCAGATTGTAGTCAACTGCCCAGTAGAGCCTAGACCAGGCATGCCCAAACTATAACCCTCCATCTGTTGTGAAACTACACATCCCAGCATGCCTTGCCATAGTTTTAGCATTCCCTAATAGCAAAACTGTGGCAAGGCATGATGGGACTTGTAGTTTCACAACAGATGGAGGGTCATAGTTTGGACACGCCTGGCCTAGACTCTGGTAGCTAATGTGATTGGTTGCTATAGGGACCTCCATTTTCCCGTTTCTAGAATTTTTTGTAAATCTGCCCCTTGAAGTGTACAGACAGTGGAGGCGGCCATTTCTGTGGACAAGAAAAGCAATGTATTGTGGGTAAACCAAATTTATAAGAACGGAAATAAGAGGTATAAGGAGGTAGTGCCGGCGCTGAGCGCCAACACCTCACGTATGAACCTCACGTGTAAACTCTGCAGCTACATGATCAACAAATATAATGTCCCCCCCAAAGATGGCGTCCTTCGCTGTCTGTAGTCAACACGTTACAGATATGCCCAAGCAACAGGCCTGCTTTCCCCTCATAGCTACATTCACCATCAGCTGCAATATAAGGGGCTCTTCTCTATAACTACGGCCTCCGCCAGCACCACTATCGCTCTGCCCAAGCGTGCGGGCTTCCTCGGGGCGTATCGGTTTGTGGGAGCTACTGTGCTGATTATCCCCGACAACTCTATTCAGGAAAGATGGTCAGGGATGGGGGATTCCGAATGGTTCTACAGTTATAGGAAAGACAGAAAAGCAGACCATGTAGCTGGGGTGACCACATGTATCTTCCCATGCGAGGCACTGCGCAAGTACATACATCGTATCATTTAATGAACACAAGGATGAAACACATGCACACGGAATCCTCTGTACAGCCACTAGGGGGAGAAAGAAAGAATCCTGATTGCTAAAACAAAATTAGATGTGAACGTTAATAGATTATTGACAAGCAGAGGAGAACATATAAACCTTCCCTACTCTCATCAGGTCAGGTGACAGGCAGAACCCTGTGAGATAAGCTTCCTACCTCTATTTCTGTCTGTGATTTCCCAGCTTGTCCTATCATTGTTTCTTCCAATTGTATGCTGCCCTTAATAAATAAATACCCCCCCCCACCTTTCTAAGTGTAAATAACCACCAATTTTATTACCCACAGGTAAGTGGCAAACATTACCTACACCAGCCGCCATGCGGGCAGGGTCAGTGTAGACACTGGTAGGCATGTGGACATTGGAACAAATATGCCCCTCCCCCATACCGTATAGACTCCTCCCACTGCATGTTTATAGGCTTTAACTAGCAGCAGTAAAATGTGTAACACAAAAAGTTATGGTGCAATTTCGATCAGTCTTACGGAACAGAACAGCGTCCAAAATAAAACAGACCCCAACTTTCACTAAATATTTTATTGCAACAAACCTGGTAAAAACTGTATTAAAGTTGCATAAAAATCTAGGAATATAGTTTTGCAAGCAGCCAAAAACGTCAAGAGTTGCCATTTGTCCCTTACACTCGCAATGGATTTTACTGAGGTGGAAGGTAGGGGAAGGGTGAGGGGGTATTAGACTGCATTTGGTCAACAGTCTAGGTCTGGGGTAGCCAGCCCTAGTCCTCGAGAGCTACCAACAGTGCAAGTTTTGCAGGTCTCCTCACAGAATCACAAGTGAGCTAATTAGCTCCATCTGTGGATCTTTTAAAATGTGTCAGTGATTAATGAGTGCAGCTGTGCAGCAGCTAGGTTGTCTGGAAAATGTGAACTGTTGGTAGCTCTCGAGGGCTAGGGTTGGCTACCACTAGGTTGATAGACCATTTGGACCTTTATGCCATAACCATATTGGGAAACTTAATCCCCCCCCACAGCTATGAATAGAGTGAAGGATAGCATTACATTTCCCCAGGTGCTGACATAGTGGAGGCAGCCATTTTGTGGGATGAACCAACATAAAAATAAAAAAAAACTGGCAGCCTATAAATTCGCTTGAGAACACGACATCACTGTGGTCCGCAATGGCTCCCACTGTACAAAATGGCTGCTTCCCGTGTGAACAACAAAACCCTTTCATTTCATCACCCCCAAATACGTAACTTATGTATTCACGCCCCAGTTTCAGGTACCGTTTATCACTTTGCGTGCAAGACAACATTACATTTTATGACATAGCAACCTTAATGAATGTGAAATAAGAGTCCTGTAGTGGAGAAAATATCATATATAAATCACACGCCACATACATGTAATATACACTACACGGGATGCAGGAACGATTTCTTCAGAATTTAAATATTCGCTAAAAGAAAAGATTACAGCTCTACAGCGAGTGAATGACAAGAATGGGATCTGCAATTAAATAATCCATGCACACTGTAACAAAGGTAGACAAACTCTTCACGCCCTGTGACATTACACAGGCCGATACCTCCCCATACACCTACGCTTCATGCACTACATTACGCTGGACGCATAGTGCAACTTAGACGCTATTCCACACGTAGCGAATCCCACTTTCAAAGATTCTCCTAAACTTTGAAACTTATTGCAGCCGCACTTAGAATTAGTATATATGTCTTAAAGAAATGTGGAATCTAGTGTAGAAGTGTTTTTAATAAAGCTACTTGTGTTTACATTCTACTCTTTTCAGGACTGTAATTACGAGAACCTAATTAGGGTACCGGAGTGGTACAGCGATAGCACTCCCTGATTTCTACGTTCCAAGTCCAGTTTATAGTGAAACTGAACCACAGTTCCCGAAACCAGAGACACGAGAGGGGGATTGAATACTTTTGCATGCTGTTGCGAGCTTCTCTCAGACACCAGGGGAGCGAAAGCCTTTGCACATCCCAACCACACTCCAAGAGTTTACCGGCAGCAATTTTTCTTTGAAAACAAATATAATTCCTCAATAATGGAGGGATTGGTCTCAGCAGAAGTGACTAAGGCGCACAAAGGGAAGCGTAGCAGCAGGTAAGCTGCTCCAGCAAACTTGTGATTGAAATCAAAGTCAATACTTTCTTTAGGAAAGTGCGAGCCAAATCAATTTGTCAGACCCCGGCACCGGGCAGACGCAGACATTGTTCCTGGCACCCAGCGCCGCTAAATCTCGCTTGTTTTCTAGAAAAACACTGGTCCTGAAAGCAAACACTTAAGGCTGCAGGAGAACATTTGGCCAGAGGACCGGTGTGGCTCTCGGCCACATTTCGGGGGTAGGGTCTCGCCTTGCCCTGCATGCAGTATGGCAGAAGTGTAGGCAGTGCCAGAAAGGGTTACTTACTGTATGGTACACATTCATATTGCACTTCCAAGTACTTGTAGGTCCCTGGACAAGGGTCAGGGAACACGTCGGATCCTGTGATCACCACACACTGCGTCCTATTGTTACACCTGTAATTAGAAAAGAAATCAGACCATTAATCAAGTATAATACAAACGTGCGGATTCTAAAGAGCCCCAGATCCCACGCAAGCAAACTGAGGAAAGGAAACTGCTATTAACACAATAGAGGCGCCCAAGCCAAGAGCTGGTTGTGGGTGCATACACACATACACATACACACAGTGTGCATCAGGAAAGTATTCACAGCGCGTCACCTTTCTCACATTTTATAATGTTACGTACTTATAGATTTCAAAATGGAATACATTTATTTTCTCCCCACAAAATTCTACACACGTGACATGACACATAAAAAAAAGTTTTAGGGAGATTATTGAAAATGTATTAAAAATAAAAAACTAAGAAATCACACGTGCATAAGTATTCACAGCCTTTGCCAGGTGCATCCTGTTTCTACCAACCACCCTTGAGATGTTCCCACCGTGTAATTGGAGTCCACCTGTGGTGCATTCAGGTGATTGGACATGATTTGGGAAGGCGCACACCTGTGTATGTAAGGTCCCCCAAGTATGGGGTCAAACGAATGGTCTACAGACCTTCGACACAGTGTCGTCTGGAGGCACCAATCTGGGGAAGGTTACAGAATATATCTGCTGTTATGAAGGTCCCAATGAGCACAATGGCCTCCATCATCCGTAAATGGAAGACGTTCAGAACCACCAGGACACTTCTCAGTGCTGGCCAGCCTAACCGAGCGATTGGGGGGGAAGGGCCCTAGTCACGGAGGTGACCAGGAACCCGATGGTCACTCTGTCAGAGCTACAGCATTCTTCTGTGGAGAGAGGAGAACCTTCCAGAAGGACGGCCATCTATGCAGCAATCCACCAATCAGGCCTGTATGGTAGTATGGCCAGACGGAAGCCACTCCTTAGTAAAAAGCACATGGCAGCCTGTCTGGAGTCAGCCACCACAAGGACTAGGTCCCAGTACGGACGCTGCTGGAGAGAGTCTCTGGGACGGTGCACCACACAATGCCCCGGTACAGCAGGTTACGCCACCACAAATGTCCAGGTCCTAGTACCTTCCAATAACTGGAACAAACAATATGTCCTATATAAAGAATAAGCCACCCCCTCCACGCTGCCTGCAATTATCTGCCATGAAAACATGTTTCTTAGAATGTCAGCAATGTTCTATCCTTGCAAACAAAACTATATATAAAATATTAATAAGCGCATAAATCTGCTTTTCATCTCGCACTCAAAGTTGTTTTAAAATAACGCTGTACAGAGCAATGTCAAGGAGCTCAACGTATTTACAGAGACTTACGGTACAATTAATTTGTCACTTTCAGGAGTGGGGAAAAAAAGAGAAACCAATTCATTAATGATTTAATAAACACGGATAACAAGGAAGAAATGCTTTAGAAGTTGGAATTAAAACACTCAGAATAAATAGGAAGATTATAAAGTGTATTTACGTCTCCCGTTGTGACTGATCAGAAGCAGGATAGACGGTGTTACCTCGTCAGCCCCCTAGAACCGCACAGTAATCCTTATAAATAGGTTAGGGTGTACAGCCTAAATGAGAAGTGGGTATTAATCGGCCCCTAGGGTGGTATGGTCCCTGGATCTCAGCGGCAGTTGCACGTTCTCTGATTGGCTCTTAAACCTCAGATACAGCGGCGTCTGCTTACTGCTACCCACACGATGCAGGACGCGACCGGTATCATGTGGGAGAATCAGCTCATAATGTATTATGAAAGCGTGACCTCTACAGTGACCTAAAACGCATGACGTCAATGGTGTCACAGCTTCCAAAAACATTTTTTTTTGAAATGTACTTAAAACTAAAAAAAAAAAAAACTTAGGATGCACAATGCAAAACAAAACATTTTAAGCCACGGTTCTCCCCAGTTTGTTATCACACGTTACCGAGCGTGGAATGATGGAGCAGAGATTCTCCGCGTAATCTATTGTGCAAAGTGTTTTAATCAATATTCTTGTTCTACTGATTAAGCTGGGACTTCTGTTTTGGCAAGATAACATTAGTTTCTCTTGTCATGCTCCAAAAACTATTGGGAATCTTCAGCCGATCATTAGATATGCTACAATAAAGCGATAGTGCGCTCGCTTTCTTCCTTAAACGACTTCTCTGGCGCCGTATCGCTCTTCATCTGCACCAGATCATTATTAGAGGTCCCCTGAAACGGCTCTGTCTCTGGGCCATTGGACGCCGTTTTCAATCGAGGTTTCAGCGTGAAAATATAAATGAAGAAAATTTCATTAGCACCTGCCAGGGGCCATTATTCAGTGCTACTCGGAGAGATTAAAAATACGGGATGGGAATGAAAGGCGCATGACATCAACATAGACTAATGGCAGCGTGGCTCGCAAACTGCTGGTACCGGGGGAATGCAGGAATACAGAGTGCGCAGTTATAGAGAGAGGAGGAAGCCGGAATACAGTGCCGGGGAAACACCTACCGGGCTTTGTAAGACAGAAGGACGGATTGCGCAGTACAACTTCCACTCCACACTGTATCTATTAGTTATTACAGAAGTATGGCAACTGCCCAGTACAACTTCACTGCAATCACAGTGACGCCGAGAGCGGCGTGATAGACCCACATTATAGAAAGGATTCCACCGCAACGTGCAACTTTGTACTCGGACTCTACGTTGACATTGTCAAATGATCGACGCGAGTCTCTCAAAACTTTTCTACATTTCTGTGAGACTCTGGATGTCAAAATATGGAACAGTTTGAGAAATGAAAAATCCCAATAAACTCACGTTCATCTTTTCATGTGTCAACATTTTGCTTGCGTCAACTTTATCACCATTTAAACCAGCTGTCATCCTAGACACGGACTCAGCCTCAGTTGACTCGATGAAGCAAACCTCAAGAACGTCTCACACTTGGTCATGTATTTGCTGGTCATGGATATTGCCGCACATACAGTACCGGCGCAGCACAGCGTTTCCGACTCCTCATTTGCTTATCATCCGCTGCTGCCTGTAGTTGGGAGATGGTGGAAGAACGGAGAGGGCCGCTGCGCCCCCAGTAACTCTGCCATCACAAGAGATGAGATGTGTGCAGGAAAGTGGGTGAAATGAAGTAAGAAAGTGCATCTCCATTACGGTGATTGAAAACTAATGAATTCCCCATGAAAAACCTTCAATGCAAAGTAACCATGAAATTAAAAAACTAAATGTAGTGTAATTAATATAAAAAGTGCATGGATCCCGAGACCTGTTATCGGTCACAGATGTGTTACACACCAGCGCTATTATCACCCCGGTCTACACCCGAATCATGGTGGTGTCTCTGTGTCAGAGCCTGTCCCTGCATTATACCCAGCATGGTCAGAGCCTGTCCCTGCATTATACCCAGCACGGTCAGAGCCTGTTCCCAGCATTACACCCAGCACGGTCAGAGCCTGTCCCCAGCATTACACCCAGCACAGTCAGAGCCTGTCCCTGCATTATACCCAGGACGGTCAGAGCCTGTCCCTGCATTACACCCAGCACAGTCAGAGCCTGTCCTTAGCATTACACCCAGCACGGTCAGAGCCTGTCCCCAGCATTACACCCAGCACGGTCAGAGCCTGTTCCTGCATTACACCCAGCACGGTCAGAGGCTGTCCCTGCATTACACCCAGCAGGGTCAGAGCCTGTTCCTGCATTACACCCAGCACGGTCAGAGCCTGTTCCTGCATTATACCCAGCACGGTCAGAGTCTGTCCCTGCATTATAGCCAGAACGGTCAGAGCCTGTCCCTGCATTACACCCAGCACGGTCAGAGGCTGTCCCTGCATTACACCCAGCATGGTCAGAGCCTGTCCCCAGCATTACACCCAGCACGGTCAGAGCCTGTTCCTGCATTATACCCAGCACGGTCAGAGCCTGTTCCTGCATTACACCCAGCACGGTCAGAGCCTGTTCCTGCATTACACCCAGCACGGTCAGAGCCTGTCACTGCATTACACCCAGCATGGTCAGAGCCTGTCCCTGCATTACACCCAGCACGGTCAGAGCCTGTCCCCAGCATTACACCCAGCACGGTCAGAGCCTGTTCCTGCATTACACCCAGCACGGTCAGAGCCTGTTCCTGCATTATACCCAGCACGGTCAGAGTCTGTCCCTGCATTATAGCCAGAACGGTCAGAACCAAGTGTCAGGACTCTATACTACACAGGGCTACACACAAATTCGGAAAACCGGCAAGGAACTAAAAGTCTAACAAACTTTTTAATATGTAGCTTATGCTGATTTTTGGGGTTCTGCGACATGCACCTTGATATAGCAACAGGGACCCTCAATACCCAGAGAAGCCTTGACAGACAGCTTAGGGACTTACCCATGTATTTGCAAATATATATAACCAAGATCTATGAATTCTGTCAACATGAGGTCTTCAAGTGTAATTATTGGCATCATTCAGTGCTGGGAAAACAATGTGTGTTCATTTCCTTACACTTTAATATTCAGTCAATAGCAACTGTAATAGTCCCTATGCTAGTACAAGTTAGCAACGGGGTTCCATCTGGGACCCTGCAGGGCATACAACTGAATGGAAGCAGGGAGGCTTTCATGTCACCTGTCCTTCCCTGTACAGGCAGCATGAAAAAGAAGGAGCTCTGACAGAATAGGAGGAGGAGGAGCAGCAGGTCAGTGGAGCTCAGGCAGCACAGAGAAGGAGGAGCACATGGATGGAGCTCGGGCAGCACAGAGGAGGCGGAGCATGTGTGAGAGCTGAGGCAGCACAGAGGAGGTGGAGCATGTGAGAGTTTAGGCAGCACAGAGGAGGAGGAGCATGTGGGTGGAGCTGAAGCAGCACAGAGAAGGAGCATGTGGGTGGAGCTCAGGCAGCACAGAGAAGGAGGAGCATGTGGGTGGAGCTCAGGCAGCATAAAAGTGTGGGGTATTTTGGCAAGAGTGCTATGGGAGTACTCTGATTTTTAGGGGCTATTTCTTCTTACTGAAACAAGTGGTAACACGTGGCACTATGGAAGGCGGAAGTCCTTCATATATTTCATTTCAAATAAGTCTCCTCCCTGGATGCTTCTAAATCCATACCCAATTCTTTCACAACAAAATGAATGCAATGAGAAACCAATCACAATCTGTCCTGGTCTTCACCAAATGAAATCAAGCATTTAATTGGTTGCTACGGGTGACCCCAAACATTTTTATTTTTGTACAGCACGGATAGCATCCCTAAGCTTGTTCCACAACAGATTAATTGCATCATTTCTATGTATTTCTGCACAGTCTTAGCTTAGGGAAATCATTTGCAGAAATTCTCACCATCGTAAAACGCAGACATCGAGAGCTAAGGAAATTGGGATTCGCAATTCTCTAGTTCGTTCAAATTAACAAGGAACTTGATACCAGACCATACAAAATGTGCAGTGTAATAAGACGTAACCTTGCAGGACCTTGGAAGCCATCTCTGGATTACTTTCTGAATAACCCCAGCTAATTATCTGCAAAGTTACAGACTTTGTGGCAGGTAATTTTTCTTGCACCGGGAGATTTTGGGCTTTTCAATATTTAATTAGACTTGTTATGATTTGAAATTCTTACATATACATGCTCGTCAATTTTCACACCGTTTCTCCTAATTACGTTCACATTCAGAGTGGTCATCTTAAAAATCACCTCTCCCATAATTATTTACTCCTTAAAGAACACTCAAAAAGGAAAAAAATATATATCTTTTTCACCTTTATGGCTCTTGTGCTCCACAAATTGCTTTTCTGAACCGTTAATTACCCACTTAGAGGATTACAGGCTACAATAATGCAAAGAAACCTGCATTTAGGACACATTTTATAGGCTGGAAAAAAATATATATAAAATCTTGTTTTCTGTAAAGTCACCCAAGAGGACATGGGCTCTTTATGTTCTACAGCCGAACGTATACGGCGAGATCGCTGCATTCCGTAGGGTAACCGTGGTGATTCATTTGTGTAGCTCAACAAACCGCAAGAAACGGGGAGAACTGGACTGAATTAATTAGAGAATTCCCAGCTAGCGAGTATCACATCTTGCCAGCCATTTAAAAGGGACTTTCCATTAATGTTTATTTTTCTTGTTAACACAGAAAAATATTTATAAAAGGTTCAAAATAAATTATATATAATATATTAAGGTCAAATATAAATGTGTGTGTATCGTTTATATATTCCATTATTGTTTAAATTTTAGTGTTTACGATATTTTAGAAAAATGTACCAAATAATACGGAATAAGCTGGTGTCATAAGTAAATAATTAAAAGATATACAATAGTGCAAAATCGCGATGGCGGTATAACAGCACACCAACCACTGTGCGATGGCGGTATAAAAGCACACCAACCATTGTGCTATGGCGGTATAAAAGCGCGCCAAACACTGTGCGATGGCAGTAGAAAAAGCACACCAACCATTGTGCGATGGTGTATAAGTACACAGACAAGAAATTCCGTGACGGCACATGAACAATTCAGAAGCGTATCACATAACGTTACACGCCTCACCTGGTTGCGTGAAAAGCTTATTTACCACTATGTGGTGCGCTTGGTCCCATAAAGGGGGAGGGACAAGACTTTGCAGATATGCAAACACCCAAGATCTGTGAAAGTACACATGGATGCAGTGCAAAGGATGTCAAGAGCCCAATGTGTGTAGGGGTAATAACACCAAACCTCATCAGATGCCGGTTTTATCACTGCCGCTATCCATTACATATGAAGATTGGATACAAGCAGAACAATGGATATGCCAGCTCCCAATCATGTTTATTCAGTGTGTTACAGGGGATAAACCCATAATCTCCAAAGTAGGGGGGAGGGGGGAAACCCCCCCCCCCCACCATAGCCTGTGCAAATCAGCATTATACAAATATATATATATTATTGAAATAAAGCGAATGTCAGTATTTACTGAACTTCCGATAAATTGCGCCGTCGAGGGCTAGATGGAAACTCCCGCTACATCCATTTCTATTTTAATCCTTTTATCGGAATGCTTAACACTGCGGGGATCTGGTGAGTTTACACAATTAGTGGCTCCGTTCCTGCCATCCCCAGCACGGAGCAGAACTGGGAGAAAATGGGATTGTATTCACGGGAGCGGCGGGCAGCCGGCAGGGAGTGGCTGATAAGACGGCGACACAGAATTGCCGGAGGTGTTCATGGTAACTGAACAGGAACGCTCAAGCATTCAGCCAACATTTCATTACCCGAAATGCTATCTTGTATAATTTCCCCTCCACCAGGGATCCTGCGAGCTCACCTCAGTCACTTACATTCCTCGGCAATGATAAATGCACAAAGAAACTGATGGCTTTCTTATCTGGCATTTTAGCATGAGAATGAGCACAGAACATAGAGAGCGGCGAATGTAGCCGGTGTTAAATGTTACCATCTAAACAGGGAGCGACGTAAAACCGGGTTCAGAAAGGGAAAAATGACAAATCCCGTTCTAGTATTAAAGAGCGATACGATCGGATACAGTGCTTCGGAAGAGATTGCTTTTCTTTCTCTTTCTGCAGATCTGCAAATACCTACAAAGCATAGGGGCGCGATAATGCGGCCGCTGTGTGGGACTTAAATACATCGTCTCACTAGCGGGAAATAAACCGGTTCACGGAAATGGTTGGCGCAGGAGCGAGAACCGAGAACGCCTCTTTACAGGACGATCGTGTAAAATATTATCCTGTAGACAATCTGGCAAGCCGCGTAAATACGGCGCAAGTAGATTACAGCAAGGGTCCAATTCAGACCTGCAAGCAGGAAACCCCCACCCCACACTAGAGAAATCCCGCCAGGAATTCGCAGAGCAGCGAGCAGGTGTGAATTGAGCCCAGAGTGACAACCTCACCGAATGGCTGACATCGTTCAGTTTTAGAATAAAGGGTCGATGGTGCCTAGGCAAACAGTCACAAAGTGCACAAGATTAACAAAAAGTTGGACAATACAAGCAAAAGGGTGATGTGGAAAATGTCGACACATGAGCCTCCAATTAGTTTCGGGTCACATAACCATCCACATGGACTCAAATTATAAAATATATATATTTTATAATTTTTATACATATATATATGTATAAAAATTGCGATAAATTCAAGTCGACCTTTTGTGTGTGTGTGTCAATCTTTTGTGTATGTCAACAGATTGACCCTCGATCTATCATCTGGATACCTCTAAGACAAGCCTGGTTAATCTTGAGTTATAGACAAAGAAATAGGCAAGCTGTGACCTGTTGTGGAACTACAAGTAACAGCATGGCTCTCTGCTCTACAGCAGGGTCTGATAAGCACCCACATTACAACTACATAAAATAAAAGGCTAATGCTGTAGCACCTCTACTGGGGGATTCAATCATTTTGCGCTAGTTGGCGTTCGATGGAGCAATTAAAGTGCTGCTGGGCGTGCACAGCAGACGGCGCTACAATTATGATGAGCAGGGAACTGGTTACATTATACACAGAGACAAAACCAAGGCGCCAATAGTTGATCGGAATATGCCGTATATAACAGATGAATGCAGCACAGGGAGGTGAGCCGGGCTATCTGTCAGGACCACTCGCTTTCCTTCTCACAAACAGCGTGGCGCATACGGTACAAAGTACATTAATCACAAACTCTGCCGCATTCCTACTCCAAAGGTCGGTCTCATATCTCCGGGGACCTGGCCCACTTCTGTAGAATTTCCCAAACCCGTAATATCCCACCAAATAAATCTCATCTGTAAGTAGTCTAATTTAACACAAAAAAGTCCTCGAAACGAGATGATTTATTAAACATGGTGTTAGTAGCAAAATCAGATTCATCATTAAAAATCTGTGGCACATTCTTCTCCTACACCTCAGGCCTCAAACCCCCCAGCGGACTATTGCGTGGCCGGAGCATTAGACTGCGCCCGTAGAGCGATACAATGTGGTCCAAAGGAAGGGTGTGACGGTGTTGTGGGCTGTAGGGCACACAACGGATAGATAGAGAGAAACCCCAGGTTGCGGTGTCACACTACATAAAACCTGTGCACAATGCATATAACCCACTGTGCAAACTAATAAATGCACCTGATTGCGCAATTTATATATGCGGCTGAACACAGCAGTCTGGCAACTATGGGTCACTGCGGGCAATATCCAAACGCCCAATGGTCAATTAAGTTAACGGGACACAAAAAGTGAATGAGGAGAACCCAGTGTAACGGGTATTATGAACGGGGCGTAAGGATACATTTGTACAAAACAGATCACAAATAATGAAATTCAACGTGATACAATGAGCCCTTGCAGAATGGAATATTGTGTCCACCATCGTAGCAAATATCACTACAGTATGTGCACAGCTGGGCACTAAGTTAAATCAGCACCAAGGAAACAAAAAGCCACCATGGAGAACCAGATTCAAAGCCTAATGTCATCCAGTTTAATGATATTCATATGTTGTTGGGTGATATTTGCTGATGGGCAGGAGTGCCAAAGCCAGACTTTGGGCGGATTTCTATGCTCAACATCAGGAGGGTACAAACTGAAATAACAACAGGGACTCTTGCCGCTTGAACCCATCAGCAATAACAATTTCATTCTAATCAGGCTGCTCCAATCACATTTACTGGCCAGCCAGCCAGCGAACGGTGCTACTGTAGGTCTTCAGCATCCTAGGCTGACTGTTGAGGTTCGTCCTATCTGACCTAGATATCATCTCTCACCAAGGACATTATATTATTGTCAGTAATAAGCCGTTCAGTATAGCCTTCGTTTCTATATGAATCGACACATGTCTCAAGATGACAACAGTATACCAATACGTGAACCGTCCTATTATCACTAAGAGCTGTTTATGTAAAGGTGATCAGCGTGTCTGGGCATGAGGTGGTGCCCGGCTGGCATATTCCACAGTTTTCATTATAATTTATTAAGAGATCTTATTTCAACAAAGGAAATCAAATTGGTCTTTACGCTCTCTCCTTCCATGACAGCCTCTAAAAACAGGCAGAAGACCGTATTTATTGCACGTAACTAAACCGGAGAACGTGATTTCATCCGTGACAGAGCTCAAGACGGAAGGAAAAGGACCAGGCGGCCGTCTGCCAGTGGATAAAGGGTTAAGCCGGGTGAATAAGAAAGAGAGGGGGGCTGTCGTTCATTTGCCAGCAGTGACTGGTGTTCAAGACACAGTTCATCATGACCTATAAAACGTTAAGAGTGAGGCGCATTAAAGATGTGCTAACACCATGTGCAGGCCGGGAAGTACAAGCTATTGTGCCGTGAAGCGGCAAAGACACCGCTCTGTGGAAAAACTAGCACGCACTACTATGTCACTGATATAAACAGAGGAGAGGATGCTAAATTATACATCGGGAAGGAAGACGTCCGACATATGTGAGATCATTCAGGTCTGTTCTTTAGATTTATAGAGCAGGATGCGGATACAAAAAATGTAGTTTATCACTCTTCACGTACAATCTGAATTCAATTTAAAATCCTCCACTTAAAAGGGACATTATTAATGTAAGTACAAGATCTTGCCGAGTAAACGGGAATAGCTGTTTTTTGTTGGAGTACAGCAATGGCTGCAGGCTGAGTATTGCTCTCTAGAAGCTACACTGGTGGGACAGTAGGTGGCGCTGTGGAAGTCTCCCTGTTGTAACAGTGTACACTACACAAAGTTTATCTCACAATCTAGTGTTCATTCTAGCACCCGCCATATTTGAAAACCCATGCAGTTCCTCTTCCCTGCCTGGAGTCTCGCTGTCTGATGTGGTGTTTCTAGCACAAGTCTGGTTTGCATATCAGTGCTGATATACAGAACACACAGTGCTAGAAGCACTACAGCAGACAGCAACACCCCAGGCAGGGAAGAGGAACTGCATGGGTTTTCAATTATGGCAAGTGCTAGAATGAACACTACAATCTATCCCTGCAGGTTGGATGTGTGAATAATTAAGAAGAATTGTGAATATTTTTAACCCTACGATATCCGCATTAGGGATTTAATTTGAGTGTAGGGATCTACCGATTACAGAGGGAATTTATAGCTGAAAATCCCTTAAAAACCATCCAAAAACCTTTTCTGAATTCAACACCCATGTGGCCTTCAGGTTGGAACCAGGCAAGGGTCCACGAGTTCATTGTGAAGAACTTACGTTGAACTTTTCACGTCAACTTTTTGCCAATGTGGACCTAGACAATGTCTGTCTTATGATCCATACCCACCCAGATACAGATAGGGTGGAGGGTGGAATGTGTTGCGAGTCTGGGGGTTGTTTGCCAAATGCGGAGGTTGTTGTTGTTGTTTTCAAAGGGGCAGTCATTTACAAGGCATGATTTTGCTTTGTGGTCTACCCCTTTTAAAAATAAGAAAAAAAACTTAGCATTCGGCCAGCATTCCGCACAGCCACTGGCCTTGCAATGCATTACATCCCGCCATAGTTGTAAGAGGTCTCAAAATACAGTCTAGCAAACACTGATCTGTGACAGCCTGTGCACTAAATGCTAGGACAGAGACAACACCAATGGCTCTACACTTGCAGAGATGAGCTCACCACCAGTAAAAACACATCTGCAAGGGCTAAAAAGCTTTGGACCAAACATTAGAATTTAGTCATAATTTACACGGCATAGTCTATAAACCAAATGACGTACTCGCTTTCAGTCTTTAAAGACCAAACAAATCTGATGACGCCGTGAGACGCAGGTTACCTTATGCTCCACCTCAGTTGAACTACATGTCCTAGCCTGCCTCATTTACGGTGTACAAAGAACATGTCTATTCTGATTATAGAAAATGATAATTAGGACTGAGCCACCACAAAGTCAAGCTTCAAAAGGTAAGCACGAAACCTCCACAGGCAGCAAAAGCACCGGAATACAAGCAGCATATTTACTTTATAATATCCTTTTATATTTCTTTTCAGGATATGCAATTAAACCTGAAAGAAGTTGTTGATAATTTCGGTTTTCTAGGAAAGCGCCCAAAATCCAGATGAACAAGTCCATACTGCAAATCCGGGGACAGAGACCTTCTACAGGGTGTAATAAAAGGTTGGAGCCTGAACAGAAGATTCACGAAGGTCACTTGTCAGTTTAACTATAAGATCACGCTGGATTCCATGCGTAAATCTCCGTCACTAAGCGTTCCTGTGCTATTAACCCAATGAAGGATATGGGATTTTGACCCTAAACTAAAGACTTCACTGGTTTCTGTAATTAACATAAGGTGTTTGCTAGGAATTCCCAAAACAATGCACGTGTGTGGCCATTTTGTGGGCCGACAAGCGCCTGTAGCCTAGGATTTCACTGAAAATGGATGACACATCGTGGGTGGTGATTTAATTGTGTCTATGCCTGCGCTCGAGTTTGATCTTTCAGTATTTCAGCAATAACGGAGATTGGCACAAATAACTGGGAGCCAATTGCTTTCTGAATTGCGCAAAACAGACCAGACTTTACCACGCAAATCCATCTACATTGTCGGGCCTTCTGCCAAAATACAAGCAAAAGATGCACATTTCCACTCGCCACCTCAGGAGTGTGTGGGTGGAAAAACGTTGGTGCCTGCCACTCGCGCTAAATTGGGGCAGCAACTGAACAGCTGTCGGACACTTGAGAATCAATAGTATCCCTCCGCACACCCCCTATGTTGGCATAAAAGGGCATTTGTGATGAAATTGCTCCATTATGGACTGTTCTGGCTGACAAATCCATGCAGTCATTCTACATTTTACATGCCGTAAAGGCAAACCACGAAATGTTGTGAGGCTAATAATCCAAATATGGTCCTTACTCAAGGGGGGTGTTCCTGAACAGGGAAATATTCTGTGTAAAGACTACTAAATGCAGAGTGCAATGGTCACACGGTAAATGGAGCGCTCATGCAAAATGGCCGCCAGGTGAGGTAATGGTGGGTTCCGAGAGCTTTCCTCAGAACAGCTGATTTTTGGTAGAACAGACCTTGAGAAGTAAAAAGGAGAATGCGATCGCTGATCACAACTGGTTGCTATTGGAAACACCCCTTTCTTCCTAAAACTGACACCTCGGTAAATGTACCCCTAAGAGTGTGGCTTGGAAATGCTAAGGGTGGTGGGGAGCGGTGTTATTTGGGACTGGGGCACGCACTTAATGCATGATTTAATTACATGTAAATCAGTGCTCGATAGGCTACACATGTGACAGCACTGACAATTAAGGACGGGCCCTTGTTAGGAGTCCCACGATGAGCGGCACGCTGAAAATATAGGAACCTGATGTAGCAAAGGAGGAGATTTTCACTTACTGACTGACAATTGATCTCATTAAAAACTCTTTGCATTCTAGCCACCTAATTGGATATCCCACATTTCTTAACGAGTTTCGTCTCCCGAGCCCTAACGTTCTCTGGAAGCAGGTCAGACATGTTTGCGTGTGTAGGACACGGACTACGCTGATGGTGACAACTAGCAAATTGGCATAAAACTAAAGACTGGCAAAACAATGTGAGTGACACCGTGTCGCCCGGCATTGCTATATCCCCAATTTATTCGTTAGCCGCCTGCGGACTTGTGAAGCTCATTTGCAAAGGAAAATAGGTGCGAGTTTATAAATAAAAGTCATTTCATCTGAATTTTATGTAAAAATTAGAAGCTTTCCTTCTCCATCATCGTTAAGGAAAAGAAACCTGTCTGAGGGGATTTTATGCAGCGGGATTAGTGGGGAAGCTACAGACACGCGCAGAGCATTTCTGGCTACGGGGACCGCCGTATTTCTTTCCACCGGACAGACCACAAACCACCTGTGTTTGCTTTGGTTTGGTTTTCTTGACTCACAATTTTATACTTAAAGGGTTTCTCTAGCAAAAAATGAACAAACATTATTCCCCCCCCCCCACCCAAAAGCTTTAAAAAAGTCTGAGTACACATGCAAGACCTGGTTTTGTCTCTACGTCATTTCACTTCTGAAAAAGTCCTTGATCCAAGTCTTCTCTCTCTGTTGGCTTTTTATATGCTAGTCGGGTTTACAAACTTATATTCAATCAATTTTCTATAGAAGCCATGAACCTTAACAGCCGGATTTAATTGCCCCACATAGGAAGCTACAACGCTATTAATTCCTCTGCTACACAGTAAAATAAAACTATTGCACTTCAATCTATAGCGCGATTCGCCCTCTTAGCTATTTGGCTAACTTTGCTAGGCGATACCCAATGCAATTAATTAAATTTTTCTGATGTTAATAGTCGCTGTCAGTTTCAAGCTGAACTCCTTCTTTGATGAATATTTAAATGATATTTGAATAAAAATAATCCTGGTTACATTTGATCCTTTTCAGAATTCGGCGCAGTTAATAAAAAGGTAAAAGGAAGAGATAAATGGCTACTTGAAGACAGGTATAACATTTTCTAAATCACCTTAGTAGATGTTAAATCTCGTAACAAGGATAAAGTAACCTATATGGCGGTTATAGTCGTATAAATGACTGCCATTCTAATAACCGTGCACATTACCGCCAGCAAATAGACTTTTTGTGCCATTCATAATTAAGTGAGGTCACATTCGACACAGTGAAGTCAAGGAGAATATGCAAAAACGCACCAAATGCAACATGAATAACTGTTACTTTATGCGGTGGAGTCCGGAAACATGGAGGTGACCGCAATGCTGTAAAGGCTGGGTTGGGATTTAAGCTTGATCGTGGGTTGAAAACATTAGTGTATATTTATTATGGTTAGCATAGAGAAGCAGCGGGTGATCTGGAATTAAGGGGTTTACAAGAAGTTGAACTATACTGATGCCAGTATCCCCATAGATTAAAATCACAATGAGATGATACAACTTGCTTAAATAAAGAAATCCAATTAACAGCTCTCTTATTATGTTTACTGCCTCACTAGATACAAATGCTAATTAACCATCCACAAATAAAATATTCAAACTATCAGTCAATATAAATTATAGTGCCTTGGGCTGATATTGACAACAAGGGCCAAACGGCACAGAAAAAGCAGGATAAACCCCTACCACCGTCTCCAATGTACATGATAAATGTGAGAGTTCAGACACAGGGAATATAAAACCCGATATTCTAACCTTCTACAATATATATTGTAAGACACCCAAAAAAAGAAAATTAAAATGGAAAAACAATGTTGAATAAAATCTACAGTAATATAAATCACTTTAAACTTCCAAATCTAGATAGATATCCATTTTAAATACTTTTGCTATTAATAAATTAGGACTTAAGTTGCCTATTGCACAATATGTAATAATACATATATGTGAGTAATAATACCAACGTGTCTAGGTTTATTTTAAGCAGCCTATTTTTTTTTTTATGGTAATGTAGTTACAATATGATTCAATACAATTTATTAATCTATATACATACATACACAAACACAATTCATTTTAGTGTCACGCTATGCCCTAAAACGGCACAAAAAGACTAAAATAAGCAAAATCCAAAAATTCTGAATTACATAAATATTTAATTCTATTTTGAAAAAAAAATTGCAAAAATTGGAAAATGCAATAAAAAAATTGGATGCATTCTCTACATAGTTTTTTTATTTTTGAAAAAAAATATAAAAACTGCATTAAAAAAATTCTTACAAAACTTTATTAACTATCTGCATAATTAGCTTTAATTCAGATTTCAAAAAATTGATGAAATGATCTACATATTTTTTATTATATATATATATATATTTTTTAAATAATGATGGCAGTTAAATGTTTTTCCTCCCTGACTAGTTGTTTTCTTTTTTTCTTTTTTTATTACAATTCCCTAATTACCAAAATAAATAAAACAAGATTGGCTGTTATACAGCTTTAGTACAGCGTATGTACAGTACACATCCACCACAACATACCAAACGATTTGCGTGTCAACAGAGCTTTGGCAGGCAAACTGTATTTATTTATACGGTAGAACAAGTTTTGTATAGGAATTGGATGCATTAGAAAAACACCCGAGTTTCTAAACTCTCCCTAAGAATAACACTGACTCAAAGAGAAAACACCACAAAAACACAGAACACCTTGTTTTATAAAGGAACATGATGAGAACGCTTTAACAATCACACAGATGTGAACATATTAAACATTAGGATAGATAGATTTAAAATTTGGTTTTTATAATTAACAATTTTGTGCATATTTTTAACCAATTTAATATTAGCATTTAATAAAATAAAAAAAATAAAAACATTAAAATTTATTTCCACACAAAGCTTAAATGCCCGGCTACACTTTATTTGTATATGTATTCTGTAACGACCCTGCATCAACTGTGCGCTATCGCTGGAACACGTTAGGTTTTGGCGAATGTTAGCAAATTTCGCACAATGTCCATAAATAATGAAAAAACGGTGTTCCAATACTAACACGGCATAGGGTGGAATAAGGTTCAGTGTTGAGTTTAAAACGTATGAATGAGGAAGTCAACAAAATGTGTCTAGGCTAGATGGGACGAGAAGGAGTCACGGGAGGCACAGCCCGCTGTCTCTCATAGCACGGAGCCATTAGATCAAGCAGAGAGTTACAACATTCATAATCCCTAGTCTAAGACGACTGAAGTTGACATGACAGGTAACTGGAGAAGACATTCTCCCAACGGAGACCTGATGTACAGACTACAGGCATGAAGATGGGAGAGGAGCAACAAGATTAGATGAACGGTAATTGGCGCTGGGGCAAAGAGGAAAATGCTGAGAGATCATTAAGGCAACATTATTTTGACAAAATCTCTTTAGATCCCGAGCAGGCACACGGTAAAACGAAAGAAAATAAACTACCTTTAAAGAAGGGAAGTAGCGGTTTGCCAACCACAGGAGAAGCTCCCGTCATTGCCAACATCTAAGTATTTTTTTTTTTTACCAGAGATGGGTTGCAATGAGAACACCTGGCCAACAACGGGCAGAAAACCTGTTCTAGGCCTAACAAGTCTCTGATTGATATCGGAGATCAAGGAGACCTTTTCAGAGAGGAGGACAAAGGGGCACTCAAGTAGGACAAAAAGTGCCTGCGTCTTCAGAGAACAAGACCCTCACAAGACAAGCCGTTCCTAATCACAGGCACTCCTGATACCTGGCGGACAGCTAAAAGGTCATGACTGCAATAGATGTTCCATACATTATACAGCGGGATCACGATGGAACAATGTATCAATAAGAATTAACGTGAGTATATCTTATGAATTCGCTCTTTATCTTGAAGCAGATGTTGCCCCCACACTTGGTGAAGGCCAATACTCCGCCTACAGGTACAATGAACAACACACTCATACATCCGGAACAAAAGAACATGCCATAGCACCATTATAATACTGTACATATAAAGATTAAAAACAACATAGGCTATGTAATAAACTAATCGTAACACTCTGTCATATGATGCACATGTTCTGATAGACCCACTTCGCTGACTGGTTGCTGCGAAATTATATATATATATATATATATATATACACATATACACACACAGGTTGAGTGACTGGTGTATATATACACACAGGTTGAGTGACACACATACACACACAGGTTGAGTGTATATATATATATATATATATATATATATATATATAGATATATATATATATATATATATATATATAGATATATATATTGTTAAAAGCACTACTGGAAACATCTGTAACTGGCACTACTGAGGATATGATCTGTAACTGGCACTACTGAGGATATGATCTGTAACTGGCACGACTGGAGGATATGATCTGTAACTGACACTACTGAAAATATGATCTGTAACAGCACTACTGGAGAAATGATATGTAACTGGCACTACTGGGGACATCTGTAACAGCACTACTGGAGAAATGATATGTAACTGGCACTACTGGGGACATCTGTAACAGCACTACAGGAGAAATGATATGTAACTGGCACTACTGGGGACATCTGTAACAGCACTACTGGAGAAATGATATGTAACTGGCACTACTGGGGAAATGATATGTAACTAGCACAAAATATGTGCAAGGACATAATTGCTTGGCTTTCAAATTCAGTGCCTGAGATAGGACACAAACTTTGTTTCATGTTTTGAAACCTTGTTTTATGCACAAATAAAATATATTTGTGTGTATTTCAGGTGTTTGATGAATGTATACAATATAAATGCAGGATACCTCATTGAAATATAACAATATTCTGAAATACGGAATAATCCGTTATCCAAAAATCATGTGGTCCTGAGTATTTTGGATAAGGGACACTCAACTTGTATGTGTGTGATATATATATATACATACATACATACATACATACATACATACATACATACATACACAGATCTAGCTCTATATTCTCTATATATCTATACATAGTAAAAAGGCTTTCATTCCAGATCCTACCTTTGTGACATTATTTTATAGGCATCCGGAAGGTGGCAGTCTGTATTCTCCATCTGAAAAGGATCCGCGTCACAGATCTTGTCATCTGTACGACCGTAGTTGGCACTTTCGATCATGATGACGTCGCTCCCCGGACATCGGAGATCAATTTGATATCCTTCGCAGGCCAGTTCCCGCCGCACCAGACCAAAGGGCAATGCTGCTCGGCTAAAAGCTGAAAAACAAAGAAAAAAATGATTAAATTACACAATCCAGATATTCCTCAAGTGGAAAGAGAACTGGACGGAGAGATGATGCTGAAACGTATACCCGCCTCCTATACAGCGATGGCAGACATTTTTCTGAGTTGAAATATTTATTCCACCTATGACGCCCCTGCAACACCACCGGCTCCCCAGTGATCTAGTGGGCCATGTAACCAATAACAGCAGACCATGCAGCAACATGCCACCTCCCACTGTATGGCCCCCTGGCCCATAGAACGAGGATCAGTCAGGGACATGTCCTATTTTTAAAACTAATCCATTTTAAATTTCTACTGGTGACAGACAAAAGCGTGTACGGGTGCACCTGGCCTCGAGGGGGGGATAGGGATTCAACCGCTCTTTAAGCAACGGGGTGTTTCTCAGTG